>NW_005054318.1:5910901-5947185 GCF_000277835.1 Geospiza fortis | reverse complement strand
TGCATTCCTTCCTCCGCGGCTCAGGTCAGGCGTGAGGGTGCGCTGAGGGGCGGCCTGAGGGCGGCGAGCACCCCCCGCTCCCGCCGTGCCACATCGCTCCGTTCGGAGCTCAGCGCCAGCCCCGCCAGCTGAGCCCACAGAGCCTTTCGGGAAGGAACTTCCTGTTTTAGTGATTCCGCTTTTTCACTTAAAGCGAAACTCGTCTTTTTTTAACTTGCCCCAAACCATCCAGGACCACGCATGTCGGTGCATACAGCAGCTGCAGAGGGTGTAAGCCTGTGTTTAGGTTATTCAGTGGCCCGTGTACCCTGTGGTGCAGGTAGCTGTACTTGTCAGACAGGCTTCCTTCACCCGAATCAGTAAGACTTAAATAATTCCTTAAGAAAATTACAAGCCGTGTCAAACTCCAAAGACTTGTGAGCCCGTAATGAGCTTACATGGGCTAGGCTTATTAAATCTTGCTTAAAGAGGATTGTATGAAACGACAAACAAATAAGCTCGGTGTGTGCACGTTCAGGTGTGGTTACAAGCGAGAGAAAGCAACTTGAAGAGCCCTGCCTTGGCCCAACCGCGGGGTGGAGGTGGGCAGAACATCCAGCCGGGCGGCTGCGAGGAAAGGGGCTTTCACCCAGAAAAATCCCCTCACAAAAACGGCGTGGTGTGTCTGAGGGTGCCCGTGCCGTGTCTCCAGGCAGGGGCACAGCTCCTTTTACAGACATCTCTCAGTGGAGCTGTGCGGAGTCCCTCAGGTTCCGCCGTGGCCGCTCCCCGCCCGTCTCTCTCTGAACCCGTGTTGCTGCTGTTTACCCTTAACACACCTCAGAATAAATGAAGCAAACTGGAGCTCCAGCAGAGATTACTGCTGCCACAGTCTCATCCAAAAAAGCGGTGACAGCCCTTCAATCATTTGTGTGCATTGTTCTGCATTAAAAAGGGTTTGTAAGTAATGTTTGAGATGAGCATGCAGAAGCTGGAAATGTCTCTTCAGCACCTGTGTGAGAACCACGGTACCCACACAACTACAGGTTCTGGTCTTCTTTGAAACATTTATTGTATTTAGTAGACTGTTTATCCTCCTACCTTTAAATACTTTGAATCCAGTTGCAGGGAGCTGTGTGACTACCACTACAAGCTGGACTGGTTCTGTGAAATCAACATAGAGTGACCAGGTGTGAGGGGTGACACAGCAACATGGTGCTGGTGGCTGAATCTGATTTCACTCTACATCAAATAGCATTCCTGGGAAGTTCAGATATTTAAATTCTGAATACTGTAAAAGCCAGTTTCTTACAAGGCAGGCTGTTCCTTCTGCCATTTTTCTACACCAGAAACCATAATATTTTTTCTTATGTAAAACTGCTCTGAGTCCTTTCTGTTTTCTATACAGCTTTGAATTTTCTGTCTAACCCCATGGACTTGCAGGAGAGCTGGAAGTACAGAAAACATAAAAGTTCAGTTCCTTTTAGGTACTGTATTGTGGAATGGCAGGAAGGAAAATTGCCATTGTTTGGTGCACTTAGAAACAGACTCTTAGTCTGACCAGTAGAGCTACACTGTATAGTATAGACAGTATAGTCTAGACAGCTTGAAAGACATTTTCTCCCCCTATAAAACTTGCTTACAAATTGAACTACAGACATAAATAAAGAAATCAGAGTTATCCTGGAGGTGCCAAGGCTCTTGCAGAGAGAAGGTATCTCCTAGGTCTGGAACCTTTATTTCTTTCTCAGCAATTATAATAAATAAAATTATGCCTTGCAGACTGTGACATAAAGACCTCAACAAGAAGTGTGAGCAGTGAGGGTAACAGAAATAGATTACAGAATGATCAGGCTTGCTCTGTGTGCCTGTGTTTTGTTTGATCGGTTTGACAGCAAGGGCTACACCTATCTGGAGCCTTTTGGCACCACCAAAACCGTATAAAAGCTGTGAAGGCATTTGTGTCCCTCTGTGCAGTCATGTTTTGTATCTCTCTGTTCAGCTTCCTTGTGTTTCTGAGGTACCAGATCTATTATGGTTACCCCCTGGAGACATACCTGGAGTTTCCTGTCGTCATTGCACAAGGTAATTTTCGTAAGCCATGTTTTGGAAATGAAGTGGGGCTCATTCAGCACTCCAAGTATCTGTGTGTAGGTACAGTGCTTCACTGCAGTGATGCTGGAGTTGGGGGGAAGAGGGAATTAACATCTCATATAAAACTGAATTTGTTTAAATGCCATTGAAAGAGATGGTCAGGTAGAGGAGAAAAAGCTAATTATTACACGGAGTCACAGTGTAAACTCATCCTTTTGTCTGGTTTCTCCACATGAGAGAGAAATGTACTAAACACTCCAAACTCTAAGAAAAGCTTAGTTTTGGAGCTTACAGTATTTTGGTCATCGATCACATTTGAGAGACAAAAGCTGTAAGAAAGGAGTTTCCACAGACCTCGTGCCCAGTGGAACTATCTAGGATTGGGTTGGGCCCCTTCAGTCCTTTCTGTGACGAGCCATCTTTTGTTTATTGCAGATGTCATTCTCCTTAGCTGTATTATGCATTTCAGTGGAAAAGTGAGACGAGCTTGTTTCTATGCACTCATGTATCCTTTGAAATCTGGGAGGTTTGGTTTATGTGGCTTGTTTGGTAGTTCTTTGCATAGCAGCTGTGTCATCATTTTTTGTGTGCTACTATTGTAAATCATTCTCAGCCCCCCTTCAACATGTATTCCACATTCCCATGCTGATTTCTGGGATCACAGTAAAACTTCTGCAGGAAGTAAACTTTATATGTTTGCTCTGCTTTAGAAGGCTCCCAACTGATAAAGAGTAAACCAAATTAATAATTTACATCCTTTCTACAGGGATGCAGAGTAGAGATTTTATTTTTTTAAATTAATTTTTTAAAAATTCCTGCCCACGCAGGTTGTACTTACAATAAAGACAGCACTGTTTGGGTTTTTTCTAAATAGGACTTGGGTTTAAATCTCAAATCTTGTGCTTTGGAGCAGGTTTTGAGAAACTCCAGACACTATTTGACCAGACAGTGTGAAAAATAGGAACACTTAGTGTTTCAACCAGTTCTGAATATGTTTTATCTTGATTGCATAGTCTGTTAAAAAGTTTCAATAAGATTATTTCCAGATGTTTAAAAAAATATTATTCCTCAGGCAGTTTTGAGAACTCTGTATCCTATAATTTAAGTGCTGTGAAACTTAATGTAATGTAAGATATTGCGTGGGCTGGTATTTGATAACACTGCAGAAGTGGATAATAGATCTGGCCATGGTAAGTGCTACATGATTATCTGAAATTAGAGCTTCACATGAAATGACTTTTTTTTTCTGGAAGTATTTATTAGTGGACTCTCTCCTATATATATGTCCTTGGAAGAATTTGTCATTTTGGTTAGCTTTCAGAATAACTAACCAGTTTTCAGATACAGGTTCTTTCTTTTGCAAGTAGCTGGAAAATAGCATCGAAAATAGAGACTCTATGGGGGGAAAAAAGGCATATTCTGAGATAAGTTGTTACTTGGTGGTGCCTTAATTAAAACTAGCAAATACTTAAAATGTTGAAATTCTACTGCCACTTTAGTCCTAACGTCATAATCCCAACCAATAAACCTTTAACACAAAAGGAAGAGAATAGAGGATCAAAGAGTTTGAAACAGGGATTGTGACATACTTCTTTTTCCCCCCTTAGTCATACAATTTTGCAAGAAAAATATAATCTGATAACACCTACAAATTAAAGATGGTCTTTTCTTAGCAGGAGAGAGAAAGTAAAAAAGTAATTGAGATGAGCAGGATCTGCTAATGCAAAAGGTGATACAGATGGGGAGAAAAGCTTCCAAGCCCTATGCTGATCCTTACTTGCAGCAGAAATCCAGGCATGGCGCAAAGGCCTGTGTGGAGTCCTCTCTACCTGCTGCCTTTGCAAAATCCCCTTTGAAAGGGGGACTGAGTGAATAGTGCATTCCTGTTACTATTTTTTCCCTCCAACTGGGCTAATTTTCCACACATTCTTGTCAGTTTTCTCATTCCTTTATGGTTTGGTTTGCCAGACGTAATGATAACAGATGGTCTGAATCAACCTTGCTGTTTAGACTAGGTCAGTCTCATTTAGGTGACTTCTATAAACAGTTTTATGGAGCAGGTTGAGAGGCTTTTTTTGTTTCTTTGCTTCTTACTGCATTTGCCTCTGTCAAGCATTTGTCATCCACAGTAGCAACTGTGCTCTTTGAGCTTCTTGCTGGGCAGTACCTCAGAAATGAGTCCTTGTTTATGGCAACTCCCAGTTTTTGCTTCATTGTTCCTTACTAAGAAGCCGAAGCACTTGGGTTGCCAAATACTGGAAAAGTGTCAATTTTTTTTAATTCTAAATGAAAAAGCTACTCCTATTCAGATAATAACATGGCAGAGGCAGAGGTTCTCTCTCTTTTTCACCTGCTTTTCAGAATCTGTGCACGCTCATCAGTGCAGCCAGTAAGCTGGTTCAGCTGCAGCATCTCTGGGAGACCAAAGATGCCGGACAGGCGAGCGCCCTGACCTGGGGCTTGTCTGTATATGCCTCTGCAGGTAAGCTACAGACAACTTGGAGTGAAGTACTGAGTTCTCCTAGCTCCTGTTTTCATAGGTCTTTACTCAGTCATAGTAGGTGAAGATCTTGCCTTAGTTTCCCTCAGTGCTGACACCTGGGACTCAGATAACATACAGTCTCTTGAAAACAGGTTTTATCTTTGACACCAGTGATAAAAACCAATGACTTAAAGTGTGAATATGACCAAGGGAAGGGGAATGAGAATAACTGAAAGGCTGTCTTTATGAGGCAAGTTTCTCCATGTTCTATGATTTAATAAAGTTACTAGTGGTCCAGCTTGAAAAGATGCTAAAATTTCAGGTATACAGTCAGACAGTGCTAATTATGAAAAGCTGTCTACAAATAAATACACACTTAATGCCAAATACCTTTAGCTCTATGCTACTTGTAATTACATTTCTTGACAGAATTTATGAACAGTCATTTGTGGAGTTCCTGTGGCAATTCCCCAGGGGTCTGCATGAACAGTTCTACAGCTGTTTGTCAGAAGTGCCTTTTGCATCTTCACAAAACTCATTTAAAATATTCTCACTATAAAACTCATCATCCAGTGATGCTGGATCTATTTCTACATGAAAAAAAGTCAGTAATTAGAAGTTATGGTGAACAGCAACAGTAAACTTTATAAATGCTTTTACTCTGCTGCAAGTGTGAAATAATTAACATTTAGGTTCCTTATGGGAAGGGAAGCTGAATTCCTTGTATTTGCAAAACCTGAAATAACACACACATGAACATTCCCAATGGTTAAGTCATGCTAACTCAACTGTGGGTATAGCTCACTGTCAGCTCCTGAAGGAGGGGCTGAACAGAAAGAAAAGCAGTAAACTGACCATGACCAATCTAGTGTAATAGTTGTAAAAATTCTAATTATATTTAGATGTAAAATTTCTAATTATATCTGTGATTTTCTCATTAAAAAAGACCCTTAATACATTGTCAGTCAGTTTTGAGAGCTTGATCTCTAAAACCAAAATAGTGAAGAGTAGACACACTAAAAGTGGGAATGTGTACAGTATGTATTTTCATGCAAGATGATCTGTTGAAAACCAGATATTTCATAATTTTTTAGAAGTATAAATGTGTCCTATGTGTTCCACTAATCAGAATTCATTCAATTTACAGCAAGAATTATTACAACTCTAATGACTACAAAGGATTTCGCAGGTGAGTGAAGTATGGAATTCTCTGCCTTTTCAAGGGAATAGCTGCCACAGGAGTTTTTAGTTGTTTTGCAAAACACTTAAAGTCTCCCAAGAACAAACCATGAACGTGATAGGTTAGTGTGGTGAGGGCAGGAGTTACACAGGATTACAAATCAGGCAAAGACATCAAGAAAAAATCCAGAAAACTGCTTATGCTCGTCATGTGGTGCAACTGGTCCAAAAGGCTTTTTTTTTTCCAATGGCAAAAGCACTACAAAATTAATTCTGAAAATAACAGAATTAAAGTATTAAAATATGTACTAATTTAATAAATAAATAAATAAATAAATATAGTCAAATACAACTTTAGAAAACCTGAGTACTTGAATGAGATTTTCAAGTAATAAGTATTTCACTTATTGACAGCTTTTTGAATTAAAAATTTCTTCTAGAAAACTAAAGTTCAGTTTAGTATGTGAACAGTTTTAGGTCCAAATTTCCATTCAGAAAGTTTATGACAGGCTGAAAATGAAACGGTAGGCTAGTAAGAAATTTTTAAAAACTGACTTAAAATATATAATTTCCAACAAATTATGAAACAGATTTATTTAACAGCTTCTTACCATCCTGAGAAAACCACAAGAGCTAGGGAATGTCACAGATTTTTCAGTAAATTGTTCAAAATCAAGGCTTGGTGGATGCAGGAACAGTAACAATCCCTTTGTACTTCATCTGGTGGTTCCTTGTTCTCATTCAAAACTCTTTCATCAGAAACATCACTTGAATAGATTTTGTAATTTTTAAGCAGCCTTTGCAGCCCAATAAAGCTGTAGCTTTGCAAGCATTTCAAGTGGGTCTTTCACTGGAAAGGGAAGTCCCATTTCTGGCCCACATTTCCACCCCCATGCTTGCTGCTTTTTCTTTGCCAAGGTAAGGAGTTTGTGGGGCTCTGCAGTTAGCTGGTCAACAAAGATTTGGCAAAATGCTCAGGCAGGGATTTGGTCAGAGTCAGGTACTGAGTCCACATCACCCACAGCTACACATTTACACTGAGTGGGAGGGAGGGGTTCACTGTGGGGAGGGAGAAAACACCAGGAAAGCAAAGCTGGTGCTAGGTAAAGGTGCTGTTTGAAACACAGCACCATCCACTTTGGCACATGGAAGGGCCAGCAGCAAACACTGTTGCTGTCCTGCTCTAATGGAAAATGTTTCCCATTAAGTAGCAACACTGAACACATTGACACATAGGAAACAGTCAGATATCACATAGTTCTGAAACAAAGTTTTGTGTACATTTCTGTGAATATTCCACCTACCAAATAAACATCAGACATACCTATACTTTAAATACCTTCTCACAGGTACAGGTACTGTGCTGTTACGGTTTAAAGCTGATTTAACCCAGGTTAAATCAGTGAAAAACTGCTTATTTGTCAGTTGTCAGATTTTCTGTCATTAAAGTCTGACAGATCCAAGTATCTCCTGTCTTCTCAAAGTCTAAACTTAAGAGATAGCAGTAGAGAGTAGTTCTTTTATTATAAATAACACATGCAGCTATAAAGGACATGTGAGCTGTGACTCTGAATTTAACTTTTGATGTACATATAAATTTATATGAGGCTTCTCATGCTTGTACTATTCTCCAGGTTACAAAAGAATTAAAGGTACTGGAGTGTATAATTTTGAGCTATCTCTGAAAGAGATCAAGTGCTAAATGCTTGGATTCATGCTTAGAATGTGTGGATTCCTGAACATGGTAATTGAAACTAATTTGCTGAAAACAGTTTCCAAATGTGAACCAGCCTGTGTGTACACCAGCAAAAATTTACAAACCAGTGTGGTAACAGTAGCTGATTTTTTTGATTTATGCTTACAATATTTTTTTTCTCTTTTAGTTCTCATCCGTTTCATAGTCATGCTCATTCTCAATATTTGGGTCACAGCCACAATCCTGCACTACAGGAAGATTAAAAAGACTGATTAGACGACACTCATCAGCACACATATCATTACCATAAAAAAATATAATTAAGCCTAACAAATTTAAGAATTCTTCAAAGATTGAGGAAGCTCTCTTTCTCTAATATTTACCCTTCAGCATGCTTATAGTATTTACAGTACTTACAGACTTACAGTATAGCACATTCATGCTTACTTTCTCTTAGAAATAATTCTGATAAGATACTTAATTTAAGCAGCATATTTTTATTGGTCATTTCAGACAAGTTTCACTGATACCACATTTTCTCTGAATTTTTATACTACAAGGTATTTCATAGTTAGATGTATATATATTCTGATATCACTTCAGTACTTTCTGGTTACATATAAGCAATTTTCTTCAATTATACATGATCAATTTTGCACCAACATACTGACTTGTCCTGCTGCAAGACTGTAAAACCACAATAGAAGTTTGTCTTCTTCTTGCAAGCAACTCAATTAGTTCAACATTAACTGTCTGTATTTTAGGATGAAGAAAATCTGAGTCAAGGCCCAATCCAGAATAAGGTTCTAATTACTAAATCACAAATCCAGTTGGGATTGTAGCACTTACATGCAACACTTAAATAGTACAATTTATACAGCTGATACAGGACACCCATAGTCACTTTCCTCAGTATACCCAGTTTTTATTGGATAAGAGAGCAAAAACTCAACTACAAATTATTTTTCAACCTGAGCTCTCATTCAGTCAACATATTATTTTGGGAACAGCAGGGACTAGAATGTATGGGAATTAATGAAACTGTGGCCAACAGTTAAAAATGCTGTTCAAGCAAAAGTTCCTGGAATGATATCCAGAATTCCCAAACACCATCCATACTGGCAGTGACATGTGCACCTTGATGCATCTCAGCAGACTGATCTCCTGTGGTTGTGAGGTTTTGCTGATACTGCTCTGTGGTTCATGAATTTTTGGCCTGTCAGTGCTAAGTGTGTTGAAGAACATAGACTTCACTAAAACTTTTACTTCAGAAATTCTAAGAAGTTTGTAGTACTTAGATTAAAAAGGGGAAAAGGATATTCTTGACAACTATTAACAGAGGATTTTGGTTTTGAAAGTACTGCCTTCACAACCAAAAGTTACATTAGTAATCATACAGCTTGCCTTCATTTATCATTACATTCCCCAAAATTAAAAGATACAACATTCCAGGAGTTCTTATGGTATTCTGTTGATTGGTATGTAAAAACCTAGGCACCCTTGATTCCAACACCCTTGAAAACTATGGGAAGACTGCGTTGACTTCATTTGAGGCAGGTTTTCTTCGAAACATTCTAAATTGTGTGACTGCTGTGGAGCAAAGGGATCTGCAAAAGCAGATGTTTCTGCCAGTGAGCACACAGCAATTGGAGCATTCACCATCAGAAAACAGCTGCTTCGTACTCTAAATTTTAGTGGGAAGGGCTGTGTCTGTGGGCAGTGATTTCATGTATCCCACGTTATTGAGAGCAAGTCAAAGATGAGCTTTTCTTTACTGCTCCAATAAAAAGTCAAATCTTCCTATGTTGGTTGAAAGATTAATTGTAAACATGCTGATTTTACTAAAGCTGTGTAAAGTATCTGAAGTGGTCTAAATGGTGGCAGGTGGCATGTGATACATTTTCCAGGTGATACTAATAAATGCTATTCTTCAAGATTGATAGTGTCATTCTTACAGTTAATTTTCATTGCATTTGAGTTTTTATTGTTTATTGTTCTCTCCATATATGGAGAGAAAATGAAATATTCATTACAGGTCATAAATGGGCAGCTTTCACCTTAACACTTGAAGCATCAGGCTGAATATTGACCTGCCAAATGCTTAAGAGCTCCAGCATCTTAAAATGAAAAAAACACACTTGCTTTTTAATTAAAGCCTTTTCTTGATAGAGAAAGATTTGTATGGAATCCAAACCCTCTCTGTTATTGACTTCTTTCACACTCCTGAGTGATGCTGTAGCAAGATGAAGCTGCTCCATTTTGGTTTGACAATCAGCACCTCAAGATGTTTTTTTTATCATAAAATACTGAAAATGCATTTAAGAACAGTTCTTAATAGGTTACTTAACGCATTTTGAATAAATCACCTTAGAAACCTGTGGGAAAAAAAGACTGAGGAAAACAAATAAAGCTGGGTAATTAATGAACTTAAGGTAAAGTAATTTTGTGGACTTGGAAAACTGGACCATGAGTTCTCATTCAAGCTGCAAGAGATATGGAACAAATCAGAAACTAGCAGTAAATAGTTTTACACTTTTTCCTCTCTCAGAGAGTAACTTTCATAAACAGAGGCACATTCAAATTCCAGGCAAGCCCCACGAAAGCGCAAACACTGTGTTTTCCAGTAGGTAAAGAATAATCTTCTCAGTGGCTGGATTAAAGGCAACAGCTTTAGACAAATACATAGGCAGGATAAATCTTGTTAAACTTGTCATTCACCAGTATCAGGGTGGAAACAGGGAGGTCATTGATGTAATGCAGCAGCAGGGCAAAAGCAAGCAGGGAAAGCATCTTGGATTTATGGCAGAAGGTGTAAGCAAGTAAGCAGCTCTTGTCCACAGGGCTGGAAGTAATCCAGCTCCATTCACAGATGCTGTACAGGTGTGGAATTACACACTCGGTGTCTAATTGTACCAGTTCACAATATGCTCACAAGGTAACACAGCCTGTCCTGCCCTGGCTGACAAAGTGCGTGTCTTGCCGGGGCTTTCAAAAACTTTGAGTCTTGTCTGTGAGAAGACAAGCTCTGAGTTCCAGTACAGTCCACTAAATAACACCAAGTACCTCCAGCAGTGGCTGTGAGAAACTGTGACTGGATTTGGCAGCAGGTAAGCTAGAAGCTCACTTCAGCTGTATGAGAGAGGAAACATTTACCATGAGATTTACTATTGAAAGAATGAGGATGTGAGTCCAGAGATAGCAGGCTGCAGGTCTGGACATGGATGTGGACAGGGGAAGATGTGTATAGTTTATTTTTTCTGGACTGTCCTCAGTGAACAGAACACAAATGCAAACCCATCCTCTCCCCACCCTATGGGCCTCCCTTAGCACTGGGCATTCTGTGCGAAGCAGACACAGATCTTTCTTTCCTTGTGCTGCTCCAATCCAGCAGAGGATGCTTGGACTGCTCAGAAGCCCCTGTCCCTGCCTGACCCCCGAGCCTCTGTCTGCCTTACACCGTGCACGTGGCTGCTCCCCAGCCTGGCTCTGCTCAGCTGATCTACTGAAACACAAGAACAAGGAGTGGGGTGGACAGGCAGTGACAGCCCCCAACCGCTGCAGGTCAACAGCTGGATTTTAGTGCAGTTTGACTCTGGAGAAAGTAATCCAGAATTAGCTGAATGGCCCCAGTCTTATAGAACACCTTCACTCACTTCTTTAAATGAGGTAAAATTACTCTTCCTCCACCAAACAATCATCCATTTAGTGACGTAAGTAATAGGGGGAAAATAAAAAAAGGAAATAACAGCTGAGCCCACACAAGGAACTATTATAAATGAAAAACTCCACAGATGTGGAGATAACTGAAATGAGGTAGTTTCCCAGCCATGTATTTTCCTTGATGATAAATAATAATGACTTCCCTCCAAATTCTCTTCAGGCTGGTTTTTCCACTCTCTTCCAAATTCATCCATACATGAAATTCATGTTTATGTATGAAGCAGAACATGAAATGTCACCTTCATCACTAATAATGGTCTAAGGATGTCTCACTTTTGAAGGTGAGGAAGCTGAAAAAAAATCTTAAAATAGGATGTTCTAAAGTTCTTGGTTTGTACTAAATGTAATTTGCTGGATTTTGAGCCAGGGTTCTTCAGGACACTTCAGAGTTCTTGGTGATGACAACTGTTGAGGTCAAACAGGTGCCTGGGAGCCACAGTGAACATCACTGTAAGAATCTGATAGATCATCACTTGTGATGGATCCATTTACAAGACCTTGCCAGCCTCACAGACCTGAGTCCTGATGGACCTCAGGTGTTTCCTGCTTAGTGGCAAGACAGACATACAGTAATTTTCAAAGGTGTCAGCTATTCCATTCTACATTGGCAGTAGATGGGGCAACCATCTCTGTCTTGGAAAAAAATTCAATCTTTGGGCCAGGGGTAAAATAAGAGATTTTTACATCATTGTTTTGATGAAATTTAATTTGGAATACTTGAAGAAGTTTAAATAATTGTCACAATTTTGTTCATACCCTGTTTTTTTTTCATTATTTCATCTTAGAACTTTCTTATTGTCAGAAGCCTAAACAGGTATCTCTGTACATTATGTGGTATCACTGACTCACAGGGAGGGAGCTTTAAGAGGGCAGACACCTTGTTTTATCTGTCAAGTATTCTGGAAAATGGTGTAAAGGATAGAACCTGCACCAGTCTAAAACGTGACAAGTTGGCTAATGATGGTTCTGATTCAAACTGTGTAGTAACAAGGCTCCATGCTGAAAATCAATTCTACTTACTACCTTATTATAATTACAAGTCATCTGTGCATATGCCTGCTCTGGAATGTACAAGATTTCTGCTTTGGAATGTGAAGGCTTTGGCCAGCAGTACCAAGACTCATACTATATGAAAATCATAAATGGAATAACACACATCCTGTGCCTCAGTGTTGCCTCTGTCAGGTAAATCTTAATGAAGCACGGACTGAGCTTCTATAAAGCATATTTTAAATAATTACTTGAGAGAAATTCTTTCACCTTTGAACAGCTGACTGTATACAGATCCTGTAGAGTGGTCTTTCAAGAGTCTGACTTATTTTGTGAGGTTTTTTTCTCCCCCATGAAATGCACTGTCAGCACAACTTACAGTCTTCATGGACTCTCTGAGCTCATGGGTATTTTCCTCTCTCAGCCGTGTTGTTTTTTTTTAGTTTGCACAAGAGCCCACCTTCCAGTAATACAACTCCCATTGCTGTAGCTCAGAACAGAGCTGGCAGGGGAGCCTCTCCCCATGGCTCCAGATTGGACTAAAGGCTACACAGATCCTACTGAGTCTCAGTGGCCCCCAGGACACAGGGATTGTAATATGCTGGAAAACATCACACAGACACATGAGACCATGGGATCCAGCAGGCAGATTCAAGTCCTAGCTGCAGCCAGACCTGCATCCATCTGCAAGACCTGCTCCAAGAGCCTACCAGAAAATGGAACAGTTGAGGTCAGAGACAGTGCAAGGCGAGCCACTATGAAACAGGGCTCAGACCTCAGGTGGGGTACCCGGCTCCTTCAGTCTTAAAAAGATAAAGGCATTTTGTATCTCAGGTCACTCCAGAAAAAGTTTCTACCAGTTCACTTGTTAATAAAAAGTAGCACTTATTGAAGGCAATTCAGTGCCCAGAGTCTAAGCAGTTGGTGATGCAAAGGACAAGAGGACAGGCTGTGGTCTCACAAGCCTGGTGTACTTGTTGCTGGATAGCCATGCTTACCAAGTGGTGCAAGATCATCCTGGGCAAAAAACACCCCAAACAGTAATGACAACTGACAAGAACTACATGACATGAGGCCCACAGGGACAATATAAGACTATGCATAGAAGCAGGCACACATTTCTGAACAAACACTGAAGGTCTCGACCTTAAAATGAGGTGGTAGGACTGAAGCATCCCATGCAGTTGTCTTGGCTGTGGAAGCATTTCTGTGCAGCTCCTCCAAGAAGTAAGGGCTGCAGGGACATGACATTATTGGACTCTCTGCCCTTTCTTCTCAGGGTGATGATGTGTTTTTTTGGAGTTCTTTAAGGGTATCAGGACTACATACACTTGAAATTTCGTGACCTTTCACCATGACTTTCATTTTGAAAGCTCACTTTAATCTTGCAGCTTCTACAAGATTATTGGAGCAAAAGCAGCTGAAGTCAAATCCAAGACTTCACCCTTGCAATATCAAGTAGTAATGTGGCTTTCTTACCTTTATAAAACACTGCTTCCTACCTACAAATTGTCAAATATTCCAAATCCCAATTTTCATTAATAAGACCTGGTAATTAACATCCCTGTGCCAATACATTATTTTCTCTACATCCCCACTTCTTAAGAGTTATATTTCTACAGCTACAGCTTTTCCATTCACTGCAGTAGTTTCTGGGGAGAACTAGGCCGGATGTGTTTTGAGTGTTCTTCTCTGCCACACATATTGCAGTAGACTTGTCTAATTTCTCAGATGAGAATGTCTGAGTATGTACACCTGTCTAATTTTTAGGCAACTTCAACATCAAACACAAATTGTATTTTCAGAACCACTCCATCAACATCTTTTATGCTGACTAGAAAGAAGACTCCTTCCCACCCTCATGAGGGATACTTCAAAGCAGCAGGCAAACTCTGTGATCCTTGGGATTCTGATAGAATCCTAAATGATTCAGAAGATTATCTTAAAAATAAGAAATAATGTTTTAAATTTAAAGTGTACTATGTGCAGAGATGATAATTTGTAAAAAACTGTAATGTACTGAAAAAGGCACCAAGCCTGTCAGAGGTCAAGGAGTGTCTAGATCATGCTTCTAGTCATATGGTTTAGTTTTAGGTAGTTCTGTGAGGAGCAGAGAGTTGGACTCGAAGATCCTTATAGGTCCCTTCCAACTTGATATATTCTATGATAACATGAAAAAATAAATTAATCATTATTTTAACATGAATGTCAAGGCAAACTATCCAAGAATGCGGAGGAGACTGAAATACTCCAGTTCACTGAACTGGACCTTATACTGTTTTTTCTTCTACCTCAAAAATAGAATAAGGAGGTGATTAAGGGTTTGTACGAGCAATGCAGGTAAGAAGTTTGCTTTCATATAAGCTCCCCCTTTTCACAGCAGCATCCCAAATACAACCTCACAAGCACAGGATGAGTAAAGGCACTTGGGACCAAAAGATATAATTCTCTTCCAAGGATGATTCTCTCAAAGCTAGATGGGAAACTAATAATTGTAAGATTACAAACAGAAAGGCTCAAATTTCTAATGATCACTTGACATTAGAAACTAAAAAGAAACTAAAGAGAAAAAGCCCATAATTTCAGTGGCAACTTTCCTGGCCTTGGTGCCTTCAGAGATCCACTGAATGCCTGTCAAAAGGTAGGAGGTTCAGCGTTTTCAAAAGGCAGTAAGAGAAAGTAAGCAAAATTTCAGTGATGTTTTAAATTTGGCCCCTGTCACTGCTAAGATCCTTGAGCCTCTTGCATGTTTCCAAGTCCTACATCCTACTGTGATTCTGTGTCATGTGTTTGGTTGCAGCATCAGCCATGCTCAGAAGCACAAGAACCACCACAGTTTTCCTCTAGTTAAAAGCAGACTTGGTGCTGGGTTGCTGGCAGTGCTGGAGGGGCTGCACTTTGGCAGGGACACAAGAGGTAGGGAATTGCAGCACGCAGCTAGGACAGAACTGGAAATCTCATTGCAGAAAGGTCTTTCTGACACCTGGCAAGGTAACTCCAATGGGGTCTGCCTGTCCTTCTGTTCTGGTGAGCTCTTGGGACTGCAAACTGAGGAGCAATTTCTGTACAAGTGCCTTGAGCTTCTGGCTCCAAGTCTGACCCCTGGTTTTCCAGAAGATTAATCTGCAGCTTGGCTATACCACTTGTTTATGCTTGTGAGACAAAAGGACTTGCAATGAGAGGATTTTCTATAGGTAAGTCATTCAGGCCATAAAAATGTCCTGTTTGCTTAGGACAAGCCTGTAACAAAAAGAAAATGTTAAAATATCAGTAACTTTCAAGACAAATACTCCTTAGTTCATGAATATGCCCTTCTCTCAAAAATATTAAAAGGTCACCACTAGACAATAAGGAAACAACACAAACTCCAGGAACTAGCATTAAAGAGGTGTTTGCATTTCACAGCAGGATAAGGGAGAAGAACAGAAGAGCAGCTCTGCCTTTTGTGTGCTGGGTACAAAGTGAGGTTTGTGCACCTCAGCCCAGGGGCCTTGAGGAAGCTGTGCTAAGTTAGCTCTGCTCTGGGCAGAGGGCAGAGCACAGGAGCCCAGTGCTCCCTGAGACCCGAACTGCTCCCCGACTCCGTCTCAGCACAGCCTGCTGTCCGTACAGCTAAGGACCTTCTGTACTAGCATGGAATTCATACACTGGGACTAGCAATACTATCATATAGTACATCTTCTAAAATGTCAGGCTTAGCAGGGCCCCCTGGATTCACAATAAATGAGGGCAAGCCAGGGAGAGAAAGTGCAAAGTATCCAGCCCCAGCAGTCTGCTCTTTCTCCAAACACACAGCCTTTGCTGGGCTGCCTTTGAAGCAGCCCTTGCCTTTCCCATATCTGCTGCAGTAGTTATCTTTATATTTAAATATTTCAATTAATTACCAGCTTCTCAAGTTCAGGAACTATTTTACCTTACTCAAATAGTTTATTTAAAAATATATATAAATATAATATTCTCCAATTCAGAAAAGGATAGAACTTTCCAAAATGTAACATTTTTTAATATATATATATAAAATATTTATGCATTCAGTGAATGGAAACAGTTTTACTGTATACATTTTTAATGTTGTACTCTATGCAAATCTGCATTATCTAAAAATATACCGTACTTCTGTAAATCAAAATAAGCAGGGAAAAACCACTGTAGCTGTACTCTGGGTTATAATACCTAACAGAAATGATATGAAAGTTTTAGTTTTGAATTTAAGAACTCACAAACAACATTTTACTTTGTGAGCACATAAATAGAAGACTGAATACATTCTTGCTTTGTTAAGCTGAACTGTAGCAGAGGTTACAAAATGTAAATATATTTATTAATTTTCAGTATTTCAGTGTTTCCAAGTCCACCTTTCATGATAGTGTTAAATAAAACATGGTCCTATCCTTCCAAACATTTCAACACTCTTTAAAAAACAAAAACAAACAAACAAAATTTTAAAGTGAAATGTCCTCCTTCATTGAAGTGTTAGATCATATTTTAAATTACTGCACTCCCACACAATATTTTATATATATATATATATTCTAAATATATATATATATTTATATATATATAAAGAGACCAAATAGGAGACTACACTTTTTACTGTCAATATGTTTAACATCACATACTGTAGTTGTATAAAACATGCATTTTCTGGGATAATTATGAACACATCATGAATGAGCCCATATATATTATATTTTTTGTACAACTCCAAGTTAAAAAAAAGTCAGAATAAGTGCCTCTGAGGCCCTTTCTTCCCAGCTATCAGTTCTCAAAACACACTACTGAATTTTTTATCTATGCCTACAGCTATGTGCTAGAGAACCAGATTAAAACTTTAAAATACATCTACAGTATGTTTCACTTTTCTTAAAGTTTGTGACAGTCCTCAGATATTGTGTTGTGAAATGTAAAAATAGTCACAGATTCTTTTATTTTCCAGAAATTAAAAAAAAAAAACCACATCTAGGAGAGTATGCAAAAACAAGGCAAAATGAAGTTTCATAGCACTTAATGAGGGTTAATATAAGTCAATAAGGAGTACTGAGGTTTGTAAAAAGGGCTGGATGAGCAGTTACATTTACAAGCAAATGGTCTGGTAAATCCCATGCTCTCAGACATTGTTTCTGTAACCAACACTTCTCCACCCTTAAAACCAGTTGATATACATTCAAAATAGGTTGACACTGATATACTTAATAGGTGTAAAAATAGTGCACTATTTTTTCTGCCACAAAGCAAAACTGCATCCTAAGAGCTGGTAAACTTTCTTTTTCCTTAAATAGAAAGAATGGGCAAAAAAAAAACTTGAAAAAAATTTAAATTAAGGCAATTAGACAGGTACAAGGGGACTGCCCATGATGATGTAGCTGAAACTAGTATATACTTCAAACCTATACTAGCTGCTGAACACTGACATGCAGCTTCTGATAGATGTGTATGAATGATATAAACTTCAACATTATGGCTTTATACAAGTGCATAGTTGCAACTGCAATAAGTAACGGTATCTGATTAATAAGCATAAAAAAATAAAGTGGAAAGATTTTTAAACCCCTCTTGCAGTATTACAGTACAATATATTTACACAGTTTAATGGTCACTTCTCACAGATGCAGTCTATATCACTGTGGTGGATCCTCCTCCGGTTCTACGTGCAGACGTGCTGGTGGCATCTTTACCAAAGCTGAAAAGTCAGTTTCTTCCATTGCAATACTCATTCCTCTCGATCCTTTTATGAAATGTAGTGTATGTGTCTTGCCAAGAAAGCTTTTGTGGAACAGAGTTTAAAAGGTTACCTAACATATCCTTTGACTATTTACCAACCATTCCTCAACTGATCAGTCACTTGGGAGAATACAGGAAAACCCTCAGAGATTAGTAATTTATATTGCAGCAAAAATGTAAACCTCTGATATATATAGCACAATCTCTCAGGAAAATATATATTTTTAATATATTTTGGGATATGTTTCAGTCTTGCTGTAATGGGAAGAAAATTATCACCTTGACTGTGTCTGCATTCACGGAAAGCAGTTAGCTGAAAAAGAAGCAGGAAGTTTGGTCAGTAAATGCAACAAATGTAAATCTGACAAAAATATACTTCTTCAAAGTCTTTCTTTAAGGTGGGTTCATCATTCTACTTGTGAGAAGCACCTTTCCTCTGCATCTAACAGCAACATTACTCCAGTATAGCACATCCTTACACACTGTAATCCCAAATCAATTAAACCCCCTTGCAATACATGAGGGTAAAGTACAATATGCACAGTGTAATAATTACTTCTAAAGGATTAGTGATCAGTAAGCTTTTAATACACAAAGATGCAGAATATTTCATTAACATAATGCTCATTACTGTGAACACTAAGCCAGTTAAGTTCTGCAGGAGCTGGTTCCTCAGTTCCCTGAGCACACAGCAGAGGAGCAGCCCCTGTGCCACTGTTATACAGCCAGACATATCTCACATACTGTTTAAAACAATTCTAAGGCATTTAACATTTAGTTTTTTTCTGTGTAAATATAAGATTGCATCAATGTGTGAAATTATCAGATCCTGAGGTCTATAAAAAAGGTAAAGCTATCTGCAATACATCCAGAATTAAGCCATGGGACAAATCAGATCACTGCAACAGCGGGATCTTTCTAAAGCAGTCAAGGAAACCACACCACAGAAGCTGCAAACCCATCTGTTTACATAGCAGTTGTCAAATGCCTGGTTAGGTACCCAGAAAGCACAGCACTGCAAAGGAAAGCCAAGTCAAATTCACTTCAGAACAAAGGTAGAAAAGCAAAATGCAGAACTCCAGTGGTTTCATGTCTGCTAGCCATAGACCACTTCATATTCAAAGCTTAGAAATGAAAAGTGTTTGCAAATACCAAGTCTACTTCAGCTAAACATCCAACTGCTACCATCTCCCTTTTATCCTTCAAATATTCAATGCTGAGGTTCCCAGTATTAGCATTAGAGATGAGCAAGGACCCTGAAAACAGCAGTTTTGGGTTTTTCTTCAGGCAGGCAGACATGAATTTTGAAAAAAAAATATCTAAAATTAGAAAAATAAAAACACTGGCAAAGGCAACAACTTTGTTGTAATGAAAATGACTCCTCTAAAAGTTCAATATGATGAACAGAATCTCATTTTTCTATTTAAAATTTTAAAATGAGATCTTTTCTCTGCTTTAAGAAACAAAATCCAACATAGCATGCTGTATTTAAAGGCAAACAAATCCATTCCTCTCTATTTAGATTTACCCCTTATACTTCTTCAGAAATCAAAAACATCGTCATCATCATCATCATCACCATCAATATCATCAACATCATCAAAGGACCAATCCCAGTCCTTAAATGCCAGATCAAGTAATCTGCAACAGGAGGGTTTGATGTTTAATGAGTGTCACACTTCTATAAAAGACTTGAAAATTCCTTTTGCTATTACTAAACCTTTTTAACTGAAAGACTGTTTAAGGGTTTGTTCCTTTGCCTATCACGAGCATGAAGTTTCAGTTAGTTTTCATGTAAGTTAAGAATATTGCATTCATTGCAAATCCATCTCAAAAATAATTCTATTCAATACAGAAATCTTACCATATTGATTTTTTCCCCTAGAATTTCAGTAGGAAAGACCAACATGTACCTTTTATAAAATTATCTGCTTTCTGTTTTGTTGCTGTTTTTGCTGACTGAGATGGTTTTATGCTCTTCTGCTATCCCAAATACAGGGATACAAGATATCCCAAATACAAAATCAAGTAATTTTGAGTGCTGAAAAGAACATTGAATAAGATAGCACTTCATCTGAACGTACAAACAAATGCAGCAGGATTTTACTGTATCCCAAATACAGGGTGATTACACTATGAAGCTATTCTGTAGCTCATTATTTAAAGTTAAGCAATGCCAAAAAAGAGGATTTATCAACTTGTTGTCTAGGCCTCCCTGTCTGTGCTCCTTGTATGGTCACTATAGAACAAAGAAGGCAAGCAAGGCAAACCCTGTCAGCAAATGAGTCATTTTACTTATCTGAGGCATTTATTTTGGGATGAGGTGAATCACTGTCTAGAAGCACTCATCTCTTTCTGTTCTAATATCTTAAGTACTAACTTTTCAACTGCTATAGCTACAACAAATGAAACACAGCCTAGTCATCTCTCCAGTGAGCTGGAAGGATGCTAATTAGGGTTGTATGCCAAGCATAGGATGCAGGCATGGAAACCTTACCCTAAGAGAGCATCAATATAAACATGTTACATTGTTTAATACAGTTAATCACATGTTCTAAACAAAATGGGTTTCAGGGGAGTTTGTATTTTCAGGCTTTAAACTATTTAAACCTTTAAATGTGATATAGCCCTGAAAAGGCTCAATATTCATCTGTTACATGAACTATGGCTATTACACTTAAACAATTTATAGGAATTAAAATACATTAAAGTTGTTTGTTTTTCAATTTGGAATTATCCATTTGGCATGATCCAACCAAATGGCTAAGCAGAAATTACATGGTCTGTATGAAAAACTAGTTTGCCCTTTCTTAAATCCTCATGAAGAAAAACAGCCATGAAAATCTTGAAGAAACAATTGTTGTGTGAAATTCCTAGCAGGGACAGCATTTTTAGGACCAGGCAGCTTGGAAGGAACCTCAGGAGGTTTCTAGCCCAGCCTCCTGCTCAAAGCAGGGTCAGATACAAGGCCAGCCCAGGATGCTCAAGGCCTTGTCCTGTCAGATGTTGAGAGCCTCCAGGGATGAAGCCTGTCCAGCCTCATTCCTCCGTCTCTGCATCAGCTTTTCCTTCTCTCCAGCTGGAGTGTCTCCTGGTTCAGGGGACCCCCTTGTTTCTCACCATGCAGCACTGATGAGTCTGGCTCTGTTTCCTGGATGCCCTCCCCAGAGGCTGCTATGGGAGCCCCTGGGTGTGCCCATCATCCAGGCTGAACAAGCCCAGCTCCCCCTCAGGCATCTGCTCTGACCATCCTGGTGGCCTCTGCTTGCTCCTTCCCCAGTGTGCTGAGGTCTGGCTGGAATCTGGGGGCTCAGAGGTAGAGGCAGTGTTGTGCTGCAGACTATGGAGTGGACAGAGGGGTATAATCTCTTCCCTCAGCCATCCAGCTGTGCTCCTCTTGGTGCAGTCCCAGAGCCTACCTGGCTGCCAGGGCCCACTGCTCAGTCCCTAGATTGAACTGGCAACTGCATCTCCATTCTTCATAAAGTTCATAAAGGCAAATTAATTAATTCATATGGTAAGCCCTTGCACAAAAGCCTCATAGAAGCAACACTGAGATATAAATTTACCGTAGCAATTACAGTTATTTATGAGTATGTGGTTTCTAATTAAAGGTGTTTAAATCCATATAAATTTCCACTGGTTTGACAGACCTGCATTATTCTGGTAATACGTGACATGACCTCACAGAACTACACTTTTCTTCTGTTAGGTACATTTGTGAGGCTAACTTGGAAACTTAAATTGAAGAATTACATGCTTTACACACAAAAACACTCATCCCCCTCCTTTTCCCCCCAGTATAGAATGGTAAATACTATGCTATGAAAGCATTTTGTACCAAAGTTCAAGACTGGAAAAAGGGTATTGGAAGAAAAATAATTATTTGCAGAACACCTAAAAATAGCTATTGAAAAAAAAATCAGAATTTATCATATACCTTTATATGTTAACAGCAAGAAACAGAGTAACACCACTAAGTTAGACTGTAAACAGTATGCAGAAGTGATCTACTTGTCCCTGAAATTGTCATGAATGTTTTCCATATTCATGCTTTTGGTCCTATCACTGGTATTTTATTTTTGCACAAAGAAACTCTTCAATAATTGGTCCCTAAAAAGTGATTTAAAAGCTTTTTTCCTTCATGAT
Organism: Geospiza fortis; assembly: GCF_000277835.1. Lineage (NCBI taxonomy): Eukaryota > Metazoa > Chordata > Aves > Passeriformes > Thraupidae > Geospiza > Geospiza fortis. The sequence goes on along the minus strand of NW_005054318.1, from coordinate 5,925,175 downwards.
TATAATAAATCTATTAATTTAAAATCTAAATTATGAGGTCTGATTCTCTTTAAAATACGTAAATTAAATCACCAAAAATTAGACTGTATGAAGGTTGGGAGGTTGAAATTAAATTACTCTAAGTCCTTCCACTATGCATTTCTACCCATTAAAATACCAGTATTTGCTTAAGATCCTTATGCTTCATAGCATAAGGATGTTTTGTGGTAATAGCAGCATCACAGCAAGAGTGTGCTTCCCTGCATTCACAACTGTAACTCTGGCCACTCATCCAGCCCAGGTCTCACCCAGCCCCCTGAGATACTGGTGCCAATCTGGTCACAGAAAAAAGGACAGCAATCCTGTCTAGGCACTGCCCAATTACCTCTCTGGGGAAAAATGTTCAGCCTTTGCTAAACTGGAACACTGCAATGAACAAAATAAGTGAGACCAACCTTTTCACAGGCTGCCAGCACTGGGAACTGACAGAAACAAATATAAACTAGTACTGCAGGCGATGAAAAAAGCAAATGGCAAAAAAGCCAGAAACTGCCCTGCACAAGTATATAAATGCTACCTGCAGAATGCTATCAACTTCCACAGCACAGCACATAGGATTCTGCTCCTTTGAAGTGATCCAGCAGTAAACTAACGATTTTTGTATGGACAATTTTTACCCAATTGAAAGAATCTGATTAGGCTATTCTTTTAGGGACCATGAGATATTAGCATGAGCCCTTCTACCCTGAATAAGAAATTGTAACCAATTGTAGTAAAACATTTAGAACAATAAATCAAATGACAACTCTTGTGTCACCTTGGTTTGTTTGGAGGAAGCTGTCGACTCGGTCGTCTGATGGACTGGTTTGGCTGTACCTTCATGGAAGTTCTGGGAGAAGATCGAGCAAAGGGGTCTGGTGCTGGAGGCTTCTTGGGTATTTTTTTCACCAGTCGGCTCACCCATTTTTGCTGTTCTTCCGTAGAATTAGCTAACAGTAGTAGATTCTTCGCCGTAGAAATATCATAGTACACTGTAATAAGATTTTAAAAATAAAAATGAATATTGTTATTATTCTAAACATGGCTCTACATCAAAAATTAGCTGTCAGATTAGGATACTCTCATACTCGAAGCAGAGAAATCAGCAGAGAGGTCAAAAGTAAAATGAACTAGTAGGTTTTGTGGCTGCTGACAGTGCCTCCTCCTTATATTTTGAGAGTAACAACTTAGTACTGTGGAAGATACACATTCAAGTGGAAGAAAACACAGGTAATGCAAAGAGGTGTGACTGAGACTAAGAAATTATATAATGTTGAGTCACAGGGAGCAGCCTTCACCACATGTAACCCCTTTCATAGTGCTATTGTTTCCCACAGCAGAGCACAACACAGTGTGAGCACATTACAACCACCATGCTCTGTTGCATGAGGATGACAACACAACAGGTACATGCACACCACAGCCACATGCCATGAACTCAGAGCAGAGTGACCCTCATGGAGACATCCTCGGAAAGGGGCTGATGGCCACGTACTAACAAAAGACAAAACCTTGATGTTCAGTTGGCGTCAGACCATTACCAGAATCCTCTGATCTATTAGAATGCCTTGTGACTTCAGCACTATCTGCATATTTAAATACTTGCTACTTACCTTTGCAAGGCGCTATAATCTCTTCCTTTTTATCCATGTGATCTTTGTGACATTTGATATGGCAGCGGCGACATTCCAGAGCAGGAGGAGGTTTAAACATGTGCCACAGGGGCTTCATGCAAGCTTCACAATTGGTTGGGAAGTGGTAAAGAGTAGGTATAAACTCATGTCCTTTGTGACAAATGTAATTTGACTTCTCTCCCATGGGTTCCACAGGAAATTCCTGTTCCTTTTTGCTCTCTCCTTCATTAGCATATAGGATCTAGAGTGAAAGCAAAATAATCTCAATACTCTGAGATGGCAAATGTAAATTCACAGTCATTATCTAAGTACAAAGATTGAAGAAGTATATTAGGAACGATTTTTCAATGATTTTTTAGTAAATATTTCATTAGACAGTACTGTTGACAATGTCTGAAATGCCATGTCTGTTACAATAGAAACATTAATTTATTAATGAATACCTGAAATATCCTAGGAATTTCCTTGGCATCTGCTCTGTACACATCAGTCTGAGTGACTGGTCGGACATGGAAGAGTTTGCTATAGGAAATTGTTTCAATAAGGACAAAAATTAATGTTACCACAATGATAAATATGACAGATTAAGTTAGGATACATTATACCACATTAAGGCTTAGAACCATTGAAGATTTGTCAAATTTGTACAGATTTCTAATCACTTGGTAAAGCCCTGTCTTTCAACCCTGCACATGAACTCTCAAAAACCCTAAATAAAAAGAAGTCACAAGCATCCAGCTACATTTGTGCACTGAAAAACCATCACCATGTGACTTTAATGGCTGCTGGCACCTTTCTAACACAATCCTGTCCCCATGCTCTGAATAGCCACCTTCTGCATTTATTAAGAAAATAAATTAACTGTATAACCCCCCTGTAAGGCCATGTTGTAAGAGAAAATAAATGAACACTAAAAATGATATCTTCTCTGCTACAGTTTTCATTACATGCTGTGCTCCCAAGCGTGTGTGAGGCAGGTCTAGCTGAGCTAGTGGGGGCACTTCAGTTACACCAGGGCTCAGTGCAGCTCTCTGGATCAGTCTGAGCCCCACACTGCTCCTCCTGCACCAGTGCCTACAGCAAACCCCACTCTGCACCACAGTGGGTCTAGCTCTACAGTTCAGATTAAAAGTCGTGTGCCATGTGATGTGCTCCCAGACTGGACCTCAAAAAGCCCTTTGGCCACAGATCTTTCCAACAGAGTTCACCTCCAGATCAGAAGAAGGAAACACACATGGCAATACTTACTCTATATCCAATACCATATGGGGATTAGATTGCTCTTTATCTTGTTCACTGTCATAGAACAGGATCTTCTTGCTGCTTACAATTACATACTGTTAGGAGACAAAAGGATAAAACTCAGCTCATCACAGATGTCAAATATGTCACAGCAATTATCTATCACACATGTTGTAGCAATATTTGTCTACAATTTGATTAAATGGTACCTAAGTGGACAGTGGTAGTACAGTATACTAAGTCAGTGCCAAGGAATTCATTGCATAACAAACAAAATCCTGATTACCTGAAAAATCAAGTTATATTATCAGATTAACTGATTTTTAAACATATTTAAATACCTATGAAGAAACAAAAATGAAAGTCAGGAAGAAAGTAGCATATAAGCTTTTCCTTTCTATTTTATTATTTAATTCTCAATTGGACTGGTAGAGAGAGTAACTGTCACTGTATTTTGTGTATGCAGGTCACAGCTAATAGGGATCATATTTGAAAAGATCACTATTATACTTACCAGAAAAGCTAACAATGTTCACTAAAAAGCTAATTACCTAAAAGATGCCCTACTTCCAGAATTTTGTCTAGAATTAACTGTATGGCAGCAGTAAGGAAATTTGTATGAAAATGCGTACGTTACATTTTGGACAAAGACTCATCAAAGAGGTTACTGAGAAGCAGTAAGCAAATGAAGGCTGCACAAGGAGGAGGAGTAGGTTTTAGTCTTATCTCCAAAGAAATTGTCAAGAGCACCTGTTTCCAGACTCTGCCTAATTCCAGCTGTGTAATACTGATGGGAATGCTTATGGCATGTATAAACATCTGAAGATCATGAATGACTGCTCTCACCTCTGGCTACACAAAGAGGTGTCTTAAATTACTGCAATTGTCCTAAGCTGTTCCTCTCAGATGTAGCTATACCAATTAACGCATTTTATACATTTAAGTAAGGAGAGAACACATAAAAAAGAAAAACTGAAGTGTTGAAAACCTACAGTAAGTTTAAAGTTGAACCTATGCATGAAACAAAATAATAAATCTGGTTTTCTTACCTTTTTAACCCATCCAAATTTTTTAGTGTTATTTCTAACAGGCATTGATAGCCAGCCTTCCAATCTTGATTCTGAAAACGAGATATGTATTAAAGAACAGACAAAAAAAAAATTCGAGACTACTGTGCATTTTAGAAGTTATTGAACATCAATAATAAAGCAAGAGAGCAAACATGAGAAGATGAACTATTTAACAGTATGAGATCTTGCAAAGTTTATCATGGTAAATGTTCAGGAATACATTAAATAATGAACCACTGAATACAGCCAATGACCAGCAATGCAATCACAAAGAAGTAGTAGGAGGAAGGAACAAACTTGCAATTATAGCACACACATTCCCTTTAGTAATTTTTTCACGTCTTAAAAGCCTTATGTCTATTGACCATTACCTTTTACAACAGCACCTAAAGATATTAGTACAGACCACACAACATCCAATCCAAGACCAAAAAAAGGCAAATTACCACCACAAATAACCTATATACCCCATATGCTGGGGAAAATGTCAGTTTAGTATTCTAATTCATACTGTTTGGTCTGTAAATTTTTCTTTTCTCTAATTCTGCCTGTATTTCCTAGGCTTTCTAATCCAAAATAAGTAATTTTTGCCTAACTCTTAGGCCTTGCCTGAATTCAGCTGCCCTTTCACACACTTGCAATATTTTATATTACACTGACACGTTTGTCAGATTTGATTTATCAAGAGTATTGAGAGCTCAGCTGTTGTTTGACACACACATTTCAGCAGTCACCAAAAGCTCAACAGGATCACACTTTCCCAGTGCTTGGTAATACATAGGATCACGTACCCTTCCACCCTATTTTTGTAGCTGCACGTAACACAAGTGTTTCTTCTCCCTATGTTTTATTAAGGGGAACTACTTAATTGCAGTAATATTTTTCTAATGAGTTTCCTACCCTAGCAGATAACCTCTACTACTGCTGAGGAACCTCCAAGTCAAAAATAGTGAAGTGTTAAGCATCAACAAAGACAAAACCATGGAACTAGCAGAAACATACTCCAAAATTACAAAAACTATTTTTCTTTTTATCAGAGGGCATTTGCAGGTTCCTGCCCATGTTTAACACAGTGTAACAAATAATTACTAGATATTCATAGAATTCTTTTTGTGTTAGAGAGACTTAAAGCAAGATACACAGATACACACTGTCTTCAATGTTTATTGCCCTACAAGCAATGCTGTTGGGGACCTATTTTAATACATATATCAAGTACATGAAACAGTTCTGTAACATTTGTTTTGCCTCATACCTGCCAACTTATATTGTTCCTTTTAACTACACCTCATAGAAAGTGTAGTAAGCATAAGGTTGATACAAAAAAATAGTCAACTCTATATCCAGGAAGCAGAAGTAGAGCAAAAAAACATCCATATTTCTCCTATTTCCTAAAATATGATTTTCCTATTTTTCTCTGTAACTTGTAATACAGATTAAGTTAGACAAAATGGAGAGCTTCTCATTATAGTTCTTCAATTCTGGTGTCCATTCAACACTAACAGATCAGAAAAAGGGCAGAATATTCCAAACTTTTCAAAATACGTGCTTATAAACACTAGGACACTATCCTACCTCAAATATTTTGTAATTAGGTCAGCAAAAAATCTCATCTTAGCTATGATTTTTACTTTAGAACAAAGCAAATCCATGCATATACCACAACAGGAGCTAACAAGGAAAAAAATACATATGTATGTAGGTTTTCTTTCGTTAGAAGCTTCAAAGCAGAAACCAGAGAATGAGGAAAATAGAGGAAATAGAGGAAATTCTTTACTCTAGTTTGATGAAGTAATGTCAAAATACCAAAAGAGGTTCTACCTTCAGTGGAAAGGCATTCACACTTTAAAGGAACCTCATGTGAAATCCAGAAATTTGAATGCATTAAAAAACCCACCTCTAACATTAACACTAAACAGAAGCTTTGTTAAAAGGGTGTATGTATAGTCACATAAAATGAATATAGAATTAATAAAACAGGGCCTTATTACTCACAATAGACTTTTAAGGCAAAACAATGTAATATTCAGGACAATGAATTTCTACAAGAAAATCATAGATGTTTAGATGTGAGCCATTAGTTATTTCCACACTTCACTTTAAACACAAAGATTTGACCTTTTGGTGTTCAGTACCTTAGGGTCATACAGAGAGCTGCAGATACTGTGTAGAGGCTATCTTGAAAACAAGCCATAAGGCTAATTTATTCTATGACTCAATAAAAATGGTGGGTTTGTAACTGTCAGCAAGCATTTGCAAACATTTAGAGAAAACAGACCAGTTATTTGTTCATGCAAACTTTCTCATGTCTTTGATGGCAATGTTTACTGCTGCTGCAGTGTGTTATCTGCCAGATTTGGTTTATGAGTCTTTCATTACGTACTAATAATGTTAGTTCTGAAACAAAAAACAACACAATAAGAACAAAATCAAACGGTTCTCAGGGGTGTCACCTGTGCTATCAACTTCTGTAGGGCTGTGGGAACAAGACAAAGGTTCTTCCTCTGAGTCAGAATCGGAATCAAGAAGCATGCGAGAACTGGAAGGCTTAGTGGCAATACTGACAGAGGTAGAAGAGTGCTGATAGGTAAAAGACATGGATTCCATAGTGTGGGATTGAGTGATATGGACTAAACATAAAGCATAAAGGAGGAAAAGTAGAAAAGAAGTCAAAATAGAATCTCTAAGAGAGTATTAGTTTTACATTTTATCACATACACACAATAATTGCAAAGTAACCACCAAAATAAAGTGAAAAAAATTTAGTTCTAATGGAGCACAACAGAATTTTTAAAAATTTCTTTAAATAAATATGAAGTATTACAACAGACAGATTTAGTTAGCAGGTGAGCAAGTGATCAGTATCAAAGGATTGGTAAGATGGTAGAAATAGATGAAGATGAGAATCACAGAATCATCAGACCATCAATTTAATACTCCAGTATCTATGGAAAAACACTGGTATGAACCTAGTTAATGCCAAAATATTAACAAAATTAACATACCAGGGAATCCATCATCTGCCTCAGCCTCTCCAGGTCCACTGCCTATGCTACTGTTGTCCAGCCCAATGTGCAGTGACTGCAGTTGGGAGCGAAGCTGTTCAATGTCACTGTCTTTGCTGTCCAGAGTCATCTGCAGTTCAATCCGTATCTGACTCTCTTCTGCTATTTGCTGCAGAGATAAATTGCAAGATTTCCTATTATCACAATATTTGGTTACTCAGAGAAAATTATGCAGAATTTGTAGCCAATCTCAATATACATTCTGCGTATTTCTTCTGGCTGGGGAAATTCAAAAATAGAGACTGGATATGCTACCTTAAAGTCTGTATCAATAGTAAGACTTTACAGAAAATACTCCAATGTTTATATTTACAAAAGGATCTTACTGCCTGCATTTCATTTATTTCCTTCTGATATTTGATCATCATCTGGGTTAACTTTTCTCGTTCAGACTTCAGTTCCATATGCAGCTTCCTATTTTCCTTTTCCTTCCGCCGTACATCAGTGTCAGCTCCACGTTTGACTGGACCCTTCCGATTCATGATTTCAGCCAATTTATTCACAGCCTTCCCATGGGAAAGAAAAAAGTGACAAAAACCACACTAATAAATACATAGAGTTAAGTTGTGAAGAAATAAAGTATTCTCTCCATCTATAACCAAGCACTTCTAACTATAAATTAAGACCTCTGCAATCCAGTATTACAAGCTTGCTTTAATTCAGTGTATTACACAAAATATAAAAGAAGGTAATGATGCCCTTTTTACTTGAAGCAAGCATTAGCTGTGTGAACACTTTCACTCATTTAAATGATCCCTTCCATTTTCACTACATAGACTCAAAATATGTCTTTGTATTAAAATGCCACTTGTTCTAAAAAACAATCTATATTAAAATCAGAAATGTCCTTTTTTATAGAACTTGTAGAGATATGTAAATCAAGATTGAAACCAGTAACATATCAAATAATTTGAAGGAAATGAAGGCTTCTGCTGGTGGAATACATCTGGATTATAAATTCCTCTATTATGAATCATAAGGATTCAGTTTCACTACACTGAAAGTCTACTTACAAGAAGAGGAAAAAAACCCAATATATTTTCTTTCAGAGCGAAAAAAAAAATATAAAGCAATACTGGTATATATCAATAGTTTATAATGGAAAGTATTCTATTAAAAATTTGATTAATGAACATTGTGCCTACATGCATTTGAATATATTTGCTTACCTGGGTTTTTAATGTTCTTTCATTCAACAACTGTTTCTCAAATTGTGCTTTAATATTTCCTACATTTGCTTCTTCTTCTTTTAGCTTTGTAATTTCTGTAGCAAGGTAATTAAAAGAAAATCTATGAAAATTCATGACAAATGCATATAGTACTATTAAAGAAAAAACTTAGTTTCAATTTAAATCCCGTTTGGTTCAGAGACTACGTACGTTCTTGTGCTTCCTTCAGTTTATTGTTTAATTCTTCTTTCTCATTAGCAAGGTTAGCCACATCACTAGTTAGTGTCCTATTTGCTTCCTCCAACTAAAAAAAACAAAAAAAGAACATGTGAACATGCAACAATCTCATTTGGCAAACAAAGCAGCATTACAAGACAGAAGGAAATGCTGCAGAGTGAGACGAGGATAAGGATAAGAGGACTTGCTCTAAGAGGGGTAGGGGCACAGAAGAAAGAATGGTCAGAGAAATGCATGGAAGAAACACAAAAAAAAAAAAAAAAGGACATGTGAACATGCAACAATCTCATCTGGCAAACAAAGCAGCATTACAAGACAGAAGGAAATGCTGCAGAGTGAGACGAGGATAAGGATAAGAGGACTTGCTCTAAGAGGGGTAGGGGCACAGAAGAAAGAATGGTCAGAGAAATGCATGGAAGAAACACAGTAAGAGACTCTTGAATTTCAATCATAAGAAATAAATATTTTCAAAAGATTAGATGTACTCGTAGATCTCTAAATCTGCTAAAGAGCAATGGATAACTCAAACTGCAAATAAAGCTCACGTACAATGTCTACCAAAATTACAGATCATATAACTCACTGAGGCTATGGTGGCATCTTTCTCAGTAAGTTCCTGTTTATGCCTCGCCATCATCTCTTTAATCTCCAGCTCTTTCATAATCTTCTCTTTTTCCAAATCAGAGTACTGTTCTTCAGCAATGGAACGGGCAAGTTGTTCTGAATCTGCTTTTGTCAAAGTAATCTCTAGCTGAGCAGCCAAGGAATCTCTGCAAATTATTGATATATACTTTTAACTTTAAAATGGGTAGGTGAGGAAGGAAAGAAAACAACAAAAAGCCATCCTGATCCTTTACATATTAGCAGTCCAACTAGCAAAACCCACCTCTCATCCTGTAACTCTTGTATCTTCTGCTGCATTTCTTTACAAATTTTGGTCTTTTCCTCACATTCTTCTTTAAGTTCTCGAACTTGTGTCTTATAAAGAGTCTAGAATTTAAAGTTGGAAAGAAAATGATGTGATTTCTATACTCTTGAAGGTTCACAAAATTTATACAAGTTGACATGGTATGCAGTTCCTTAATCACACTAATTAGAGTATAATTGTGCAATGCCTTCTTGAAACTTATTTAAATATCATCATCATTCACAAAAGTGCTTTGGTTATTTTACTTTGTTGCTTTTCCTTTTTTAATTTATGTATTTGTGAATGGGTAGATGTATGATTTGCATTTTCTCTGTTTGTATACATACTTCTAAAGACACTCTAAATGTGAAAATCACTATTTTGTACAAAATCAGAAGTATCAGAAGCAGAGAAAATAATTAATTTATTTTTCTCTACTATTTTAAATCTTTATCTCATGTAATTAGGCATGTGGAGTTTAAATTCTAATCATACAAATCCATAAAACCAATATGACAGTTAAAGAACAAAAAGAAATACAGGAATAAGGGAAAACCAATTAGAAAATAATTTGAAATTCAAAATTTCACAGAATCAATATAAATTTAGAACTCTGAAGAAAATGAAAGAAACATTATATTGCTCTATCGATTCAAATGACTGACTACAGGTCAAGTAACAGACAACTCTAAGTGTACTTACTGCAGGGATTTTGAGACAGATTGTCTCTCTGGCCCATCTATCTACCGCAGTCAACTGACCTCAATTCTCCCTTTCTTTCCTTTAACATGTGTAACATTTTAATCTATAGAACTTTAGGTAGGCCTCCTCCTCACTGACCTAAATCCACAAGGAAATCTTAATTTTCCATTAATATTGAAACAAGCCTTCTGGCATCTCATGCAGTGACTGGCTGTGCACTGTTAATAAAAATTGATCTCCACATGCCAGTGATGATGTTTTAAGTATGCTACCTATTTATTCTAGTGTACCTTGCCACAATAAATAAAAAACTCCCAACAGATCACTACCAAGTTTGGTCGTAATGCAAAATTTCCTTCTGAACTGTAGATGCACATGTATTGTCACATCACATGAGAATACAACTCTTCTCTACCATACAGCATGGAAAAGGCTTGAAACATGCACAAGATTATTCACATTGTGGAAAAATGAGCTGCTTCACTCCTCCCTCTGAACTCCCCTACAAAGCTGCGACATTTCTCAACATGAGCTCTTTTGTGCTGCTCAGTGATCAAGATCAAGGCAGCAGACAACACTGGAGACAGGCACAAGAAAAACAAGTAGCTTTGGGTTAGAGATGTGAAATGTCTGATAACTGAGGGGGAAGAAGAAAAGCTAACATACTCAGTAAACAAATTAAAATTAAAAAAAAGCAGCATAAAACATACTGAGAAATATTGCTCAGCTTCGAGCTGGTCTTGAAGCTCTTTCATTTGTCCATCTGCATCTTGACGCTCCCTAGAAAGAAAGAACATGCTTTAGAGATATGAAGATATTCCAAAGCAGTAAACAGAAAAGACAGCAATCACACTCTTGAGATCTCCAGCAATTTTTTGATCTAAATATCATCAGCCATTAAACCTGAAGCTTCCTCTGGGTACCAGCTCTCTTTTTCACTTGTACAGCTGAGAATACTGCACTAATAACAAGTCAGTTTAATACTGCTAACACACTAACTACAACCATGTCACAAAGATTAACTGGTAAGAGACACTGATGAAGTAAACAGCCACCAACATAATCTTATTTCCATGTAAAATGTCACTGATCTGACTGGTTGTTTTAGGTCTCTTGCTTGCTAGAGCACAGTGTGTGAACGTCTGTATTCCTTGACACACATATTTTCTTGAATTCATCTGTTATTTAAACAACAGTCAGTTCCATAACAACAGAAATGTAGCAGAAAAGACTTCTGCCAGCGTTCCACATTATGGCCACCTTCTACATGACTAACTGCATCTTGCTGACAGAAAGGCAAAGCACAGGGAGACAAAACATGCAAAGTCATAAAGAAGCTAGGATTGAGATTCATCTGATACATGTGGTAATCTGGTCTTTTCATTCACAAGAAAGTTCTTTACGTAAAAAAAAATCTTTCTTTCCTTACTTCCTATCAGGTGCAAATACTACTTGTAAAACCTTGAAGAACTCCTGTCTGAAGGCCCAACAGATGTGCTATCTGTAGTACTAGATATTTCCAATGGTTATGCTTCATAGCTCTGTAGCAGTATTCATTTCCAACTCTGATAAGCTCTCCTAGACTAATAACTCCAGTCACTTTCCTCTTCACCAAAGTCCTACATCATTAAAAAAAAGTACCTAGACCTTCAGTTAACTGTTTCTCTGAAGTATTCAGACTCATATTTAAGCTGTGTTTTCTAAGATTTTCAGGATAACAAACATCTTTTAATACAAACCTATACATCGCTGAATCACTAGGGCAAGTCACATTTAGAGTCACCGTAAAGAACAATTAGGTTTTGCACTGTAGCATACCATATTCTTTGCAGCAATTTTTAAAAATAAATTTTGCTCCCAGCTTTTGTTCCAAAAATATTTCAAATCAGTAACATGACTAAAACGTATAGAGCAACTTGCATACTTGCGGAGTTCATTGTTTTGTTTTTCCAGACTTAATTTGATTTCCTGAAGGTGGTTATTCTCCTGTTTTAACTGCTTCTCCGACATTCTCAAGGTGTTGACCTGCTGTGTTTGCATCTTGAGGTCATTTTGAGTGAGACAGCGCTTCTGTGTTTCTTGCTCTATTTTTAATGTCAAGTTTTTTACCTGAAAAAGAAGCAGAAACCTGTGAATTTTACAGATCTACACAGGAAAACAACATTTAAACAGTCTCTAATTGACTTCCTTTACATCTCTTGGTAAATCAAAGCTGCTTCCTGAATAAAAGCATTAGCACACATTAAATTACCTAGTTTTTCCATGTCAATCTCACAGCATTTACCACTATAGAGGACAAACTTTTTACATGAATAACGCTGAAATATATCAGAAAATGACACCCCATTCCATGAAGTAGACCTTTCAAAGTTTCAAAGGCAGAGAAGGAAAACTTTGCTGCCATTTTCATGCACAAATATTCCTAAATACAGCTATAACAGGAAAAATACTAGGACATTGAAACCAAGGTTTGGCTCAAGACTCCTCTTGCCAGTGCTCCTTACATCTTCACTCAGTATATCCTTTTGCCGAAGGAGCTCATTTATCTTCTGCTGCGACTGTTTGAGATCACAGTCCAACATGGAGCGCTGCTTCTCAGCTTCCAACAGCCGATTTTCTACTTTCTGCTTTAAAGCTCTCTCTTCCAAAAGTTTCTTTTCCATTTCTGCGAAGTAAAAGATGTAAGACATCAGTGAAGTGTAAACAGCAGCTTTTGGAGGCCAAAGGGAAGAGGATGTCTACCCTGTACTAACAATAAGCCACGTGTTTTTCCTTTTAAAACTGAAGAGAAAGACTACTTAGAAGTGATTAATTAAAATTTTCACAGTAAAAACACGCCCAGAGGATGCTTTTTCAAGCATTTCTGACAGAGCTATTTCCTACTTTTGAGCTTGTAGATAACTTCCAGTTTATCTGCAACACATCTGAGATGAACAAAATGGGTGGAATTTTAAAAATAAAACATTTAAATCTACTGTGCTCTGACTGTAATAATATAAAATCAAAGAGCTGAAGCTCTTTGGGAACCTGATATGCCAAGTGACTAAGCCATTACTACTGAATCATTCTTGCTTCTTTTGAAGATCTGCATGCTCAAATTTTTTGTGAATGCTCTGCAATTGGAAGGACAGGATCTGTAGGTAGCTTTTTAACTAGCTGCAATAAACACAAACCATTTAATTCAAAAGTAAGAGCTATCTTCTGGATTTTTTTGGCAATCATCCCTCCCTTCAGGATATTTCAGTTGTCATGAGATGCACCAGAATATGCACAGTGAGAGATTATATTATGTACTTTTTACAATTCACACCTAAGTCCAACTGTGATGTCAAATACATACCTTTCATGGCTTCAGATTTTGCTTCCTCTATAGACTCATAGATCTTATTTTTGTCTGCTAATCGTGCTTTTGTGGCTTTATGTTCAGCTTCTTCTTGTTCAAGGTTCTGCTGCATAACTTTAAATTTATATGTCATATCTATTTCCATGTTGCTCTTTTCCTGTTAAAGAAAAAATAACATTGAAATAAAACATTAAATATACCAGGTTAGTGGCAGAATTTTGAACAACAGTAACATGCTGCTTGGAAGGATGCTTGGAGTGGAAGAGAAAAGCTCAGGCCAAGGAACTGAGACTCACTTCCATAAATGTTTTTTTGTGAACACCAAAGTGCTCTAAAAATGTACAACAACATCCCCAGTTGCAAACAATTACAGAATTACTGCCTTAACAACCAACATTTTGTAGTAAGAGCAGCTCAAAGATTAAGTTTATTGAAGAAATTTTTCAAGCCTTTTGTTTCAATAAAAAATTCGTTAAAGAAATCCTATTAGCAGAGGCTCTTTTATTTTTGGCAATAGTGAGAGTTTAAAAAAACTCCACACATGAAATGAAATGTAACTACTGTACTGTTAAGGTACACACCGGAGTACATAATTAAATACTTAAGTACTCTAGAAGTAAAATGTATCATGAGTGTATGGGAAATGATGTCTTTTTTCCCCACTTCTCAAATTGGAAAAAAAAAATTAAAAGAAAAAAAGCTGAGAACAAAGCTTATTTATTGTATAGGTTTAGTTGCAAAGTCTCAAATAATAAAAGTACAAATGCAAAAATTCTGTAAGAATGTAACACCAATGTTCATTTAGCAGTGCTGTTACCTTTTCTAAATCAGTGAGCTTTTCCTGCAATTGTCTTTTCTCCATTTCCAGTTTGGCTAATGCACTCTTT
>NW_005054318.1:5877692-5910880 GCF_000277835.1 Geospiza fortis | reverse complement strand
CTCTTTCCATTTTTCACTTCTTCCTCAAGGCTAGATATTCGACCTTAAAATTACCAAAGTATTAATGAGGCTGTGGTCAGTGTGTGAAAACAAGACTGTATTTTAACTATTTAGAGATAACATGTTTTAAAATATAACACCTTCTAATTCTGACTATTAAGAATGTCTCCTTTTGGGGTGATTCTAAAAGTTTTCAATAATGTTTTATAGATGTCACTTACACATTTTTTCCTAAATGCTACTCACAATTATGTAATGTTTTATAAAACAGCACACTCACCTAGTCACTGTCTGAAACTCAAATAACACCACCCACACCAGAAACAAGAAGCAATCTGAACTTCAGAAGATTTGCAGAAATACCTTGTAAATCACTGATAATCTCTGATCCATGACTTCGATCTCTCCTTTCTGATTCTAGAGCTGACTGAAGATTGAGATACTCCTTCTCCAGTTTGAGTTTTGCATTCTCTAGCAGGCAGTTCTTATCTTGTAGTTCTCTATTATTAATTTCCAGCTGCTGGATTTGCTTTGTGCTTTCTGTCTGGTTCTTCCTTAACCTGGCTGCAGTATCAGACTCTGACCGCAGCAAAGAATTGGCTTCATCCAACTAAGATTGATAAAAACATACTTCAGAAACAATTAAAATATAAAGCCCACTATTTCTACTACAGAATACTAGGTTTTATGGATTAAAGAAGTAAGGAGTATATTTTAAGATTACTTTTGAACACCAAAACCTAACAAGAAAGAACAGCTTTTAAAACCCAATCCCACATTTCAAATTCCTCCACTGTTACCAAAATCTGTACTTCAAGCAGTAATTATTTTAAAATATATGTATGTAAAGCTGACATACCTGTCTTTGTAGTTGATTGATTTTTTCATTGGATATTTGAGAGTTCTGATTCCTCTTTTTTAAATCTTCAAGTTGGTCTTTCAAACTGTTAACTGCAACAAAAACAATTCAACATTGTTAGTCACTGTCATGAAAACACTTCAATCGTAACTATAATTTATTTATTTTAAGTATTAAAAACCCACATCAAAATGGAACCTTCAAGCATGGTTCAACATACCCTCATTTTCCAAATTGCGTTTCTTATCTGCTTCATGTTCTGCTTTCCTCTGGTATTCTGTGTTCTTATGCTGAAGAAGAGCCTTTTCTCTCTCTAACTGCCTGACTGCAGACTCTACATTCTTCCTTGAAGTTATCTGGATATATTTAAAAAAATACACCACTAATTACACACACAGGAGTGGTATTCTTTTACGATAAAAACCCAGCTCATGCACTCAGTTTAGTCTGTAATGGAGGAAGCCAGTCCATCTGCCTGCTGCAAATCCTACGTATCAGAACACGTGGTCAAATCCAGCCTGGGATGTCTATGGCCAGGAGCTTTGCAATTTAAATACTGTTTGATCATCTGAATTTGACAAACCTGGTAGACCTGCCTAAGCAGTCACTCTGGGAGCAGACAAACATACATGTAAAGGTAAGGTCTTGACATGCACCTGCATGAGCCATACATTAAGTTGTACACAGCCACATCTAAATTTGTAGAAGCAGTAAAGTGCAAAGCTGGGTAAGAAATAGGGTCCTTTTACTAACACCAAACAATCCAAAGCATGGTTTTCTTCCTCTGGAAACATTACTCTCACCCCTTCAGTTTTTAAAATCTGTATGGGATATTTGCTGTATGGCAACTTAAAAATATGGTAAAAATCTAGTTCTAGAAAGAAATTTGCAGTTACAGTACAGAAATCATAATGAAAACATTTTAGCAGTGACAACAATTTCATGCTTATGAACACCAAGAAATCAGCTGGTTTTATTTGCTATAAAATATACACCTAGTCAAAATCAATTTGCTGTTATTGAAGGAAAAAATCCAGACACAAATGATAAAGTTCTAATTCCAGTAAGAAATCTATGGCCTTACCTCTTCATCGAGCTCTTTTGCTATCTTCTCTAAACGAACACTTGTAGACCTGAACAAATTTGAAAAATAATTTTAAACCCTGCTGATAATACAGAAATTAGAATGTTTGGATATGTTTCACTAATTTTATGTAAGGTGCTTTTGTCTCATTATTTTTATGCAAGATATTCTATTTTAAGCAAAAACATGAAACCTCAAGGACTGGTGAAATCACTGAACAGTGAGATTCTTATATGGAGCTAAAGCAAAAAAAACCAAACCCCCAAAAAACCATCCCAGTAGTCACAGGAGTAGCAAGAATTAAGCCAGCAACTTAGACTGAGGTCTGCTTGCAGGGTTGGGAATCCCCAAAGTGTATTAAAATGCTTTTAAGCATTCAAAAACAAAAGGTCTAATGAAACATCTTTATAAACATACCAAACATGCTGAAACATTCTCACCTGTACTTCTGTTCTAGTTCATCTTTGGCTTGTAATTCATTAGTGAGCTGTTCTTCTAGCTTGCTTAGTTTTTTCTGAAACTGTGCAAAATGTCAAAAAAGCATGACCCATGTATAAAAATATTTTCACAGAAAAAAATGCAATTCAATTAAATAAAAAATAAGGGAAAGCGAGGAAAATTAATTCAATCTTCCAGTATATTATTTTAAAACCATCACTAAAAGGTTACATCATTAAAAGGTATTAATTCTGATAATTTTGAACATATGGATTTACAGCAACAAAATTTGCTGCATGCTGAATTGAATTGAACCATCACAGAATTATGTGCCACAGATTGTGAGTCATTAAATTTATATGGGCAAAAAACATTGTTACCCGCCCTTTGTTGTGCTCTGTAGCCAGAGACTTTCCACTGGAGCAGTTGTTTTTGGATAGCATTTTCTAAATGAAATGAAAAAATAAAAAAGGGGTATACATGACCAAATTTGACAATATTAGATAACATGGCTAAACATGTTCAATGACCTCACATAAAGAAGAATTTTATACCTTGGAAACTAATGAACACTTTGGAAATGCTTTGGTTAGCTTACTAAAATATTTTTGAGAAATAATTCATAGTCCAGTACCCAAATATTAATGAAATAAATTATAAATAATACATTTTGGATTAATCTCATGACTTCAGGCTTTCAAACGCATTTATTTTCCTCCCTTCCTCCTCTTCCTCTACCCCCCAAACATAAAATGTAAAAATGTGGTTTTCCAAAACACTTTATAATTGTCACAATTAGAAGTTTTCCACAACAGGAACATTGAAAAGGACATCAAAACTGGAGATTTGTTGCTTGAGAAAATACAAATAACATATGTTGTCAGAAGTGAAATGCAAAGTTTTACCATCTGCATTTACTAACACAACATAAAGCAAACACCATGAATGTGACCATATGTATTTTAAACAGCAGTGCCATTTCTATTTAAAAGGTGAAGTCTAAAACTATTCATCTATTCATCAATGACAGGAAGGAAGTGGAGTCTCATAAACTTGTGCATTTAAATTTATCTGATCAATACATCATGCATTTCCTTTATGCATTTTTTAAACTTTGAAAAGGAATTGTAAGTTTTAAGAAATGTTAACAACATACTATCTACACTCGAATAAGACAAATGTTTAAGTAACATAATGAAGTAAGTATATGAAAATACCATTGCTTTTCCTGTCATGCAAATTTAAATTCATTTGTCAATCTTCAAAAGCTGGATAAACAAGCTCCATAAGCTCCATCTGGAGTATGATTTAAACATTCCTTTATCCCTGCAGGTGACAATTTACTTTTTCAAACTCTGAATAAATCCATCATGAATCATTAATGCAAGTGTGGGACCTTCAGAAGAGTAATGTTGTGTGTAGGAAACAGAGCCTCACACATTGGCTGTCCAAACAAATTCTGGATGCAAAAAGAATTTGAGAAAAATCTGTATTCATTTATCTTTATACTACAGTACCTTAACACTTGATTACAACTGTTTCAAAATACAACTGGTTTACTGCTAACAATTTGGTGAATAAACATTAAAGATACTTCACATCCACATAAAATTATGAAGGAATTTTTTTATTCCTTTCATAATTCAGATACTGTACTTACCTCTTTGCTCTCCTGTAAATAGAAAATATCATTTTTATTGAGGATCATTAAAAGACAAAGAGCTCTCCACTAAACTGTTTCAACACTTATTTTAGACTTTGACTTTTCTTAACAGACTTAACAAAATTAGTTAATCATCCTATTAATACTAAGGAAAAAAGGTACTAACCTCATTTTTACTAGATTGCACAGATTCGTTTTCTCTGCAAGACTGAGAGGAGTCACTTAGCAACCTGTCAAAAACAAAAACAAATCCCTCCAGCTCTTACTCAAGTTTTCAACAACTCTGGCAACCTTGCCATTTTAATCAATTCCCTCAAATCTCAATTTGTCCTACGCTGCTCTCAGAATGAAGCTTGTTTCATTTTGATGTTAGTGCATCTTTCTGATTTGAATTTTCCTTAACAGAATGTTTTCAAAACTACAGCAGCTTGAAATTTTTCAATTAATACAATTATTTCTTGATTATTCAAGATGAATTCTAGAAAGTTATTATGCTGTGTAAGCTTTCTTCTAAAATAACTAATAAAAAGCAATTTTAGAAAAAAAATTACCAATCTATCTGAATTTTAACCCTAATTGATTTTTTAAGATATTGCATAATTTTGTGCATATAAAAATACACTGTTTAATCAGAGTTATTGAAATAATTGAAAGAGTAACAAATTATTTTACTCAAACTTTGCATTTTGTATCTTCACAACTGGACATAAATTAATATAATGCAAGGAATAAATTATGAATTTAGAGTGAAAAAAAGAAAGAATATAAGAAGAAATGTGCAGGTATGTTTTTAAAAATGCATATTAAAGTATCACATACAAATTGTCTCTGTAATAGGTAAATCCTATGAAAGGCAGCTGGTTTCCCACGAAGGCTTTGGGGATTGGAAAGGTCTCCACGTCTCCCTTGTCATCCTCAATGTCATCAAAATTACTGCTATCTATATCACTGCTAAGCTCAGGAACAACAGGAGCAGCAGCTATAAAAAGGGGAAAAAAGATGCATTTCACTCCAAGACTCAGTCACTTGCTATATACAGCTATCTCTCTAGTGTTAAAAGACTGTATTATAAGTTGTCCTTAAATAACTTGGAGTTAAATATGTATTAACCAGACAGCAGATCTGGAAATATTACTATGAACAATTTTTTCTAGAGCAATCTATTTTTGCATTCGTAGCCTAATGCATAGACCATCTAGTATGCAAGACATATTTGCTCAGATAATCACACTTGAGAATATAACTCCAAATACAATAATAATTTTTAAACTTCTTAGTAAATATATAACTTTAGAAGTTATGACAAGCTTATGAGAACAGACATACTTTGCTTTTTAATCTAAAGCTATCAGGTTCTTAATACCTTACATGAAAAGCAGTAAAATTGACAAGACCACTGTCAAACTACTGTCTTAACTACCAGAAGATTAAAAGAAAAATGAAAGAAAACAAAAAAAAACACCTCAAAAGAACAAAAAACCTGAGAAACAGAACCCAACATGCATTCCTTTTAGTTAAAATTCTGAACCCTCCAATTCCATTGTTTAAAATTGAAACTTCTACATTAAAAACATGATAAAGGTGAGATAATTCCAGTAGGAAAAATGCATATTTATTAACCCTTCCTCATATAAGGTTTCATAATACAAGTGATAAATATGAATGTTTGAGCAAGATTCTTGATAGATAGAAATTACTTTGTTTATACAACCAAAGGTTTTTTTCATTTCTACTATTGTAAATACTGAATAAAATAGAACTTTTAATCTGATTTACTTACTCTCTCGAATGTTGTCCCAGTTCCACTGATCACTTCTGAAGAAAGGGTGATGCTTTATTTCTTCAACCCCATTTCTCCCAAGTCGCACATCTCTAAACAGCAATTAATCCAGAGTCACATTAGGAAAAATAGCCGCTTTTGTTGCCTTTTTTTTTAATTCTCACTTGTTCATAAGCAGCAATGAAACTTTCAATAAAGATTGTCTGTGTTAGCCACACTAATGGTCAAACAAAAACAAAACTTAAAAACCACCAACCACTAATCTGTAGTTTCTTATATAAAATTTACTGATTCTTAGCATGCACTCTGCCTGTGACTGCTAAAATGTCTAGAATCTGGAGTCTGCCACGTGGGGAGTAAAGCAAGAAAGTGAGCACTGAGGCAAAAACTAAGAAAAAACTAAAAACACAAACAAAATCTCAACACCCTTGGGGGAAATAAAACTGCAGAACATTCGTGTCTGCCAAACCACATGACAGACCGTAAGACGCAAGTGAAGGAAGGTCTGACTTGCTGCACAGAACAGTTATTCAAAGCTGGACTCAAATAAATATTCTAAGAATTCCATCCTCTGCCCCACAACTAACCCTGACACGTCTCTTGCTGATATTTGCCGCGAAGTAAATCTGAAGTGCAACAAGAAACTTTTAGTTTGAACAGAGGAGTCTCTCTCGAAACTACGTACAAGAACAGGACATAAAAACAATGCATGGAAAAGAAGCCATAAATCACAGGGTCAATGTTTAGTCCTCCTTTAAGTGCTTCAGCAGCGATCACGCAGCATCTGTTTCAAATAAATTGCTCGAGCCCTGTGTTAAATATAAACAGGAAGAGGGACACACGTAGTAGAAGTCCACCTTACTACATTTACACTATTAAATTCTAATCATGTTTTCTCTCTACCTTTCAGTTACTGAAGGTGAAAAATGCTGTTAAATAAAGCACATCCTTCCTGACCAACCACAGGCTTGCTCAGTAGAGCAAACAATCTCTCTTTGAATGTAAAACCCATTATAAGGCACTTTATTTTCCTAATTCCTCCTTCTATAGTGGCCGGATGCCCTGCTCCAGCCAAGTTCAGGTGATCACAGGAAAGCATAAGAAGGCATCATCAATCTAGAGTTAACTGTGGACCTACATTGTTGTTCTTTTAAATCAGTGAAATTGAAAATTATCTCTGCTTTCTGAAAGCAAACAAAATGTAAGTGTTCAGGTCAAGAACAAGCTTACCCAGCTTAATTTCAACAAGTGGCTTAGTTCCATCAAGGGAAACTTCTAGGATTTTTTTTGTAGCCAAAACAATACCCTTGTGGGTTTGTTAGCTATATTTACCAATTAATGCAACAAAGCAAATGAATAAAAAATTCAGTAAATACATGCTTACTTTCAGAAAAGTATTTCCTTCTACTTTTTTTAAGTAACACGCACATAGACATTGAGCAAAACAATTTTGTCCCTGCCTTGGAGGTTACAAATTACTTTCAGCCTTATGAGTTTGTTACTGCAGTTGGAAGGATTTGTCCAGTACCAACTGTGTTGTTAACAAGAGCTGTCAGAATTGCTCATAAAAGTAAAATACAATACCTGGAAAAAACACCTCAAAAGAAAAACTAGAGAACAGGAGGTTTGGCAGAAGATATGTGAACAGAGATCAGGAGAAGTATGAGAATGAATTAATTTTTACAATGTACCATCCAAAATAAAAAACAGTGCCAGAACAGTATGTGCACTTACCTATCAGTTAAAAAGGCACAGATAAGGTTCTTTGCATGCTTAGAGATTTCCACATCATCAGGGAAATGCAATGAGTTCTTGTGATCCATAATTTTACTATATGTTCCTACTAGTGAGTCTGCATAAAAAGGAGTATCACCTGAAAATAAAAGAGTAAACTGGCTGTGATTTTACATCATGTTTAAGTTATGTGAGTTGAATAAGACAGAAGAGATAATGAAAAGTCTACAAGCAGTTTACCTAGCAGAGTCTTCTATTAAGAAGAAGAAAAAAATTGGACATGCAGTGTACAAATAATGTATACTACTAAAAACATTCCTTCCCTAAAATGTCTGTGTTAGAAACTACACCATTTTCCATCCTGTCTATCCTTACCTAAATTTTGCCTGGTGAATTACATCTTTTGTTCTGCCTTAAAGCTCTCAATATATTTTCTAATTTACATAATGGCCGACACCCATATGAATCAATCTTTAAACATTCCAAGGGTAAAATGGACCAAAACTCATTTAAAACTTGCTCATGCACATTTGTTGGAAGGAATCCACCAAAGCTCTCTGAAGACCATTTCAGAGGCACACAGGTCTAGGCTCCCTAAGGCATGTCAGCTCTGAGCAGGAGCCTTCCCAGTGTGTTACCACACTATTAAACTTGTAATAATAAATCTTGCTGACTGACAAATTACATCAGCTTGAGTGCCCATATTAACATGGCAGGTGGCTTTTAAAATAATAGACTTTTCTCACCCAGAGATTTCCAGCCTAGGCTGTATTTAAAGATATTTGCAAAGGAACTGGACTTAAGAAAGGTAAAACAGGGGCAAGTGAAAAGAATAGGCTGTGATAGAGGCAACTGACAGTCAAATTAACTGGCAACATTCTTAACATAGAAATGGTTTGGGTCTGTAATCAAGAAGCTGCAACTTTCACAGGAATCCTTTCTCCCAACTAATCCATAGGTTTCATAGAGAAGGTGAACAAGCAGACTTGTGAGTTAGGCTCTTTCCTCAGTTCTGGTGTGCTGCATGCAGGCCGGAATAAGCCGGCATCTCAGGCTGCAGCATTCCAACAAGGAACTGAGCGTCTCAAAAGCCATAAACATGAAAAAATGTACAAACAAACCATTGCACAACAGCCACTCTGCTTTTGAAAGAACAATCTTAACTTTTGTCTTTTTCTGTCATTTTATAGAAAAATAAGAAAGTAGTACACACCAGCTTGAACTTAACTTCTAGACTCTTAGTAAATTTATTAGGTTGCCATACCAGTGCAATGCAGATGGGAATCACTGATATTTGCTGTTGCCTCCCTCTTTTCCAACCTTCCTCTTCTTGTCTTGGAAACACCTTTGATTTTGGCAACATCTCAAAACTATCTTAAGTCACTGAACTAAAGTTAGGATTCATCCTGTGACCAACATTTTATGGTTGAGTTAAGCACACAATAAAATTTTCATTTTCATAATAAAATTACCATTTTCATTAGTTCTGTGGCTTTATCAAAACCAGAATAACAAAACAGTTTCTGTGCTTTCTTTGAAGTGCAAAGTTTTTGAAGACTATAGCCAGAATCTGATACATAAGCACAGATAAAAATAGATCTTTCTACCAATATATGGGGAATATGGAGAAATTAAGTAATATTTTCCTCCTAGATACAAGGTGGGAAAAAAAGAGGCTCTGAAATGCTGAGAAAACATTCTGGACAGCTATGCCCAATATTTTAAGAACTGAATAATTTTATTTACTGCTAAAATTGTTCATGACAGACTATTAACTATAAACCACACATTCTTAAAGTCAACATGCTGTAATTCTGAAAGAGTTGGAAATGGTAATAGCATCATATGTTAAAGCGTATTTCCTGTCTCAGTATACCAGAAACATGAAATCTGCAATATTCCTAGAAAATGCTGATTTTTAATAATTGTATGCTCAATTCCATCCTTCCAAAATCAGCATTTTGCTACCAGACCATCATAGTGATCCTCACTATAATTTAAGATGCAGATGACTCATCTCCTGAACAGATTCTATTCTCTGTTCGTTGCCATAGCAGTCCAGTATATTTTATTGGAAAAACCTGACTCAAGCACAAAAGAAAGAAGTGAGCCATACTTCCACACTTTGACCTAACATAAGACACTGATGTGCTATGGAAAAGGAGGAGAAAAGAAAAGAACAGGCCTGCCCTTGCCATTCCTCTTGTCTCCTGTGTCCCTGCAAACTCAATACTGCCTGAGGTGGGCACAAATGTGGTGAGGTAGCTGACCCCAGTTCTAAGAATTAGTTTTAAGCTGAACCGAGTCAGGGAACTACTCACTGAACAAGCATGCAAATAGCTGTCACAGCACCAGAGTGACAAAGAGCAAAGAGAACAGCAATGAGCCATAGCATCAGCCAGAAGTCAGAAGCTGTCAGTGAGTACGAGCAGCCTCCATGCACCAAAATGCAGCTAAAGGCACAGGGAAGACTCAATGATAGTCCCACTAGCAGAAGAAATCATTACTTACCAACTAACATCTCAAAAAGGAAAACCCCTACAGACCACCAGTCACATTCCCGTCCATAGTAGCCATCACCCCCCTGCGACTTCAGGACTTCGGGTGAGATGTAGTCGGGAGTCCCCACGGCTGTGTCGCAGCGCACCATTCCTGTCTGGGCAACAGCAACAACACACACAGCTCAGCTCAAGGGCCTTCTGAGCACCTCTCTAACCAATTCCTCTGTTAGCAGCACAGAAAACCATCCAAAATATAGCCTAAAATACTTAATTTGAGGAGAGTGTTTTAAAGACTAATTATAATTCAAGAAGCAATATGGATTGAAATGACATTTCTTGGTAATGTGCTTACCCCTGCCTACTCCGTAGTGATTTCTCTTGACTTCATCTTCTCAAAATTCACCAATTTTATTCTTTTTACCCTTGGTTTTAATATGAAGGTACACAGACTTCTCATTTTCTCATTGAATTCAGGGACAAATTTTAGAATTATTTTGACAAGTTATGAATTCTAGGCCCTACAAAGCAGATACATAACAATTTTGTCTAACTCAGCCAATAAATCAAATTATAGGTAAATTTTTGTATGTTCTTTGTTTTTGTTTATATATAGTAAGAAGAATAAAAGGAGAAGCTATTTTTAAAGAAGAGCAAAGTTTTATTTTTTTATTAACATATTACCACAACTGTATCTATGAAATGATTCCTCATACTCTGCTTCACACTGAGAAACCAAAATATAGGGAATGAGTGATGCAGAAGCGTCAATCAGCTCTGCCATCATTCTGAATCAGTTATAAGTCTTGTTTCCTTTAATGAAATTCACTGAATTCATTCCTGAGACCAGATGGATGAATGAAATTAAATCCTGGATGAAGTTAGAGAAGTACCAAAAATACACTCATCTTTTATCCTGTTTCCTAATCCGAAGTTTTATCTAAACCATTTTACAAAGGTTTTTTGTGCATTTTGCCATAAGCATGAATGGCAATATATATTAATTTTGAATATTAATACAAAATATTAGTAGCAACAACTAAGTTAAAAATACATATTAAAATAAGAGAATAATTTGATTTTGGAATTGTACTGATACACAAAATTTGACACCACATTACAATATTCTTCCTCATATACAATATGAACTGTGAAAAGCTTTTATTTCTGTACTAAAACAATATCCAGAAAGTCATGAACCAGTAGGCAAAAACTAAAGGGATGACTATATACTGTAAAGACCTATGTAATACTTCAAATGTCCTCCTGACAAATGCCTATTTTCTATGACTCCATGCTAAAACTGAAACCTAAAGAAATTTTAACTTCTCAGTTCCAGAATGAAGAGCAGGTAAACTTTTGCTTTCTATATTGGATGAGATAGCACATAGCTTATTCATACTGGGATAAGAAAATGAAGTTAGCTCTTTCCAGAAGACCTATTGCATTCATTGGACAAAGAAAAATTCAGGCAAACACATTTTAACACTGCAAAATAAACTAAAGCTCAAAGACTACAGGAATCTAAAGCTGAGAGGATTTGAAAATGGATCTAACACATGGCAAGGAACCACTATTTGAATATCCTGCTTGTCACAGCACTCTGTGCACTAACCTGCATGACTTCTCTGAAGCTTAAGCCTCTCTTTGCTTTGAGCACAGGAGGAATTGCTGTAGGGTTATGTGGTTCTACTCATCCAGTAGGACTGTGGCAACGTAATGAGGCTCCAACACTGGTGTGTGTCTATCTCTTTCTTATCAAAACACAAAATTACAACAGGGGAAAGTCTGAATTTGTGCTCAGTCAAGTCTGGTTGAAACCACCTGAATCCCTCCCTGGGTAAGGAGATTCTTTAAAAACAAAGTCACCAAAACAGTTCTGAGAGAGTTCTCTGAAGTCAGCAGCTTCAGTCACAGCTTTTCCACTGTGACAACAAAGCACTTAATAACATCCTATTTCTCATCCCTCTATAACTAATACACCAAAGCAAGAATACTTTTTAATATGTTACACATGTTGCTATTTTCTGAGCTCTTAAACAAACAAAGTCAAGACTGTGCCAAAACCTAGCCAGACCTACACAAGTCTGATGGCTGCTATGCAGCAAAAACGTAAGTATTTTCAAAAATGTTACAGATGCTAAAGAACTCCATGTAGTAACACTTTATGTTTTCAGGCAAGATGACAAAGAATTGAACAGTAGAACAAAAAAATACCTCTACAGTAAGAGAAGCCTTTGCATGTTAACACCAGGCTCAATGGGCCATAGCTCTCTGAAGCACATGAAGCTGGTTCTTATTCCCCATAAAACTCTCTACCTTCTGTCTCAGGAACTAACTTAGAAATGCATTTACAGATCACAGAACAGCCTGGCTTAGAAGGGACCTGAAAGATCAACTGACTCAACCAGTCATGGGAAAAGGAGCTGATAAAAGATTATCTTGCACCCTGTGTGACTACATTACAAAATGGGGATTCTATCAAGTTCCTCAGGACGTTGGCCCATTATCACCTGAATATGAAATTCTCAGATTTCTGTTCTGCTCATTTACACACGTCTTCTTTCAAAGAATTTGGCTGTTGTTCTGTATATATTTTTAAGTACTGGATACCTTTAATACCACAGTCAGACTGTGATCTCTGGCATCAAAGCTGAGTAAACAGGGACATGCTCTCTGTCCAATATAGAGCAGCTTGGCAGTCCCTGCATTCTGAAGAGACTTAAATGATGCTGTTTTCTTTGGGCAATGTGTTACTCATGTGTTTCAAACACTAAGCCTCTATGCCTGAGTAGCATACTTACTGTAACAGTTGTCATGCAAAGCTTCCTGTCAGGATTCTCAGGCCAGTGTTTTACCTGAAACTTTTCTCATCACCTCAAAATATCATGGTGGACCTTGGAACTCATCTCCTGCAGATATGTGAGAGATGTACAGTGCACAATCTTAAAAAATAGGCTGTCCAGGGGACACAGCAATGTTCTTGCAGCTCCTGACAACTTGGAGGTGAGGCTGTTGTTTTTCCCAGCATCATTCCACATTATTATATTGCTGAAGACAAAGTAATTCAGGTTTCATCTTCAGGAGGATCTCCATCAAACCTGAAGGACTTGCTGTCTTGAACCAAGGCTGACAATCAGGCTTTCACTCCCTCAGGAAGTTCCTTCCAGTAAACAAGAGCTGGAGGGTGTTTGTGTGGAAACATGAGGACCACACACATCAGGTGTTAACAGCAGACAATGCATGGAGGCAGGAAGGATCCAGCAGAGTCCTCTTCACTGGACAAGCTTCAGTGAGAAAGAAGTTGAGTTCCAAAAAGAGGAAAATGCTGCTTCTTTCAGCTGAACTGCCCAGGCTGAGGCAATAATCCCAAGTGGCAAACATCCCTTCTTTTGGTCACATCTTTTTCAACAGATAACCTCTCAATCTGTGCTCTGGTGAAAGCTTGGTTGGCACAGGACAGTGCTGTGCATGGCAACACTGGGAGCTCCTGGCCCTGCAATATCTACCAAAGCCAGCTGCTGTTTAGTTTCTTACACAACACTTGAGGATTAGACAGACTGGTGAACCCTGCCCTGGTCTACCTAATATACCTGAATACCAAAAGAGGGAACCATGATTCCTACTAAATTTTGAGTCTAACACCACTCTTTATTCAACAACAGAAATACCCACTTTGATGCAGATTTTAAATTAGACAACTATTTTTAAAAAACCAAGACAAACAATGAAAAACAATGCCACAAACCCCCAGTTATCATCACTGAGTTACAAAAACAGAACAGTCCCTTTTATGCTGGGAAAGATCACTAAAACACTTAGCAACTCTTTTCACAAAATGATAAGGAGAAACTCTGCTGCAAGTGCTCTGGCCTGGCCTGGCCTGGCTGACTTAAGCAAACACTGAACACAATTCCACAGCAAAGGTCAGAAAAATCCCTCAACAAATTGCAGCAAAATTATCCTGGGTTTTCAACAGC
This sequence comes from Geospiza fortis, assembly GCF_000277835.1. Taxonomy (NCBI): domain Eukaryota; kingdom Metazoa; phylum Chordata; class Aves; order Passeriformes; family Thraupidae; genus Geospiza; species Geospiza fortis. The sequence goes on along the minus strand of NW_005054318.1, from coordinate 5,896,844 downwards.
ACAAGGAAGATGCTAATGCTCACAACTGCTAAAAAAGATCCAAATAAAAAAATAAATAAGTACTGGGTAAGCATATATTTTTTACAAATAAGTCTGCCAACACCAATATTATATTTACACAGCTGGGATGTGTTCATGTTTTGCAAGAAGTAGCATGAGATTTGGAGACAATCCAGAACCTCTCAACTTCTAAAAGCTTCCGTAGAAAGCTTCTCAAACTTCTAAAGCTTCCTGTACAAAAAATTTTTGCCATTCCACTGACTGTGAGAAACACAAAGAACTTAAAATGCAATCCTTTAAAAAATTAACTTCCCTAGGAGATCACTGGTCCATTGATGATGCCTGGTCTAAAGGGGAGCTCACTGTAACTTTATGAGAAACACAGATGCATTTGTCACATTTATAGTACCATCATAAAAGGTACAGTCCACCATTTCTGGGGGCCCTAAAATAGCACAGAGGATCATCTTTTTTTGGTAGATTTATATTGTGAGCTTTTTTGATGCTTTTTTGTTGTCATGTCCAAGGAACAACAGATTCTTTTAAGACATTACAATCTGAATTAAGAGACCAAGTACTACTTTATATTTTTTCAATTAAAGTAAATGCTGTCCTCTGAAATACAGGAAAGTACATCCAAAAATGGAGGTACATATTATCTCTGCCTTTAGACTAACAACTACAACATCATCAAAACTGAATAGACTGAACTTCAATAAACAGCTGCAGTTAGATAGTGATGAAAACAATATATTGTCATGTGAAAAAAAACCCACCCTGAACAGACACAGTACTTCTGGATACTGCTGAAGAGACATTAACTTAATGATGCAAATGCAAATTAAGTAGATAGCAGAAATTATATCAAGCACTGCCTAAACAATACAGAAAAAAACCCCAAAACATAAAAGCAAGTAAACTTAAAAGGATTACCCTTGCCAACACTACTACAGAAAACTTTCAAAGATCAGATAAATCGCAAGACACATTCATATACAGGTTTTTTTTATATGTTATAATCTTACAGTTTTTCATAGGAAGAATAGTTATATTTTTTCATAGTAAGAGTATATTCTGTAAATTACAGCACAACACTGTCTGTCAGGCAAGATTCTAAGAGTGTAAACTACAAAAGGTCATTTTACTTTCAAGTTTTTTAATAATATAAAGTACCCTGTTAAAAATATTCTTATACAAACTCATTAGAAAACTGTATTTGGCTGTACATGGCTAAATCTGGACAATTAAATAATTTTAATTGACATTTTGGCATCCTGACAAATAACTAACAGATTTTGATCAATATGTCACGTATCAACTGCTGCTGTACCGTGACCTCATTTGAATGACCACTAGAGGATGCTATGAGAACAATTAGATACAGGAAAAACATACATGGAATGGATCTTGCCTATAAAATAATTTCATTTACAAAAAAATGTCAGCTTATGAACTGTTCCAAGATTATTAATGTTGAAACTAAGAGTTATCTTGTGAGCTTTTCAAACATTTGGCAAAAAAAAAAGTACCTTAGAAATTCACAAACGCAAATGCTTTCAAAAATAGCAAAGAGTAAGTTTACATCCTTCTTCCGTGTGAGAGAACAGTTTATAACAGAAAAGGTTACACTATTTAAAGTACTTTTATATTTAAAAATAGGAAACAAGAATCAGTTTTCTAACCAAGCAGATCATTAGATGACTATTCCTTTGGGTATTATACTTCATAAGAAAATAACCTCAGATGTAAATGTAAGTTAGAATTACAGTTTAATAGATGGTAAATTATTCAGTTGCATACTTACTTCATCCATTTTCATGCAAGTGCCAAAATCTGCCAGCTTCAGATGCCCATACTTATCTAAAAGCATATTGTCAGGCTTCACATCTCTGTGTATCAAGCCCATGGAGTGAATTGCATCAAGAGCAAGAACAACTTCAGCTGTGTAGAACTTGGCCCATTTCTCAGGCACATCGTAATTGCTCATAAGGTTTACAAGATCTCCGCCTGGCATGTATTCCATTACCATGTACAAATATTTGTCATCTTGAAAGGCACAAAATAGCTGCAACGTTAAAAAAAAGGAAAGGAAAAAATTGCAATTACTTTTCAGACAGCTAGGGAACGGAATAAAGCCCTTTATCTTGAAGTTTCATTGAACCTGAGAATACGTTTTCAAGATTACTTTTAATATGTATAAAATATACGTTTTTCTATTAGAGTACCTTAAAATTTACTGAACTTCAGAAACCCCTCATTATAATTTTTGAGAAAGTAAAAAAATATTTCCTGATTGTTTTAATGCTATAGGCATCTATCTATCTATCTATCTATCTATCTATCTATCTATCTATCTATCTATCTATCTATCTATCTATCATCTCCATGTTTCCGGCATTAAGAAGTATAACTGAGTAAAAATGCAAAGTATCAAATCTGCAACAGGGAGCATCATGTTCTGATTTGAAAATAGCTCAGCAGTGAGCAGCATTTTAGACTGTTTCCAAATTGTCTATATTATAAATTCCTTATCTCTGTACATGTTTACAAAGTCACTGCTGACTTTGTCCTAAATCAATGCATATTGAAATAAGAATTAAAAACAAAATGCTCCTGAAGAAAACTAATACAATACAAAGAAACTGTCCTTAACAGTAAAATACTAGTCTTGTATAAGTGGCAGTCAGTATGTTTCCTACTAGCACGATATCGAAAGTAAATTCAGTCTCTTTAAAATGTACTTCAGACCTAGAGTGCTGAAGTTTTAGAGATTCCACTTGGTTATCACTAGGTCTGAAAATAGCCCAGTCCAGCAAAAAGCATTACTATCAAATGTTCAGTGACTGTTGTGAAAAAGTCTCTGAAAGTCTCACCTTATTTCTCAGGGAATACTGCCTTACCTTAAAAACTAAAATCATTCACATCTTTAAATTACACACAAAATTAAAAGGCAATTAAAAAATATGATGTGTACAAAGGATGAAGTCAGAATCAGGGAAACTGTGGAGGATGAGGAACCACAAAAGGCAGGTATGTTATTATGGATATTTGACCTTCAGATTAAAATCACTTGTATAAATAGTGACAGAAGACCTAGATTAGAAATATGTAATATTTAATTCATATATGCTGCACTGTATTTGTTTTCACGAATGGATAATATATCCGATATATAATACAATAATGGATTGGGGCATTAAAATCCAAATGAAGATTCAAAATAATCTCTAGTTTGTCACATGTAGAGATATTAATATAATAATAAATAACAGCACTATGTCTTTATACAGGACTTTTGTTATTGCCCTTGAGGGATTTAATAAAAAAAATTAAAACTACCTAGGGCTCTTGTTTCATTTATTTTTCACATTAAAAACTAGACAGAGAGAAGCAGTGTGATCTGTCCCAGTTTCTAGATCAGAACAGGACTTACGTTTTCTTCAAACCAGCTCAATGTCCTACCCTACTGGACCACATCACCTAAATATATCACACTAATACACTTAATCACAGAAGGCACAATTGCAACTACGCTTTAGTTCATTTGCTATTTACAAATGCAGACACACGTTTATATCCGGCTTGTGACTGTTTCCTTTGAAAATCCACCTCATGCATTTCTCATTACTTTCAATTGCATGTGGAAAACAGTTCCTGACAATTACTGTTACTGTTCAGAACAAAGAACTGAAAAAAAAATCTATTTGTTTAAGTATTTCTACTGAATATAGGCAAGACCAGAAAACGTGCTCAAAGAGCAAAACATCTTTGTACACCTGAGGTAAAGTGTAATTAAAAATATACTAAAAGCTTAAAGTCAATCTTATCAAATATACAGAAGTATAGAAATATATATGAGAGCATTTAAATTATTTATAAGGACTAACAATTTCTCCAAGCACACACTTTCACTACTCCTTTTGTTAACTGGTGCAATTTACCAGTTACAACAAATGGCAATAATCAGTACTGATTGTTCCCAAAGGCATAATTCACATTACAGCATCTTGATGACACATGTCACTAGACAGCTGCGAGTGACGGTGTCCAAGGCCAGAGGAAGAAGTCAGCTCTCTGTTACTGGACATGCCCAGGGCTGATGTGAGCTCAGAACTGACCACTACAAGAGGATGGTTTCAAGGAAACCACTGCTACAGCCTCTGTCTTGCTGGAGACCAGGACTGCACACTCATCCATATACCAAACTGCAGCTGAAAAGACAGCGGCTATTTAAAGCACCCTTAATACTAATTGCCTGTGATCAATTGACTGTATCATGAGGAAAGACTGGAAATGCCAATCACATTTGTTTCTACATTCCTATACAGAATTTTTCACAGTTGGAAAGATAACTTCCCTATTATTCCAAGTAATTATGTAGGCATTTCAAAAATCTATTTAATTCTGTTTTAGGATGCATTTGTAGTAACTAAAATGCAAATTATTCTACTTTTTAACACAGCCAAATATACAATACTTAGTGAAATTGCTGTAAAAATGTATTTTTAAAAGTAAAAATCGGAACCTAAATCTTAATTTGAGTTTCAATGTAAATTCAAAACCAGCTCAAGACTGGAAGTATTTACGGCCTCAGCATCATTCCTATTGCTGCTGTTGTGATTATTTTACTTTTACACATCTTCCTTACCTGAACCACCCACGGGCTGTTGGCAAAGGCCATGATATCTCTTTCTTCCCAGAAAAAGGCTGAATCTGATCTTTTGATCATTTCAAATTTACTAAGGAGCTTCATTGCATAAACCTTCTGTGTCATTTTATGGCGAACCTGTTGGTTGAGAAAGAAGAGAATCAACCTTTTTAAAATGCCTTGTTAAAATCTGAGTACCAGCATAGTATGTTTCTGCTATGTGCAAACTGCTTTCTTGGATGTGATGCCTCCAGGTCTTCACACACCCTATTTTCTACACAGTAAGGATCTGAGAACTGCCAAACCGCAAACACAAAGTTTAACAGCTGCTCAAAAAAACCCACTATAGCAAGAAATAAAGTCTAACTCTGCTTTTATTTTCTTATTCTGAACACTGTCTAGCCATTGGATTCATCCATGTTAGAAACTGGGCAAGCTGTCTGCTTCAACCTCTGCCAATTTTTATTTTACACCAAAACATGATCGTTCCTATTTATTTTCCTACAAAGTTCTTAAATTCATTTTAAATGGTGCAAAATTAATACAATAAATCCTGTTGGAAAACTGTAATTAAACCTTTTATTACAAAATATGAAAACATTTTTGAAAACTTCATCCGAATTCAGACATGAAACCAAATCCTTAAATTGTACATTGCAGTTATTACTCAGTAATTAATCATGTGGCATGCTATTTTACAAAAAAACTATTGAAGGAACAGGTTTTTCACATTCTTGAGCGTTTCTTAAAGAAATCAAGGTGAGAAGTATTCAGCTGTAAGAAGACTCAGTCATCAGGACATTAAGTTTCTGCCTATTTTTTCCTGTTAAAATAAAAAATCCAGAAACTGAAGTTATGATTTTCTGGTGCATTTAAAACCTCTCACATCTAGTAAATAAAGCAGATCCCCTAACTTCTTAGTTTTGCACAATATCTGAGTTTAATTACATTACACGAAAGAATGTTCAACAGGCTTTTCTGAGCAGCTGTAGATGCAGGTCCATGACACCTGCAGAGCAAAGCTTCAGAGAGGCACCTATTTGGTCTACAGATCTAGGAGCATCAGTCTCCTGCTCGTGAGGAGCTGCAAAATTTAATACCCCTGAAGGAATAGAAGAATTATCAGGTGGAGGAGTAATCTTTGAAAAAGCAAGAACATGAACAGAAAGAGGATTATTTAAGGAGTTGCTGTTCTTGAAATTGGGGCTTTTTACCTTCTAGATACAGGTGCAAAGGTTTTATTATTAGTATCTTGCATAGTTTAACACTAAGAAATTAGATCAAAAAACCTCCAACCTAACACCAGAACAGAAACATAGTATCTATGTGCATTAACAACTCTATAAGCATATTTTAGGACATTAATTAGTCAGCTAGTGAAGATGTCCTAAAACAGTATTTTCAAAACTAACTTCTTCCCACTTACTAATCCCAAATGGGATAATTTACAAAAATCTGGTGGCACACTACAAACTATACTCCCCTAAGTAGAACTTTTGTAATCCTGGCCAAAACCAGAAGAAACACAAAGACCAGAAACCTCTAAAAGATATTGTTCAATTGAAGATGCATTTCCTGTGAAACTTCACATGGAAGCTCTGCAATGTATTTAGTAGTTTACAATTCCTAAAGTCACTGTGTACTCTTGCCTAGGTGCAGTTAGAGCAGCTGCCTGCATTTAGAAAAACAACTGTCTCCTATGACTTGGGGAAAAAAATTCTTGAAAGTCATCACAGCCTGAAGGAAGCTCACATACAGTAGAAACAAAGTAAAGAGGGGTGCGGGGCCCAAAATCAGTCTGTACACCTGTCTAAACACGGCCAATAGGTTATTGGCTAATGATTTCTTGTGAAAATTTCAAGATGGGCTCTTTCTCCGTACAAAACCAAAGCAATAACAAGTATACTGGCACAGCCAGAGACTAAGTATGTCTTGGCACTCCTTGCAGGTGAGCAGACCTACCACTGACATTCCTCCTGCTATCAGCACCATGGGCCCTGGAGCCAGCCTTTTGAGCTGCTAGTCACTGTGCTCTTTACTCAGAGCTATATTTGTACATACAGATATTAGCTCATACAGCAGATTATTCATGTATTAAACTGTCATGATGTTTCAACTTCTTCCAACTGTTAAAATGAACTGCCAAATTTAAACTGCAGCTCACCAGAGTAACTCTCAAAATAGGTAGGAAAATCCCTTCATGCCATTAGCACTGAGTAACATGGCCTTGTTTAACTTGTGAAAATGCATTAAGAAAAAAGAATTTCACTCTACTCTGCTTCAACAATCTAATACTTTCAATAAACAAAATGCCTCCATAATTTCCCCAGCATTCACATGGGAAGACAATCTGTAAGCAAAGAAAATAACACATCAATTTGAAGTTATCAGATTTAGTACATAGTATTGGTAATGATATTGTCTCTTTTATGATGGTGTTTTGAAATGAACTCTATGGCTTGAATAATTACAGGTATCCTAAAATAACTAATAAAGCTGCAAGAATTGACTACAGATAGGGTATCATAGTTCACATCCTGACATATTTTCAGGTAATAAAACACAACTGCTTTATCTGCTTTAGTACAGAACTGTACATCAGCAGTGCATGAGGAATTAAACTTAACAAACAAAGCACTTAATGAAGAAAAAAAAAAAACAGGCTATGATGACCAGTGCTTTGCAACACTAAGAAATCAGACAGTAGAGACTGTCACTCATCAGACCATCCTGCAGCACCCAAACACAAGGAGGGTTAACTCTGCTTTAGTTTTCTCTTCCAGTGCATGAGCAGGTCAGTCTGCTGTTTCACTGCAACATTACAGTCCTTCATGGTTAGACCTGGGAGAAGGAACCAAGGATAAGTTTCAATTTCAAATCAAGATGATTTTCCACAAGTGAAAACAAACAAGAGGAACTCAGGATGTGCTTTCATAAATAACTGTTTCTGCATAAACCAGAAGTAACATATTAAGTACCATAATTCAATTTTTCTGTCTGCCCTAGACACCAGTCACTTTTATTCATGGCACTGCATAAGAGAAGAAGTGATCTGGCAGCTGGCAATCATTTGCTTAGCTTTCCCCATCAGTACAGACCCAGCAAAACCAGAAACCAGAGCACAATGTAGAGTTTAATACTTCTGGATTTATAAGGAAATTGTTTCTCCACCACAGTCAGATGCTCGGACCAGTCATCTGATCTCTATTGGACTATTTTTAATATTTTTTGAAGGGGAGAGGAAGAGGAAAAATCAAGCCTTTAAAAAAAAATCTAGCTGTAAGACACAACAGTAGAGAATGTATTTCACTTTCTTAACAGAATCTGGAAAGCTGATTGCTTCACATCAATTCTTTAGCAATAAAATGTTATACTGGAGCAGAAGACTTATGGAAAACAAAATAAAATTAAAGAAGTCATAGATGACTATTTTACATTGCAAACATTACAAGCCAACAAATAAGCATACTAATATAATAATTAGAAACATATAATAAATATTTGTACTGAAATTCCTATGCACAATAACACATACTGATAACACAACATTCATTAATTTAACTCATGTACTTAATCATGTTTTATTTATGGTTCTTTCTGTATTTAATCCCCACTGAAGCAAATTTCTATTTTGATCACAGAAAGCGTTGCAAAATATTTTCATTACTGCAAATCCATCATCTGCAACAGTGGTGTCAACATTTTGAATGGAGTAGAAATAGATAGAGCTTAGCTCAATAGTTTAAACTTGTACCATACCTTGTGAGGCAAAAAAATTGAGGTACGTATGTCCACATCACCAGCTAATATTAGTTCAGATCTGCAGTTGTATTTATTAGCCCACTGCTTTTCAGCTGTAAGACTGCATAACACTATGATTTCTACTTGTATTTTTACTCTCCAGAGAGAGTGTTCTTTTAAATTGACATGAAGTACAGAAGAGCTCTATATGAAGACAAAGAAGTTTCTTTCCAATACCAAGGATTCTTACTTTTTTTGAAGGGCTTATTAAAGATTTTTTTTAAAACCCCATGACAACAATGCAATCCAAACCCCATCATTGTATGACCAGGTTACTAGGCATTTTGTCATTACATTTTAATGGTCAGGCAAATGAAAAATAATGTTTGTCTTCAGATCCCTCAAAGTACCCAACTGCAGTATGTACACCACGAAACATTATCTCTTCTTAAAAATTTAAATTGTATATGACATGGTGAATTACAAAAAAAGAGTTTCCAGAACAAATCAGGACCCTTTATTTGAAATTAATTGTTAAAAAGAAAATAAAAATACGTTAGAAAAAACCTTCTGTTCTTAAGAAAAACACATATGAAAACAATGTATGTTCATTTTTGAAGCACATCAAAAATATAGTTATCTTGGATGCTTCCAGGAAATATGAGTGTGACATCTAAAAATGGCACATGGCTTCTGTTATTGGGACTTGCTCTTTTTCATCTCCTATCCCCTCAACAAATGGACAAGGAACTCTGCTCCTTACAACTTGATTTTTCACTGACTTCACATGCCAGTGCACAAGGAGCATCTCTATTCACTGCTCCATGTGGATTAATGTAAAACTACAAATGTCTAATAAAAGACTTTAAAATAAACCATTTGATGTGACTCTCAGTGAAAAGACATGGACTAGACTGCTTTCTTACAAACACCCTGCAGCAGCCCCTTCACAAGAAAGTAAGGTTCTGCTGAAGGTTTTGGTTTTGATTTTAATTTCTTGCCTACAAAGATATAAAATCATACAAGGTTATAAATATATATAATAATTCTTTAAAGTCTTGCTAGAAAATGAGGATTTTTAGAAATACTCCATTCCATAGTTCATTCACTCTTCTGGACAAAATCAAAGTGTAAATGACCCTGACAGAAAGAAATAGAAGAGGGTGCTACATTCTCATGCTACTAGATTTGGATGAAGTTGTCTTAAAAAATGAATAAAACTTGCTGATTAGATGTTGCTATCTGCCATATTAATCACATCTAAATTTGCAAATTACCCATGAGTCATGCAAACAACATTAGGCTAATCAGAGGGGTTTTTTTCAAGTTCCAACAAATTTCAACAACACTAATATGGAAAATACAAAGAATTTTATAAATTGATCATATATTTATTGCCATTATACACTGCGTCTCCTTTAAGCCCTTCACAGCTTAGATCTTACCACATTCCTCAACAAAACTCCAACACATCTTTGTATTTTCCAAAATGGTTATACATTACAAGACAATATGATTTTCCCAGCTTCCTAGGGCAAAATTACCACAGAGCAGTAAAATACCAGCTCCAGGTAAACAAGTATGAGCAAAAGAGTAATTTTTGTTACCTTGTGGTAACAAGATAACAAGCTTCAATTGCAGCATATTAGTCGCTCCCCTTTCCATTGAGTTGCTTTATATCTCTCTTCCTCTATAAGTACTCACCCAGAAAATCACCCAGGATCAGCTGGTGCACAGTTATCTATTAGCTCACGATAACTTGTCCCTAATGTTTGCATTCTAGATTCTATCTGGCACTTACATCCAATACTTATTTCAAAACTGACATATCAATCCATCTCATACATAGGTTCACATTTTTGTGCCAATTCATCAGACAGTAGGACTTGGAAGTCCTGGAAAAATCAAAATTAAATGGAAATCAGACTACATGTGATACACCAAGTTATTTTTTGTAACTTGATTACCTTTTTTTTTATAACAGAATTTCTCTGCAATAGAAATTTTAAAAGTAATCTCATTCATACTTTAGGTATTATATTGCATACAATGTCAAGGAAGGAATCTTTTAAAAATCCTGTCAGTCATGTCACTCAAAATACAATGCAAGCATCACAATGATAAGAAAAAAACAAAAATCTTTTGTTGCAGTGTTCGCCTGCTCTTTTGTAGAAGGTTTCATATATTATACAGTGATAGTTGTGGCCAAAAAGATTTAGAATTGCCATAGACTGCCTTTTTGATTTTGACCAAAGGATAGAAAACATTCCTGAGTTCTTCCCTTCCTGTCCATCGTATTTTGAACTCAGATTTACTGTTTACTATGCACAGAAACAATCTCTCAATACAATGAAAATTACACTTGTTCTTTGTAAGAATAATTTTTAAATATAAAACATGAAGATTGAGGAAGTTTTCGGCTAAAGCTGTTAATCTCTCTAAACACTAAATCATTACATTCTTACCAGCTGCACTTCTCCAAAAGCCCCTCTTCCAATCACCTTAACAACATCATAGTCTTCAGCTTTCATTTGTAAAGCTCGGATTTTTTCCACAATCTTCTCATCTAAAACAAATCAAAAAGAAGTTGTGATAATGCATACATTAATAGAATACAATTTTAGCTATTCATTTAGAGTAAAAATAAGCTATTTTTATTCAAATGTTTAGAGCATTCTTGGTAATTCTTGAAATCTGTAGTCACTGTTAATATCTCCTTTCATTATTCTTTGGAAACCATTAGCCATCTACCTTTAGCTGTAACAAATGAAGTATCTTTCATATTTTGCTGACTCTCATTTCACACCTCTAATAATCACTCACAAGCTTATGGGAAGATTCTGGTAATGAAGAGAGCCAGAGATGCCTATCTGGAATTTTCAATCATTCCTTGCTACCCGCTGCACTCCCAGGATCCACTGACACTCCACTGATAATGCAAGGTGGAGCATGTGGTACGCAAAAAGCATTGCAGGTGTAACCTGCTCCTGCACACCTGGAGGGTTCAACAACATTCACATGGCAAGGAATGTGACTTGGTAACCTCCATGTACAGCTGCAGATCACACAAAGATCTGGCACATCCACTCACCCATTCCATATGAAACATTGATTCAAGTTTACAAATGTGTAACTGCTTTTTTGGTGTTCACTGCATGTGTAGTTCTACACTTCTTAAAATGATGTCTACAATGCTCTGTTCAGCCTTCTTCAGATAAGCACTGCCTGTCAGAATGTGTCTTATGAGCAGTTGTGAGAATCTGTAAAAGGGAAAACAATGAAATTCTGATCTCTGACAAGTTCTAAAAACACACAAGGTCCTAGACTCTAATCTTGTAATGAAGCATGCTATGAATGCATTCCCAGCTAAATGCATTTTTGAAATCTATTCTTATTACGAGGACAAAAGATAATGGAATCAGTGAATGGAATCCATAATACTAGAGGTAATCTGAGGGATGACAAGCTCCTATACACACTTAGAGGAAGAACAAAACAAAGCAAAACAGGTGGCTGGAGCAAGAACTCTACCAGGGAAGAGCATGAAATTGTATGAAAAGCTGTGGATGCTTAGATTCAGAGAGGGGTAGAGGTTTATATACTGCGAGATCCCTGTTTAGGATCAAATACCATGGAATTTTATCCCTAGAAAGGCATTAAAGAGGATCTTAGATCTGAATACCGGGGAGAAAAGGATGAGAAATACAGTTAATCCAGTATGACATTAAAGATGACATGGTTTAAGGGAGTTAATGATAAGAACATCTAGTAAATAGCTTAACCATTCCTACATACTCATGAAGAGCAACTTGGCAGATTACAAGCAATCCAATAGATGCCCGACCATCAGGAACACTTATTTTCTTCCAAACAAGCAATAAGCCAATAAGGCATTTTACTGAGTAACAAGCCTCAAAACAACCACCTAACTCACACCAGACAAAGCTCTCCTTCTGCATAGAGCCCTCTGAAATTAGGTGTTAAAGTACAAGACTTAGCCATAAGAAGTGATGCCTGTATTTCAGTTATGGATCATATCAGCATCTGTGTGTGTTGTACAACATAACACAGGGATTTCAGTAGCAGGGACCCTTATGTCTAAGTAGGGGTGCAACAGAAGTGGGCAAGGAGGCACTCTAATTAATTATTCACAGACAAGAATGAACTGGTTCAGAAAGACAAAGTCTGTGGCAGACTTGGCAGAAGCAACTGCAAGATGGTGGAATTTAAGACTCGAACAGACCTGAAGAAGGAAAATAGCAGACCTTGGACTTCAATCCAGAAGAATCGAGCCAGACTATGGCTCGTTTGGAAAACTCACCGGCAGGATCCTGTGAAAAGCTTCTGTGAAGGGCAGAGGAGTGGGCTGATCTTCAAAGATGACATGTTCATAGCACAAGAACAGTCTGTTCTAGTTAGCTATCGAGCTGTTCTAGTTAGAAATCAAGCAGGAAGGAGAAGGAGCCAGTCTGCCTAAATGGGCAACCTCTGCCTCAACTCACCACAAAAGGTAAAGGTTTGGAACATGGAAGCTGAGTTGGGTTACCCAGCAGGAACCTCCCAAACTAGAAAAGATGGAATTGGGAAAACCAAGCTCAGCTGGAACTGAAACTAGCCAGGATTATGAAGGGATACAAGAGATTCTATAAACATATTGGCCATAAAAGGAAGACTGAGGCAAATATAGTCCCACTGCTCCCAGTGTGGGAGGTGAGCTAGTACCAGGGACATGGAGAAGATCAAGGCAGTCTATGCCTTTTTTGCTTCACTTCACTCTCAAGCCCTGCTCAAAGGCCTCCCAGCTCCAATGAAGCAAACTTGGCATACACCAGGTCTTGAGACAATACAGGATGCATCCAAGTGTGCTGAAAATACCTGTCAAGACCATTACCAGGCTGCTCTCTATCACCTTTGAAAGGTCATGGCAACTTGGGAAGGTGATGACTGGTAAAGCACAAATGCCACATCCATATTCTAAAGGGACAACAAGGAGGCTACAGGGTGGCTACAGCAGCCTGACCACACTGCCCAAGATGATCATGGAGAAAAATACTTCAGGAATCCACTTTCAAGCACATGACGCACATGGAAGGATAAGAACACCCAGAATGGATCTAGAAAGGACAAACTGTGTTTGACTAACCTGATTTCCTTCAATGATGAGATGTCTGTCTTGGTGGACAAAGGGAAAGCAGTACATTTCCTTGACTATAGCATGACTTCCAACACAACATCTCAAAGTATCTTTATAGCCAAACTATGCTGACATGGACTGCACAGAGGAATTATCTGGTGAGTGGTAAAGCTGCTGGAGTCACAGCCAGTGGTTTTAAGTTCAAAGCTGATGCACTGGAGGGCAGGGTGGCTCCTGTGAGTGACCCAGACAGGATGAGTAATGAGTTGACAGAAAGCTCCGAGTTCAACAACAACAAGTGCAGAGTCCTGTGGCTGGGATGGAACAGGAAGGAATAGGATGCACTCACAAGCTAGAAGGCACCATGAGAAAGAGGACCTGACAGCCCTGGTGGACAACAAGCCAAGCAGAGAGGAATGCCTTCACAGTGACTGTGTGAGTATGTGCTGGTCAATGCACAGCCAGTAAGTTGAAGGAAATAGATTTCCTCCCCTATCTGTCATTTGTGAAATCATATGTGGAATATTATGACTAACTTTGGGGTCGTCAGTGCACAAAAAATACTAAACATTCCATGACCACCAAGATCCTCACATGATGCTCAAGAGACGCTGAGAGAACTGGAATTGTTCAGGTTAGGGATGGATAAATGGTTGGCCTCAGCAGAAGTTGAAATGAGGTTTTATTTCAAAGGTGTACAAAGTGAAAGGACAAGAGTCACCAGACAAGATGAAATACCAGAAATCTTATTTTGTAGGAAAAGAATAGTAAGAACTGGGGAAAGGTGCAGACTGTCAAGTGGAGCTAAAAAACTCCACCTTTGGAAATTCTCAAAATTCAACTGCACAAGAACCTGAACAATCCGATATAACATCAAAACTGGCTTGACTCTGAGCAGAGAGTTGGACCAGCTGGCCTCCAGAGATCCTTTCTAACCTGTGGAACACAAAAATGCAACTGTAAGTTTCTTCTGAGGAAAAGACTGGATGTGACAGGGAAGGGGGGAGATTCATGTTACAGGGAGGGAATGATCTGCTAGTAAAGTTGTAAGGACAGAGGCAATTAAAATCTCCAAAAGTAAACAAATCTGCTACATTCAGTGTACTTATAAGACCAAAGTAATTCAGTGTGTCAACAGGAAGAAGAGCTGAGAGAATTGTGATGTTGTTTCCATACAGAATAATGAAAGCCTAGACCAAAAGCACAGGAAAGCAACAGTGCTTCACCCACACCAAGTTTATTATTTTTGTTAATAGTGTGAATTAATTTTGCAGATTGCAAAGGAACGGCAGATCACAAACCCTGGTACTAGACAAGGAAGATAAATACAAATTCACAGGAAGCAGCAGTAGAGAAAGAATATCAGCAAACTTCAAGTGATAGAGAATGTGCAGTTACACGTTTGAATATAATGATACATCTCATTAGACACATGAATGACATGAGTTTATTTTAAATGTTTCTGACATGTTTCAATGTTTTCAAATATGTGAAATAAGCAGGGATCTAAACACATTGAAAAAGCAGTGTGTAGTTTTATGCAGCTCAATATCTGAGAAGAAACTCACAGGAATACTTCTGTATAAGGTAGAAACTATAAACAAAGTTACTACAGCTACAGTGAAACTCTTCAAGCATTAAATAATGCAAACAAGCAATGAAAAACCCAAAAATATATGAATCAACCAGGTGAGGAGTTACTGGTTTTATCATCCAGGTGAAATGCTGAGAATAGAGAAATCCTACTTGCTTTGCTAAAAGATGAATAGAATAGAATAGAATAGAATAGAATAGAATAGAATAGAATAGAATAGAATAGAATAGAACAGAACAGTTCGAAGGGACCCACAGTGACCACCACTGTAATTGTCTGACTATTTCAGGGGCGACCAACAGTTAAAGGTTATTAAATGCTTCTTAAACACTGACAAGCTTGGGACATTGACTCTCTCTCAAGGAAGCCTGTTCCAGTGTCTGACCACTCTCAGAATAAAGAAATGCTTCATGATGTCTTGTCTGAACCTCCCCTGGTGCAGCTTTGGACCATTCCCATATGTCCTGTCACTGCATCCCAGGAAGCTGAGTTCAACACCTCCCTCTCCACTTTTCCCCTCTTTAGAGAGCAATGAGGTCACTCCTCCTAACTCCTTTAAAATTTAATAATCTCAGTTAATAATAATACCACATAGAGATGCAAATGTTGCAAAGGTATCAGTAACACAGATGAGTTGTCTATTTTGGCATAAAATCCTATGGATATGGAACAGATAATCAATGCATGGAACTAACCTGAAACAAAAAACTGGGGTGCAAGAAGGCAAGCTTAGATTAACCCTGAAGCCACATCATAATTGCAACATACTGGATCATAAGATTTAGTTCACTATCACATAATGTGATCTAATCCAGGGTGCAGGAGACCTTTCCAATAGCAGCCTTCTTACAGTGGTCTGAATTTTCAGATTTCACACATATGAGTTTGAAAGTTTTGGTATCTGTATGCACATGTCTCATGAATTTGCAACAGCACAAAGACCAGCAGAAGAAAAATAGTATGTTTAAAGGAAGGCATTAGATGGACTCTCCAGCCCCAGGATGCAATGGAATCTTATAGAAATATTTTGACATTTAAATAAAAGTTCTAAAACATGAGAATACCATCACCTATGACTCAGTTTTCTATGTTAACACAGGAAGGACCAGGAATGTTAGATACAAAGAGTCTTTGAAGACAACTTTTGATTTACTATTTGAAAATGGCATTATAGCTTTTAAACAAATGAAGTTTCAGTTTCTGAAAGGGCTGAGTGTTTGGATCAGTCGCTGACAGCTGGCAGCAAGAACGTGGCTGAAGGTTGCAAATGCTTGTGAAAATGGAAAAGATACCTGTCTAGGACAGTAAAGGGGGATAGGGAGGAAGAAAAAACCCAAACTTTTCTGCCTTTTAAGATTTAAAAAAAAAGTTCATATGCAGGTTATTTTCTCTTAAAAAATAATGTGTATCAAGCAGTTCTGGGGAATGTATATACGATGAAAAAAATTGTAAGGGAGTGCAATTTTACCCCACAGATCACCCACAGTCAGTCAATGAGTGCTGCTATGGAGTATGTTAAGTCAAAAGTTGCTGCCCTAGGCAGAAGTCCAGCCAGAAGTTAAACTGAAGTACAGCCAGGAAGTGCTGCAATCCCACAGCTGAACAAAACCAAACAGAAAGCACAACAGAAGTAATTAGGGGTGCATCTATAGTGTCTGGTCAAAGGTGTATGAAGAAGAAGAAGCTTCTGGAGACCTTGCAGAACCAGGAGGAACTAGAAGGCACAGCTCCAGACAGGGTAATGCTTCCTCCCTCAGAGAAATAAAAGGGGAACATGAGAAGTATGTTCTCTTGCATAGATGGAAAAGAGCAGAGACAGGGAAACAGAAAGCAGCAGCCCTCTCTGGCTTACAGAGAACACATCCCTAATGTAATGAAAATAAGCCTAACGGCAGGGCTGAATTGCTTTGTATCTACCAAGTACCCAAAAGCAAATGTGGTTAATGACACTGACATATAACTTGTTTATACATCTAAGAAATTCTGTCTTACACACTGTGGCTTCCATGCTCTGCTTGGGAAAGTTGGTTATTTGATACCTCTCCCATCCCTACTCCTACCTGAACAATATCATTAAGAATGGAACTGGAGCCCAACCTGCTGAGGTGACAGCGAAGACCTGGCAGGGAGCTGCCTCAGAGAAGCCAAGAGAAAACCAGAGTAGCAATTAGCTCCTTAACTCAGTGGAAGTTCTACAGTGCACTAAATTCCCAAGATAGCAAATGGCATCTGACATTTCATGAGTGCTGCTGACAGGAAGCCCAGAGCACACAGAGCTGCAGCCCTGGGAGGCACTCACACCACACGGGGTGACACAGGTTCCTGTTAGTAACCACACAGCTGGGCAGGGTTCAGCAACTACAAATGACATAACAAAATGCAAGGGAAGGAACCAGAACTGTTGATTTTGCAAGAATTTAATCTTAACAGACACATCTTCCAAGTAAGCAGTGTCTGGTTGGAGAGAAAAATGGCTGAAGGAACATTTCAGGGAGTTTATTCAGGGAATCTTGAAAAACTGGTGCACAGGTATCACACCTCTACTAGTACACTCTACAAGTTTGCCAACCTACATAACATCAGCAAATCATTTTAAGAACACAAGTTTCCAACTCTTGAGTGATGTTAAATAATGCATAGAAAATCACTGATGCATTTAGGGAGTCAAGACTTCTGGGTTGTACAATACCTGTTTATGGCACCCCTCCCTATGCTGCTATTTGGACTTACTCAAAATCCATTTTTCGTGCCCTTCTATTCATGATGATAAGATTATAAATGATTAAATGTCTCCAACTATTGCTTAAACCTGTTATTTAGCTATTTCAGACTAAGTTACATCTGAATGGGAGACCACCAAAAAAGGCACAAGCCACTAAGACATGATTCAACAATTGGCAAATCTTAGACAGCAGAAAAATTGACTTGAAAGAATTTACTCAACCTATTGCCTTCGCCTGGATGACAGAAGAGGAAAAGACCAAGAAAGATTTGTTACACCAAGCCCATGCTGAAAAACTCAGCTTCCTTTTCTAAAATAAGTGAATTAGCTTTTGCTTTCAGACGACTATGAGATTCCTCTCATTGTTTTGGGAATTAAATATTGCATTACGTTTTTCTGTTCCATGAATATGCTAACAGAGCAACTTAAATCAGAATCCCAACAGTTGATTAAAGCAACAAAAAGAACAAAAAAACTGAAAAGGAATGGTTGTATTATGTCAGATATTTAATGTGTCTCTTCTAAGAAACACAGGCTACACTTTGGTTCAGTACCTTAGAGAAAGTGGTAAGAAATCAGAATAGTAAGGCAAAGCAGGCAATTAAAGAATTTCTTCATATTACAAGTGAAGAGACTGCTTTGGCGAAGTGGTCACAGAAACAGAATACACCAAACTCCTATGGTGTGGACAATTAAAACTGCCTTTGTGAAATACCTGAAACAGTTGAGTTTCAGCTTGCAATTATGAGCTGAGCTAAACATAATGTCTCAGCTGAAGTGCAAGCTATTTCATTTTTAAATTAAAAAAACCACTATTAATAAAAACATTAACCCGAATTGTAATAACTTGACATAGGTTGGAAGTAGGGCGTATGCAAACCCCTGGGATTGTGGTGGGAAAAAAAATCTCTCAAAATGTTACTGTGGAAGAACTAAGGGATTAAACTGACTGAAGGTGTGATGATTATTTAGTGTTGTCCACAATTTCTGCAGACTTGTGTAATGTGGATGAGCAGGATGGCAGTGACTCTGCTTTAGCTGCCTCACTGTGCAGCACAGTGTAACTCCCAGGAGGCCCTGCCACCTCTCTGTGCTGGCCTCAGAAAACCCTGGGGAGGGATGCAGGCTCCAGGCCCCTGGCACAGACTGCTCAGCAAAGTTTGTCAGAACCTTTTGACAGCAGTTCTCAGCTGGGCATTTGCGGCAGCTCTTCAGATGCTGAGAAAAATCACAAGAGACAAGAACTCACTGTTCCTTACCCTCAGAAGGCAACAACTTACAGTTCCATAAATTCTCAATACAGTTCCCAACTT
>NW_005054318.1:5861760-5877640 GCF_000277835.1 Geospiza fortis | reverse complement strand
GATACCTGCTACCCTCAGAACAGTTCCCAAGAAGCTCTGAGCTATGGGTTTAACAATTTTAAACTGCATAAAATGGGGATGTCGATAAGAACCCAGTTTTGTCCTGTTTTCTCCTCTGAGTGGCTCATTTTGGGCTAGCACAAGTATCAGTGAAGTGAAATGAAAATCAGGTCTTTGCTTTTATTTTGCCTGACCAGTTTTAATAAAAAGAAAAAATGAAACCTGACTCTCTGCATTAATTCTGCTCAGCTCCCCTGTGTGGTACATAACAAACCATACAATCACCTGTGTCGGAAAAGACTTTGAAATGAATCACTGTGGCAAGACTGATTCTTTCTTTTGCAATATCAAAATATTACCAGCCTTGAATGTTTACAAAATTCTCATTTCACAATTTATTTTTTCCCAAAGTGTAAATCACAGAAGATATGCAGCACTATTTTTATTCTCTCCCAGTCAGTACAGAAACAGAAGAGAAGTTACATGCGTGATTCTTAAGAAAGATGCACAAGATATGTTGGCCAAAATAGCCAGGTGTTGCATGCTTTTTTAGAGTTCAACAGGTAAGGATGAAGTGTACCCTTAAAAACTCTTTATTAGCTACTGTGAATTTTTTTGCAACACATCTCAAAATTCTTTTAACTAGTATCCGGCTATTTCAACCGTATACTGTCAGCTGATTTAAGAATAAAAAGG
The DNA here is from genome assembly GCF_000277835.1 of Geospiza fortis. Taxonomy (NCBI): domain Eukaryota; kingdom Metazoa; phylum Chordata; class Aves; order Passeriformes; family Thraupidae; genus Geospiza; species Geospiza fortis. The sequence goes on along the minus strand of NW_005054318.1, from coordinate 5,876,944 downwards.
CAGTAATAAAATTGTGAACAAAAGTATATTTTCATGTTTCTGACATTGCTGATAGCCTCCATGTCACAAAAGCTACTTAAAAATATTTACTACAATAATGACAGAGAGCCTAGAGGAGGAGAAGGAGCAACAGCCTTTGAAAAAAGGGAGACAGTCAGCCAGAATGTTCAGGGGCTGCAGAAAACAAGCAAGCAAACAAACAAAAAACAACCAATCAAATAACAACCAAAACCCCAACCTGCTCCTGAGGTTAAATTGTTTTCCCACCATTACTATTTCTAATAGTCAAAAGACACTGGTCTTCTGATCAGAGAGAGGCTTCTAATTTTGTTCTACTGCAAAAATAGTAATGTAAAAGCAAATATGACTAGCTCATAGAATTTGCTGATAAATGTTATTTATGTCATTTTCATAGGGGTTTCCCCTCACTTTACACATACAATGCTCAGTTGCAAATAACAAGGATACTTAAAATGCTGTTACAGACCCTTTCTTTCATAAATATCTGCTTGAATTCCTTTGAACTCAAACTGAAAATAAACCTAAGGTATGCCTCTATGTCCTAATCTGCTCTTTCTTATTTAATGTATTTTAAGTGATTTCTCCAAATGCGACTTTACTGGCAACTGTAAAAGCTGTATGTCCATCTACAGGGCTCTGCTAAACCTCATGGAGAAGCACTGGATTCCAAAGAACTCACCACAAATTACTACACCAGCCACTATTTAAGTGAGGAGTCTGAGTGGATATTCCAAGGAGTCCCAGGGCAACAGAGGGTAGACACATACAAGGTCTTACCAGTAAAGAATTGAAAAGGAGCTGCTAATAGGACTGCATCTGCAGAAACCTAACCACAACATATGCAACAGAAAAGTGTTTTTTTTTTTTTTAAATACATCTCATACATCTCAAAATAAGCTCACTACAAAGCATAGTTATTCCAAGAAGGCTTACTCACTGCAAATTACAAAATAAACTGCTATTTTTACAAGAAAAAAATGTTCTGCTTATATACAATAATAGAAAATACTTCAAAACCCCAAAATACAGCTACTCTGATGTAGAATCATATGCTTAATAAACTCCAAGATCCTGTCTACAATTAATTTGGGGAGAATCCCAAACATTAATGCAAAGGTTCAAAAATGAACCAATAGATTTTAAGGTACAATAATTTAGTTTTAAAAACCCACAGAAGACTTCTGTTAGATTAAATATGACTATATGAACAATGTTGACTTCAGTGTAATGAATTCCTGAAGAGTAATAACTAGGATATACTTAGCAAGTTATGTAGCTCCATATACATAAGATAAGAAAATAACATAAAAGGGTTTTTCCACCTGTATTTAGGAAAATAAAAATCTGGTATTTTCCAACATATTTCTACAATATAGCAACTCCCTTAAATGAAATTTCTCTCTGTAATAAAATGGTCCTCCAAAGCCTTCTGAAGTTCAGATTTATAAAAATTAATATAATAACTATGAGTAATGCATTTCTGACCACTCAACTTCTTATGATTGAGTCAACAACAATGTCATTGTTTAAGAGCCACTTGCAACTTACATCTATTTAAAAAATTATCAATGTTCTTGTTCTTCCTCAGCGCTGGATAATCCAGATCAAGGACCAAAGAATTCAAGCCATCCTGAAAAAAAAATAAAAATAAGTTAATTGAATTCTAAAATCTTAATTAACAACTTAAAATTACTGCACTGAGACTGATTATACATTATTCAAGCAAGCATTACATTCCTAGTAGGCAAATTCAAACAAGCTCTCAAGTATGTTTATAAACCAGCAGAGGAGCCAACACACACTGACTGGCTCCAAGCTCTATAAACAGTACAGCTATATTACCACTGATTAGTGGCACTGGGACTTAAACTGGAGTAGTAGTTTTAATCTTAATCAGTAAGTAATCTTACTCATTAAACACTGATTTAAGGTACTGAGTTAAGTCAATCCATTTTTCTTACTTCTGTTACACTTTTCCTGAAAAGACTTTATGTTTGTATATCCATATTATTGCTTTGATCAAAGTCTCTCTACCTTCTCATATCCAAAACCAACCACACATTTTTCTTGGAAGCAAGACATGACCTAAACCTAAGAAGACAATTCATCATGTAATTCAGCCTCACAACACTAAAATACCTTTTCTAAGTGACTCAACAGAGCCAGAACTCTACATGCTCTTCTGCTACCCATTATCAATGCCTCAGCAGAAAACAATTGAGACTCCTAAAATGGCAAGGGATGAGATCACCAAAACTAAACTAAAAATAGTATTTTAAATGCCTGTTACAAGACTTTACTCAGTTCCACCTTTCTGCAACCTGGAAAAACTTAGAAAATTACTCTTCAAACACAGAGACCTTTCCAGTTACACAGGGACAAATAAAACTAAAAAAACTAAAAATTAGCTTCAGATACTAAGAGCAGTATACACCATTCATTGTCAGCAGCTCCAGTGTTCAGCCTGAACTGGCAGCTTTATTCATTGCCCTCAGAACAAAATCCTGAGACTGCTTTTTCAGGTTTTTGAGCCTTGACAGGGCATCACAGTCATTTAAGTCAGAGAACACATCATGTTTATTAATAGGCAGCCAACAGAACTTTTCGAACAGCTTTTCGGTCTCCTTAATAACCGAGGCTATAGCTAACAATCTGCTGATTTTATATTTTTATTATTATATCTGGGAATGTATAATTTATTGCAAATATTACTAACATTATTATATTCATTTTAATAACGCATCTGGAGAGTTTCAAAGGCAACAACTAAGATTATTAAATACATTTTAAATGCCACTTTGTTCTAAATAAGCTCATACAAAAATAAGACCACCTCATCCGTGGCAATATCTGTTTATATCACAAAACACATTAGTGGTTAAGACAATTTCCAAAATGAAGATTTTTATTTATTTATTTATTTATTTATTTATTGCCTCCTAACAAATGAAAGTGTCTTGGAAAGTGTCACAGACACATTGATGGAGTATGGGTTAGACAAATGATTAAAAGCTGGTTGAAAGACTGGGCCTGGAAGACTGATCAGTGGCACAAAGCCCAGTTGGAGCCGGTCACCAGCAGTACACCCCTGCACTGGCACTTCTCTTGGACAGAGAAGGTTTTCACAAAGGTCAACAAGCGGAAAAGTCAAGTCCTGGTGCTGGAGAGCAAAAACCCCAGGTACCAGGTATAGGCTGTGGCCTGACAAGCAGGAAAGCAGCTTTGCAATGAAGCACCAGAGGGTCCTGGTGAACAACAGGTTCCTCTCGCCTCTGCACTGAGGAGGTCCCACCTGGAGTGCAGCGTTCACTTCTGGTCTCCCAAAGCATCAAGGACAGGGATCTACTGGAGTGAATCCAGCAAAGGGCCAGTAAGACTAAGGCACTAACACATTTCTCCAAGGAGAAAAGGTTTAAAGAGCTGTGACTCTGCAACCTGAGAGAAGAAGACTCAGGGCAGGGGAGCTCATCAGTGTCTGTAAGTACCTGATGGGAAGGACAGAAGAAAAGGCACTGCTCATTACCAGGACAACAGACAATGGATATAAGATAAAACATACAAAACTCTATTTTAACACCATGCTTTTTTCCTGCGAGAGTGGTCAAGTACTGGAACAAACTGCCCACAGAGGCTGTGGAGTCTCCACCAGTGGAGATACTCAAAATCTGACATGGCATGGTCCTGGGCAACCTACTTGTGGTATACCCTGCAGTGAGCAGGGTGTTGGACTAGACAATATCAAGAGGTCCTTGCCAAGCTCAAACATTCTGTAACACCTATAATATTTCCACTGCTGCGCAGAAAAAAAGGTGGAATTTTACTCTTGACTGTAATCTTAACTGTTATGACGGTCTAAACATCAAGTTTTAGAACTTCCTATCAGAATAAGAAGCATAAGGCAATGTAAATAAGCAAACAGAAAGTCAGTCAAAGAAGGCACAGTAGGTGCTTTATTAACAGTAAATATAGGAATTATTTCAGCCTTGACCATAACAGCTCCTGCAAGACACATTAAGGAGAAAGGAGTGATGAACCAGGACATCATACTCGTCTTTCAGAGGGACAGAAGACTTACTACATATTCCTAATTTATATGACACTTTTACAGAAGATACAATAAAACTAAACCAAAGTAACAAAGTTGTTATACACTTATGGATTAGTCACTACATGAATTGCACAGGTAAAGCCCAATTATCTGGACAAATCCAACAGAAAGTACTAATTTGAGATGACTTCCTGCAAAATAGCATAATAGAATCCACACTACTCTTTGATTTGGCAAACACCACCTTCAAAAAGGGGTATCTCATTCTGCAGCACACTGTCTGCAGAAATATGGATCCTCACCCTACAACATGTAGAGACAGACCATGCTGAATGCCCTGATGGAACACCTGGGCCACCTTTTAGGATTTTACCCAGCTCAATGAAGTATTGATTCCAATTAGATGGCAGTCTACACCGAACTCCAACATTATTTTTTCACTGCTACTGAGAAAATACTCTCATGATCACTAACAACTGGGTAGATACCTTAAGGGAGCTGTAAAAGCACTCTGTGCTAACAAAAATCAGGAAGGTGTATTTTTGTTCTTCTTAGTTTGGAGGGGAAGAGAGGTGAGGTCTTAATGCTTTTCATGTGAAGATATTTTAGTGGTTGACCAAGAAACCATATATAGTGTTCTTGACTTCTATTTTATGCAAAACATCAGGGGAAAGAATAGTTATCACCCCCAAAAATTATAGTGAAGTTGGATTACAAGGTCCAAACCAATCATACATATTCCAATTTAAGCTGAACTGTATATTATAATTTCAGATGTCACTTTTTTTCCCACAATCAGGGGAAAGAATAGTTATCACCCCCCAAAAATTACAGTGAAGTTGGATTACAAGATCCAAACCAATCATACATATTCTAATTTAAGCTGAACTGTATATTATATAATTTCAGATGTCACTTTTTTCCCCAAGTGTCATTCAGATTCCATGGCTTTTTTGTGGGCTATAAAAACTGAGAACTATATTTGCAGCTAATTTTTAATTAGCTCTTTTTGCCTCTTTTTCATGGACTCTAGGTAATAATTTTCACAAGTAGTTATTAATGAAAGGAAATTTGAGAACAGCATAACTGACTATTTTAGCTCTTTGGAAGTGTCCTAACTCTAGAACACAGCCAGATACAGCTAGTGTCAAAGAGAGGTGATAAGTATAATCATCACAAGGAACAAAAAGTGTGTCAAAGTTTTTTTAGCCCTGTGAACAAATCTTATTCTCATACTCTTTCAAAGACAAGATTTTAAGCTTCTAAACAAAATTTTAACGTACGAGATTTCAAGTTCATATCAACTTGTAATCTATGAAAAACTTGTCTTGCACACTAGCATTTTGTTAAAAGTTGTTTCCTTAAAGCTTTACATTTTCACTGAAAGACCTAATTTATATCACTTAACAGAAAAAATCACTACAATTAAGAAGCTGGGTCAAAAGATTATGCAGTAAAACAGACAGTTGGGACTGAAGAGAAGTAATCCAGGAAATGACGTGTCCTCTGTCTAGGCCTCCCAGATAAGTCACTTCAACCAGGAAATATGCTATTAAAGGGATTTCACTGCTCGCTTCCGCTTTCTGCTATTACAAAAGACTCTGAGCTAACAGGCCAAAAATAGCAGCTCCCAACCAGAAGCATCACTGGCAAAGATAGATCTGCCCCCATCAACAGCGTTTTCCTGATGGCAAACATGCTGAAATGTTTTCCAAGAGAAAAGACCAAACTTGATAAATTTTGCAACACCCTCCTACTATGTGAAGAGCAGAGCTCTTGGCCACTCTGACAGCAGTCACCCTCTGTGGACAACATGGAGCTTGCCTTCCCCAGCAAGCAGTTTGCACTGTTTACCAATCTGAATGAACAGGCATGAACGAAAAAACAGGCAAGAAAAGTTCATGAAATAAAGGAACTAAATGTTTATGTTCTTCTCTGACAGAAGGGACGGTGATAGGGAAAAATACTAGTAGCTTCTCAAGAATGAGCTTAATATTAATTCCAGGCAATCCCACAGGAGCCTTCACCAAATGAAACCATTCTGTGTTGATAAGAGTTTCTGATGTTAAAGTAACTGTCTGAACCTGTCTAACATAGATATGTGCATGCAAACTCCACTGGCTGTCAAAAGCAGCCTTGGCTATTTTGATTTATTCCTCACTTTCATGATGTGAAAAAAATAAAACACAAGGCCAAATAGTGGATGACTGAGCAGAAAAGGTATCAGTTATTTCAGGAAACAATTCATAATCCTGCAATAACTGGAAAATATAAAAAGCCTGATCTAGTGAAAGATGTCCCTGGCCCAGACAAGGAGCTGGAATAGATGGTCTTTCAAGGTTCCCTTCTAATCTACCCTCATGAGATCCTACAGAAATTTCACTATGTCATAATTTATTAAAAAACTAAACAATATTCCTTTCCTTTTCCAGACCACCAAATAAAATTTACTAAAATATGCTGCTGCAAAAAGTAAGGATAGAAAAGTCTTGTAACATCACACTGCATTTTTCTAACTGGGCCTAAATGCTTTTAAAGGCACAACTACCCAAATCCACGAACACAGGAATTGAGCATCTAATGACTCTTCCCCAGGACTAAACCTCCACTAGGTTCTTCCACATGCCAATGGGACCCTTAAATAATTCTGGTCTTTCCTGAGCAATTACTTCTTTCCATAACACCATAACACAGAAGGTACATTTGGATGCAAGGTGAACAGCTCAGTAACAGCATACAATAGGAAAAACAACAGAAAGATCATATGCAAGGCAAATACAGCCTTTTCCCTGCTCAGTGATCTCTAGGATATGTTGCAATTCACTTTTCTCTTATTTAAGAGTTAGCAATCAGGATGTGAAGGAATAATCTGGGCCATGATAATTTAGCCGACATTTACTGCTGGGAGGTCTTGCTGTTCTAGTTCTTTAACAGCTTTACATTAATTAACAGATTTTTTTAACAGTATTGAGTATGTACAATTTAGAAACCTAAAAGCAGCTACTGTCCACAAATGAGTATGTAAATACTTAACAACAGGCTACACTTACAATCTGATTTCTGTACATGAAGGTAAACAAATACTGAAATGGTTTTAATGTTGTCTACTAGTGAATACAGGCAAATTTTTCTTCATCATACAAGTAATACTCCTCAAGACATGTCCTTTTATGTGCTGCATCTTACATGCATATTTTAATGGTTTTATACATTTCCCCCTGCTATTTGAAAGGCACAGTGTGAAAGTGTAATGATAACGATAGGATGGTAACAGCCCTAAACCAGCTTCCTTCTAAATACTTACAAAAGTATAATCACAAAATAGTTCAAGGTGCAACATGACAGATGTTAAGGAACACCACTATGGAATAGTAAAAGCTTATGTAAATAATTATCAGAAAGGCTAAGGGGTATAATGAGATGTAGTTTACAAGAGACAAGAGAAAAGAATGGAAGATACTTTATATTCAGAATGATAAAAAAAAAAATCCATTAAGAGTTACAAAAAACAAAGAATGCACAGAAGGTTTGCATTTTCCATGCTTTCTGGGATAAGAATGAAAACAAATCCTAAAGAAATTCATTATATACATAAAGAAATATGCTGAGGACAGCAAGAGACACTGAAATTCACTCACAGTATTTAAGGAGACTGTCCCAACCAATTTACATTGAAATTCAGGAGAACAGGAGAGGTCAGCAGGACTGAAAAGGGTAAATCAAAGCACTCCCATTAAAAGGCAAAGGGTTTTCCAAACTACAGATCAGAATATTTGGCAATGAGGAGTTAGAATAAGACATTTATTATCTTGTAAACACCAAGAAGAATAACATGTGAGATCTAGGGTTTAAGGTTTTTTGTGTTCTTCTCAAAGATAAAACTGCCATATAAAAGATTTCTGGCAGATTGTAGGGAGTAATCAATAAAGCAAATCCTCTTAACACAGGAATAAAATGCAGGACTCAACATTAACATAGGCAAAGTAAAAAAAAATATGGTATAGGAAATCACGGAGAAAAAGTTCAGAAGATAATTATTAGGAATTTGGTAATCATCAGGACTTGGAAAAGTGTGTCAAAAAGAAATTCCCTTGGGTTTGTCCTGTTTCAGTTCTACAGAATATTTTCATTGCCACAATAAAACAACAAAATTAGAAACAGATCTATTAAGAACTAAAAATAAAATAAATAAATTCAGCAAATGATACCAAGCTTGGAGTTTTGAGCACAGGCTTTTTACTGCACTCGAAATTACCTCAAAAAGAAGGAAAAAAAAACCCTGAAAAAAAGTCACATCAAAATCAAAGTACAGAAAGGGGGAGGAAATCTCCACTAACATATGCTTTTGAAAGAAGTTAAATGCACAGAATATAAACATTGAAATTATGACCAAGCAGGAAGGGGTTACAGCAGACTAGAAGTCCAGTCTCAGATGCATAAACAGGAGGTGCATTGGAGAAGACCTCACAGAGAACTAAGATTCTTTTGTAAATAAAGATCAGAAATCATTTGCTGATATTGATACCCTCTAAGCCAGAATATTGTGTCCAGTTCCGTGAATCCCTACACATAGGACTGCAAAAGACAAGCTGGAAATGAACTGAAGGGGAAGTTAAAAAGAGCAGGGAAATGATAAGCAATTTGTGCTAAAATAGGCTGTCAGGACCAGAGACTTTAGTCTTTAAAAAGGTTAGCCTAATGAGACAGGACAAGTTCTCTCAGAACATAAAAAGCTATGTACAATGCTGATGACAGACAACTCCTCACGTTCCCCAAAACAACATAAAAAAATTAGCTGAATTAGGCACAAAGTTTAGGTCACAGATTAGGGAAAAAAGTTCTAAAATAGCAGTAGTGATAAACTGACATAATGCAGCTCCTCAAGGGAGTTGAGAAACCACCTTCACAAGAGATTCACAAGCTAGAGATACATTTATTTCAGTTGGTCCAGCTGTGGATCCTTTAGCAGTGATCTCTAAAATTCCTTCCAAAACTACCTAAAATCTCTTCACAAATTACTGTAAGAAATACACAAAGGCAGTAAATCAAGCCAAAGAAAAAAGACTGAAAGCCAGAGTAAACCAGAAGCTCTGAAGATACAGCTTAACATTACTCACTTAAAAAATCCCTAAAAACTTAACCATTACAAAAATGCACTTTTTCTTCCTCCAAATTGGTTGTTGCTGTTTTCTCTTTAAGCTTTAATAAAATAAAACTGGTCTTGCATGTGTTGCTGATTATCACTGTAGCCATGAAAAATTCAGTAGTTCAGCATAATCTGCTTTCATCTGAAGTCACTGTACATTTCCAGGTTCTTTAGCTACTTTTGATTTTAGAATTCACACTGCTTTCAAAACATTAATATGCACCAAAGCCCAGAACTACAAACCTGCTAAAATGACATCAGAGATAATTTCCTATTCATTGGAAATCTCCAAGGCCTTTATTAGCCATCTTTACTCCTCAATAAGAGAGCAAGAGCGGGCTGGTAATTTTGACTGTCACTTTCCTGCAATCATTTATGCACCAGCTCAGATGGAGTTTGCCCAGGCAATCAAGCAAAACAGTACAAGTACAAAAACTGCAAAAAGACTATCTAAAAATGCACAAAAAATAAATCCATGCCTAGAATTGTTTCTCTGACATTCTGAAAAAATTGAATTACCTACTGTTTCAAGAAAATCTAAATGCAACACACAGCCTTTTATTCATTCCTCTTTTCTCAAAAAGGGCTTCCAAAGGTTACAGCTGTTGGACAAAGAGATAACATCAGGAACACAGATAAAAGGTCAGGAGGCTCATCTGTGCTTGAGGATGGAGACAGATACACAGCCTATTCTTAAAATCATGTTTTGACCACAAGGTCATCCTTGTTCCATATTAACTAAGAATCCCACTTGTCCATCAAGTAGGATTACAATTACAATTATTTCATCCAATAATGAAAATTATTCTACTTATCTTTTTGTAACCTCAGACAGTTCAGTCTGTGAAGCTACTATCAGCAACTATCCATTGCATGTTACACCATCAGAATCACTCATTCTGCAACTCCACTTTCAGATAAACTAGTGAACTTGCTCTCAGATAAATTAATTTCCTATATATTCCTTCATGTAATGCTGATGGTTGTATTATATTATGTATTTTTACTAATCTATTTAGCAGTCATGGATAAATAAAATGCAAGTACACAATCTACTAACTAAAAAAGGCACTTATTAGGGTAAACAACAAAACTTGTAACTACCTCTATTACTGTAACTGGAGCTGCAAACAACATGGCTTGAAAAAAAAATCAAGAAAAAGCCTACCACCCTCCTCCCTTAAAAGCATGATTAATTAGAAGCTATTAAAAGGCTTGGGTTTATTTGTAGTCACTGATTCAGAACAAATTATTATAAAATTTCCCTGTACTAAAAATACCAGCAACTCTTTAAAGTCATTCTTTAAAACACTTCTAACCAAATAAATAATGGCCTGCCCATCATCTTGCCTAACTTCAAATTTGATGTCAGCAGCATATTCTTATCAGCCGCACCACATATTTCTTGAAATGTAAGTGCTGCACTCCACCATTTTTCCATGAGCCCAGATTTCCAGTTAAAGTGATGAATAAAACTGAGGTAATCAAAATCACATCTAACTCTGGAGTACAGAATTTGGATGCAGTATGGAAAAACCTACATGCAAATATGTTAAAATACATAAATATTTAAAATGTTTAAACATATAAACTAACATAAATAACACTTCAATTCCAATTCCTGTGTCAGGACTTCTAATGGAACATTCTAGATTTTAAAGCAGAAGAGGGATTTTTCTGGATGTTTTCTGATGGAACTCTATATACTTTCTTCTAGGGACTGACTAAAGTAATAGTTCCATCATTTGTAAAATCCATGATGATGAGGTATTATCAAAAACTGAAGTTTTCTCAACTTCAATAACAAAAAAAATATTTAAGAGGTCAATAGCCTCAGCCTCGAGGACTGTAACGGAGTTTGTCTCTCCTGACAAGCCCAACTAAAAGTGGTTGAAAACTCCTCCACAAAACATGGAGAAAAGCAAACCTGTCGTGCCACATAACTGGCTGTCCTGTATAAAAGAGACTGGGTTCACACTCGGAACAGACATTAAGCAGCCACTTTGAGCAGGGGTTGAACCCAGATGACCTCTGGAGGTCTTCAAAGCTGAGTTACTCCCTGATGCTACAATTACTTTTGATCTGAACACATGGCAGACTAGGAACATTAAAATCAGTTTTTGTATCATTGAGTCCAAAAACTTCTGTTCTTGCAAAGATAAAGACAGTCCTTGAATAAGGAATTTCTTTACTGTAAAAAAGTATAAAGTAAAGCAGTAGAAAGAAGTGTTGACAGGAACTTGCTATCCGCAGATTTTGAAAGACTACTTCAGCAAGCCTGAAGTGAATGCCTACTGCAATCTGCTGCTATAACTACTCATTTCCAAGTTTCTGAGTGAGAAGTTGGTTCTGTGCACAAATCTATATTAATTAGCTATTTCTCCCACAAGATTAGTTAAGACCTTCATATTGCAAACAACTGCTCCCCAAAGCTGCGAGTAGCCTTTATCAAGATCTTGGGGCTTCTTTCATTGAAGAGGAGGTGACACAAAGGACCACAGAAGAGAGCAAAAAATTTCTTCTGAAGGATTTTTTCAACCACTTTAACAATAAATTAGTTCAGTCATGGAAGAACTTTTATTTCTTTAGTCACTAAAATCTAGTTAATGTAAAGTTTAAAAGACATCAAGGCAACTGCAGAACCTTGTTTTAGAAGCTGCTAGCATATGAATTCATTACAAAATTTAAAATTTCTATCACGGTTGATCACCAACTCAGGAAAATAACAGCTCTTGATTTCTGATCTGTTTATCTAGCCATAAATTCCACTCAGTGGGTGTTGTTATATCCTCTGCCTTATGAATCAGTTTGCAGAAGCTTTTAATGCTAATTGCAAGTTATCAGAAGGAACTGTATTTAAAAATAAACATTACGTAATACTAAGATACCCAAGAAAAAACTCCAAACTATTGCAGCCTGAAGAGACAAATACAAGCAATAAACACTTGTGCTTGTACACAGCACCTCAGTTTTGTCTCAGTCAAGAAAAACATCAGTGTCTGTGAGATATTCAAATGTCATGTATGACCATAATAAAATAAAACAATTATCTCACTTTGGACAGTGTAAAAAATCCTGTGCTGTGCATAAAAGAGCATGACTTGGAGCATGACACAGAATTACTGCGACAAAACCTGTTTCTCTTAAACTGAAAAGCATTTAGTATGTCTGTCCCTAGAAAACCAGAATATACACACATACATGCACACACACATGTATGTGCATATATTCTGGCTCAGGTAAAGGATATGAAAGGGTATGAAAGACAAAAACAAAAGCTTCTATGAATAAATCAGCAACTAAAGAAAGTAAATCTGGGCACACTGTCTTGGTAAAGCAGGAGACCTGGGGACAGAGATGGGCACTTCATGCCTTTTTTGCTATTGTCCCCTGGGACATACAGAGCTCCACCTCAAGCATCCTCATGGGATCCATCTGAGGGGCATGAAGGAGTCAGTCAAAACCATTACCAGGCTGCTCTCTACCTCCTCTGAGAGGTCACAACAACTGGGGGAATCTCCTGTTAATTGGAAAAGAACAAATTTTCGGCCCTTGTTCAAGAAAGAGGACCTGCAGAAAAACAGGCCAAAAGTCAAATTAAGTTCAGGCCCCTGGACACCATTATCAATTAAATGCAGAATAAGATAACTGACTACATTGATCAGAAGTAAATTGTACATAATCAACTTGTCTTCTCTAAGGAGATGACTTTTTCAGTGCTGAAGGAGTGAGCAGTGTTGTTTATTTTATCTGGACTTCAGCAAGGTATTCAACACAGATTCCTGCAGGAATTGTATGGGCCACTTGGGTACACAAACAATCAGTTGGGTGGAAACCTGGCTGGACCATCCGGCTCAAAGTATCACTGTGATCAGCAGAATCAAGTCCAACTTGGCACCTGGTGACCACTGGCATTCCCCAGGGACTAATACTGGGAGCGATACTGGGACCAGTACTGTTTGTTTTTACTAATGACCCAAAAGCTAGGACACAGTGTACCTTCAGCAACCTCACAGATAACACAACCAGGGCAGTGGCTGATACACTGGAGGACTAGAGCTGCTATTCAGAGGGACCCAGAAAGCCTGGGGAAAATGGGCTGAGAGGAGCCTCATGCAGTTCAGTGACACACAGAGACTCCCACATGTGGGATGGAATACCACCACACACCAGGAGAGGCTGGCACTTGCTGGCTAGACAGTGGTTTTAAGGAAAAGGATCTGAGGGTTCTGTTGAACAAAAACCTGGTCACGGGTCAGCAGTGGGCCCTGTGGCAGAGGAGTATGACAAGAGGCAACAGACACAGGTTGCCATATGGGAAACTGAAATTGGCTACATGGAAATGTTTTCTTCACCATGGTCAAATGTTAGAACAGGTTGCCCAGAGAAGGTATGGCATCTCCATGTTTAGATATTTTCCAAGCAAAATTCTTAATCATCCAATTGAAGCTGATAATGAGTACGTCAGCAGTTTGGATCAGAGGACCTCCACAGGTCCCTTGCATCCTAAATTATCCTATGATGGGTATTTGCATTCAATTCTGGAAATAACATCAACCAGAGCTCAATTACTGACAGGGTGCCATGTGCATCTCCAGAAATACCACAAATTATTTGGCTAGACATTGCTGCCAGAAGATCTGACAGGATATTTTGTGAAACAGTATTTCATCGTGAATTGTATTATCAGAGTGTCATCAATCATGGACCAGGGCCTGTCTGTGGAAGATCATGACTCTGTTTTGTTTTGTATTGCAGTCGAATCTAAGATAAGAGATGCCTGATGGATAAGCACGAATTGAAATAAGCAGAGACACTATCAGACAGTATCACAGACATTCAGCTGGAACCTGGTCTCCTACGTATGTGGTGACTCAGACTTCCTGGCTAGCTGGATCCCCATTAACAGGACGATGGAAGGCAAATGAAGCCAGCATGCAAGACACTTAAAACAGAAGGGAAGGGTTTATTCACATCATAAAACTTATTGCCACGGGATGTTTCTGCTGCCAAGGAGTTTACACTGAGCTGAAGGCCATTCGATTCAAGGGAGATAAAGCTGACAAGGGCTGTGAGACAGAAAACCACCACATCCACCTTGGAGATTCCCTGAGTTGCCCTGTCTCCCCAAGCTGGGAGAGTGAAATTGAACAGGCAGAGTCCTTCTCCTGCACTCTGTCCCAGGCACTTCTGAGCTACTGACTACTGCTGAGAACAGCATCATAAGGCTAGAAAAACTCCTAATTCAATCTAGTTATCAAAACTGTCTTTTCATGCTCTCATAAACTGCTTTAATCCCTACAAATAATTACATGGAAGTAAGAAAAGTTTCTTTTAGCCTACATATTACATGCTCTGGACAAAAGAGAACATCATGCCAAACTCAAAAGTATGCATGGAGAAAGAGAAGAGCTTCAATAACAGAGACTAAGATAAACCATTCTGAAACCAGCAGTACATTGTATCTCGCCTGTCATCCTCCCAACCTGCAAGAGAAGCCTTGAAATTTGGTGCTGGAGGAGTAATTTGTTGATGAGGTGGTGATTGTACAAAGGTTGGACTCTGACGATCTTGGAGGTCTTTTCCAGTCTAAATAATTCTGTGAAATGTGAGAAAACAGAGGCTGGATTCAGATGCCAGCTCCAGCAACAACCAAATCAAGGGCTACTACTACAAAGTAGGCTATGAGATTGCAGAAAACATTTGAAAGGATTTAGTATCAGCTCTGTGCAATAAAACTATTTTTCTCATCTTTGAAATTTACAACAAAAAGACTATTAATCATTTAGTAATGTTTTAAAGTCATACTGCATCTATTTTAAGCCAACTTTTACATCTTGGGAGTGGCAGTACAACTGCATACACATACAGACCTATTAGAAGAAAAAAAAAATTAAAACCTAGAGGATAAAATAGAACAAAGGTCGACTGCCCAACCTTATCTCGCTTCCCTTTCAACATGATAATCC
>NW_005054318.1:5835065-5861716 GCF_000277835.1 Geospiza fortis | reverse complement strand
CCAGTTCACCTCTTGCTCGGTGAAAACAAAACCAACAGAATTCAGTGTTTAAAATTTCTCTTAGGTAGCTTAAAAACTACTTTTAGGTACATTCAATGTTCTAGGAACTTGACTTCCATTACTGCACAGACAATGTAAAAACCACTCACACTGCAGTTTCTGAAATACCATGACTGATTATCAATTTTACAGCTGGTTAAACCTCATTCTAGTTAAAAAAGGCCATTTGTTTTGGTGATACTCTAGATGGTAACTCTGAAATAAAGTGGGACACTTGGTCTGGAATTTGCATAACAAGTTCCCAGAACATTCCTCTTCCCAATGTTCCAGCTGTAGGTGCAATTCAAACAATTCGGTGTGCCTATGTATGCAAGATCTTTTTGTTTGCATTTGTGAAAAGGAGACACATCAAATTGGCAAAGGAAACTGTAGTCCTTTTAGAAGAGACTTAAAATCATAATGAAGTTCCTCAGACTTTTACTGCTAAGAGAGAAAATTTTTTTAAGTTCTATCCCTACTTTAAATATAAGATTTATCTTTAAGAGAACTTTAGTGTCTTTTTTTCCCAGACACCTCAATTCTCAGTATCTGAATTTTGAATTTAGTGTTATTTTCACAATTTCACCAACCTAGGAAATTATTATTTTCAAATCCAATTCAAAAAAAGACTTATCTCTACTAAGAGAAGCATTATCGCAAAATTCTGAAATTAGAGCAATATAGTTTTTTTCACAGTAAGATGTTATTCCTGAGCTATTGTAAACTCACTCTTCTGTTCATTATGGATGAAATAAAATCAAAGGTTTTGCTCTACATACACACACTTGTCCTTTTATCCATGAGTAATGTGATTTTCAGATGGACATACAAGTCTCCAAGCTCTCAAGAAAAAATCTCATCCAAATCCACCACATTTTGAAGTTGATATGTACCTTTACTCTTCAAGAGAGTTCCTGGTTCCTAACTTCCTGTACACAAACCAAGAAGATGGAGGTACACAGGTGAAAGATAAGAAGATCCCATTTTAAAGTTCATCACTTAGAGGTGCAATGACCCACCATGCAGCTTACCTTCTAATACTTATTTCTAAATTTTGCTATCACCCTACACTACACAGTATGTAATTCTATATTTAACCCATCTCTTCACTCAGAATGCCATCACTCTCAGTGGAAATACTTTAGTTACATACCAAAATAGAACTCCTAGAAGCAGTAATCCTTTATGCTGACTCATTGATCTGAAAATATAATTTCAGTTCTTCGAAAGCATATACCTAACTTCATTATGTGCTCAAATCCCCCATGTTTCATGTACTTTTGAAAAACACTGAATTACAGTTACCACAACAACAACTATTTGTGAAAAAACATTAACGTGCAGCTAATCCCTACTATTCTGTTTGATCCCACTTCAATATATCTGAAAAACAAACCTGTCAAGGAAACCTGTTTGAAAAGTACATATGATTGTATTTGTCTAACAGCAGCAACATAAAACTTCTTCTACAAAGGACAGGCAAAGAAGTGCTAGGCTAAGAAATACTGCAGTCATCGAATTAGAAGATATTTAAGACCTATTATTAATCATCAAATATTGATGAAAGTTTGGCATGAAAACAAGCTCATATTTGCTCATACAAAGGATTTGGAGGAATGAAAATCCACAAACACGTTTCTACAGTAAATCATAATACTGAAAATCCAAGTTAGTATTAAAATTACCAGAAAAAAAAAAAAAGTCAGAGTTTTAGCACACATAATGCAGACAAGAAAGGTGGTCAATAGTTAAAAAGATGAAAGGATAGAAAAGGATTACAGAGGGAAATGTCAAAGATCATTCCAAACACATTTTGAAAGGAATTCTAAATGTTATCACTTAGACTTGGGCACAAGGAAGAAAGGAGCAGTTAAAATTATTATGGCTTTTTCAGTCTGAACAGCTTAATTCCACTTATAAACCAATGTTTCTGCACTGACTTTAATTCCCATTACTAAAATATATGGTAGATTAGGTACTAAATTCTTTTAAAAAGAAATCAAATTAATTAAATGGAAATTTAACTCCTTAGCTAAACCTTTGATTGATAAAGTTGGAGAAACTGAAGCCAACTATTCCAAAAATTATCTTTCCTGTAAAGTTCTAAAATCCTACTAACACAAACTAGTGCTAGAATTCTAGAACTTGTGTCAAAATTCTGGAACAAGTTCTAGATTTTTACAATCTTTGCACATAAATTTCTTTAGTAAAAGAACTACGTCGGTTCTTTTTGCAGGTTCTCCTACATGCATATGTAAAAAAACAGTCCACAAAGCACCATAAATTGACAAGATTTAACAACCTGTTATCTGAGTTCCTCCCAGTATCAATAAGTGAAAGAACCATGTGCCTTGAAGTTGTTTGTTGAGCCAGCAAAATAGATGACTTTCAGGTCATTCACCAGTACATGTACACCAACACAGAATATAATTCATGATTTGTAATTTGTTTCCAGAATTCCCCACATTACATCCATGTGAATAATGTGGGGGAAAATAATCTGAAAATGGAAGTTTATTGTTTCTTTAATGTTAGGTTAGTGGTTGGACTTGATGATCTTAAGGGTCTTTTCCAGCCTTAATGATTCTATGAAAAGCAATCCAGTAGGCTTACAAAGCCAGAGTAGGGGATGCCAGCACCTCCAATGTGACAGGACATACAAATGGCAAGACTTTCAGGTAGACAGCACAGGCTGAGTAGGGTACAGGTCAAACAACAACAACATCAACAAAAAAAACGTGTACCGGTGAAAGAAAAAAATGTCAACTCTAAGAGTACAGTCTTCTGCCAAGAGGACAGCCCTGATTTCAGAAACACAAGTGCCCTGAGTTCCCGGAGAAAGATTTCTATAACAAGCTAATGAAGTCTTCCCTGTGCAGATATCCAAAGCAGTGGCTGAGCCTCATGCAGACTGTAGAGCTGTATTTCATGGCTATGGTTATTTCTGAGCAATACCAGCAGTGAAGACCATGCCCAGAGTCCAGCTCATCCATAACCCTGCACTGCAAAGCAAAAGGCGGATGATCTCAACAACTGTTACTTGCATGTCCCATTGCAGCTTGAAACGCAGACACTTTGAGGCGGAGACTTCTGGTGCACCACCACGACACCGGATTAGTGATGCAATTCCTTCCTCTTCCTGCTTATGAATTTTCACTCTATACCAATGCCACAGCTCATATCTTGTCCATTCTGCAAACACAACACTCAGTCAAGCAACTAGCATGCTTTCTTGGGAAATAGGATCAGTTTAATAAAAAATGTTGCCTTCACCATCCCTTTGCTAGGGACCGTGTCCCCTGCAGGCCAGGGTGCATTGCTGAGAGCACAGCAGCAGTGGTGGCCAGGGCAGGACATAGCCACTCTGATCCTGTTCTCCACACTTACAGCCATGGTTGGGAGCAGGGACTTTAAGTCCCTTTACACACTCAGGAATAAGAACCAGAATTTCCCTCCTATGCCAAGAAGACTTCAGAGCTGCTTCCCCACCTGGCTCTTCCCTGCTACTTCATGGCAACTTCTTGCCTCAAAATTATAAAGGGGAATAAAAAACCCCACATTCCCAAGGCAGCACCACAGGCATTTTCAAAACCAGGAGACTGTTGTTCAGCTCCATATGAAAGCCAATGCTGCCATCAGAGCAACAGCCTTATCCTAATCTTGGACATGGAATTCTATTATAACTGTGCAAACATTACCCTTCTTTACCAAAACGTAGTTTACAAGAATTCAGGGTTATTTGCTAGGATGTACTGTTTTTCAGATCAATTTTACATTTACAGTTGTGATATTCAATTAACAAGAATGCTGATGAAAATATTAACTCACTCCCTTTGTCAAGCAGAAATATTTTAAATATGAAACCTCTTATTAGCATAATTTTAGATTTTCTGTATTTAAAAAAAGTGCTAGGAAAAAATCCACTATGGGGAAATTAGCAGTAAGTATGTAGAAATCATTCTGAGCTGATATTTCCAAAAGTCTTCCAGGTTCTGGAATATAATTTTGCAACCATACTTTGCTGTATATTGATTTCAACCCCCTCAGTTACCACAATTAAGATTGTATGTGTAAAGTTTACAGTATGACATTTTCATCTTCTGAAATGTTTAAGAAATTATCATCATACTTTACTTCATTTTAAAAATTTTCCACTCACCACAGGAAGTAGCTGAATGAAAGCAGAATAGGGCACCTGCCCACTCCTAGGAGCAGCTGCTCAAATACTATCCTCTAGTACGTACATGATTAAATGGGAAGTTATTTAATTTCCTGATCAGCCTCAAATTTAAGGTGGTACATAACACAGAACTGTCTGCATGAGCTTCCATATGAATGCTTCTCTGAAAAGCATGAATTTTTAACAACATTAAGGCCTGCAATTTGCCTAAACAATGCATATGTCAAACTTTCAACTCCAAGTACTTTGCTAAACTGACATTTACAACACTAAAGCAACACTGAGTGTAGCTGTGACAAAGTAAATCATGATGCTCTATGAAAACTCACTTTCTGACTGACTGCATAACTATGGCACGCTTCAGTTATGCACATTCTTCCAACCAGTCATAATCTTAGTAAACCAACTCCCTCCTTTTAAATTTTCTCACCAAGTCATAAAGGAGGACGCATTTAGAGACCTTCATCAACCCCTCCAAAAGCTCTATGACACAGCTGCCTTCCAGCTGCACAACCCTCCTTCTGACATGTCATGTTTCACTAAAAGATCTAGGTCGTTTCCTGGACAGAAATGGACTGAATGCACATTTTAAAGCACGACGGAAGACCCAAGATCAATGGAAATTTATGCTGGGATTTTTTGGGCAGCTCAGAGGAACATGAAGTACTGTCCCCGTAAATGCAGAGGTTAGCCATTTTGCACAGCAGGCAGGAAAATGAGGTAAGTGCTTTCACAACTTCCACTTCAAACCAAGCTGCACCAACACTTTATGCTACAGAAATAAGGAGGAAAGCTAAAAGCGTCTTACTTTGTGCTGCAATATGGCACCTCAGTCAAGAGCCATTTTGTTTCTACTGAAGTCAGCAGAACTGTCTCATTTTAATTTTAAGGCTTTTTAAAAAGTGGTGATTTAGCTGACCCAGTAATACAATGTCAGAAGTAGATTTTTAACAAAGCCATGCTCCTCTGTTCCTCTTATCTCCTGATCTTGTCTTCTTTGGGTTTCTTCCTTTGCTATAGCTCCATAACAGCTGGATTCCCAGACAATATTTCATTTTCTCAAAACTGATCTTGCATTACCTTCATGAGTAGTCATGAACTGCTCTCAATTTGAGATGCTTGACCACAGTTGTTACTCTTCTTCAGAGTTGCAATGTCTTACTCAGCCAGCACATTTGCAGCTCTTTAAACTCATCTTTATCTACATAGGTCGGGTTGCCATGTCATTTTTTCATAGAATTAATATATTTCTCTTCAGATGACACAGTGAAAAACCTTGCTGTTCTTCTCACCAGATGACACAGTAAAAAACCTTTACAAACCTTCAGATTGAAAACATCACAAACTTTCCAATATTATGAACTTTTTTCCAGCAAAGTCAAGCTTTTAAATAATGTTTTCAGAATCCTTCTCTTTAGACTAGAACAGTTCAGCTGTTCATTTTCCCTCTAGATGCCCCTACAGGCCTTGGGAGGACACCAGGAGTTTTTCTCTGACCTTAGTGCCTTCTTTACATTGCTCTCTGAAAGTTTGTTCATTTTCAGTCCACCCAATGGCAAAAAACAATACTCCAGTTCTACTTCACAGCTAAACAATGGCACTCCACCAACTTCACAAAAGCAGAGAATTCCAAATAACTACTATCAATAACCATTTAGAAAGAAGTTCTGCATATCTGTTGTATGAAACAATACTATCTCAGCATTTTATGCAAAAGTATTACATTTACCACACAATTTCAGTTGTAACTCTATTATAAACATTTAACTTCCATATGCTGCAAAAAGAGTTTTTAGTAAGGATGACTGCATAGTGGAATTTGACAGAAGTAGCCAAGATAACTGAAAAATGCTGTCAGTAAATTATCAAATGTTTGATAGAAATATTATTTAACAGCACTTCAAAAACTTGACTGGGGAGCAGAAGAAGATCTAGCCTGGCACCATCTCTGAAGGAGGTGCACACCGCTGCATAAACTGCTGGGGTTTCATCAACAGAGTGCCTGGGTGGCCGTACGAAGCTGGAGCTTTACATTCATTGTATTTATTTTACGTAATTTCTTGGAATGCAGTTCATAGCTTAACACAGAAATCTGCCCGATCTTATAGTTTTAGCTCTGTGATGTCATTTAATTTCTTTAACAAGATAACAACTTTCAGACAATTAAGCCCTTCATGAAAAGGTTATGTAAATGAGAGCATTAATATATTCCTTCCATGACATTACAATAATGCACCTACTGGATTTATAAATAAACTCCGTGCACTCTATGCCTCCTACATCATCTACCTCCACGTCTCAACATCTCAAAATATCTTACACAAAACAAATTTTCACAGGTATTGCAAACACTATACAGAATGATATTTTATCATGACACTTTGAAAAAAAAATAAAGTTAATAAGTCTGAAACTCATGCCTAAACATATTAGAGTCAATTAAAATAATTTAAACAGGATGGTCTTAAAGGTAAAATGAGAAAAAGCCTAGTTGTAGTGAATGACCCTTGGAATACATGATGAAGTAGTTATTTGCTACATCTTTTGCTACATTTGCTAACAAAGCCTGAAGGACTTCCACAAATAACAAGTGTTGAAATGCTAAAACTGTAAAACATGTTGGTAATTGCTCTATTTCAATTCACTGAAGAAAAGCAATCAAAAATAGCTCTATGGGAGGAGTTTTGAGATGGAAATACTGAATAGCTCATACTTTTCATTAAGAGTGACCAATACTTGTAATTTTAATATAAAATAATTACAAATACATGGCATTCAAGTATACATGCTTTATCAAGGACAAGTGTGAAATAACCTTTTGAAGCTTCTTTCTTTTCATTTGCCCCAGACTGCAAAAGAGCCATTACGTTGTTGACCCGACTAAGAAACAGTTGAATAAAAACCACAGAGAAATGGGAAGTTCGAGCCTGTGCTATTGGTGACATCCACAGCAGTCAGGATGGATGTCTCAAGAACTTACTCCACCCAACTCTTCCCAAAACAAACTTCGGAAGCAGGTTAACACTAACATTTGCTTCCAAAGCTGTATGTTGCAGGCACCTAACAATGAGTAAATAAATTACAGCAACCCACAGTAATTTTCAGAGCTGCAGAGTAACCAGTCAAGCAGCATATGTTTGCATACAGAAGTGATCTATTCAAGGTCTGAGGATGAAGTTCCAGGACAGTCTAAACCAGTCTCCTTATCCCCTAAACAAAAAATCTCCACCCCTCCTTTGCCTCAGCAGTTATGTCTTTCTCACCCTGTGCAAGCCAGTTTAGGGAGCCAAACTGGACAGGTCTTCTGCTGTTTTCATTTTTGGCCATTTATCCCCTTAAACCTGCTCACTGCAAGGTCAAAGAAGTAAAATAATCACTGAAAAGGCAACAGAAACAATATAGCAACCAAGGCAGATCAGTCCCATGCATGGGTAATTACTCCTGAGAAAATGTCATTTCATTCAAACGTGAAACACAGAGAGGGTGGAAAAGCAATAACAAAACAACAAAAAGCTGTAAAGAATTTCTTTCTTTTATTCTACCAATACAGCTTCACTTGAAAAGAAGCTGTATATCTTTAGAACTGACTATTTCTTGGAATCAGTCTAATCAGAATAGAAAATACTTCCATAGTTCTGTAAGAAAAATATGCTAAGCATACTATCAATAGCAATTAGTTTATCCACAGAAAATGTTTTGTTTCACTAAGTTATGGTTCATATTCAAATGGACATATAGACCTCTCAAGAACAAAACACTCCCTACATATTTTAGAGTAATCCAGTAAGTTCATTTTTCACTTCCTGCCCAACATAAAAAGAAAGTCAAAATGTCAAAACAATGAAGTTTTACATAACTATATAAAAAACTCTTCACACATGCAAATAGTACCTTCTTTTGCTTAGGAAATAGATCTGTAAATTTAGAGAGAGTGAAAAAGTGGAAGATAATTTTTAAGAAAATCATACTGACATACTGCACAAGGGTCCCGTTCAGCTGTAAATACAAAGAGCTATATTAGAAAGGACATATTTTGGGAAAAGATTAATCGGAAACTATTACCCTCTACAGAGAAACAGTAACATTACTTCACCTCTTCCAAGTAATTTTCCTTCTTCATTCTATTTAAGACAATGGTCATGACCTTGCTCATAAAAGTGTTGTTTGGATTTATATCAAATAGTTTGAAAGAATGTTTATCCCGAGTTTCATGTATCTGCACTGTCAACTTGAAAATCTCTTTCCTCCCTAACCTTAAAAAAAAATCCCACCCCGCAAAAATCTGAACATTTCTCCTCCTCAACTTCCTATCCCATACTGCAGATAAGCCTTACTTATTCAACTTATCTTAAATCTTGCTGGAGTGCTGCCATACAATTTTATGGACATGAAGATTTCTGGAGCCTAGTCCTGTTGTACCAAACACTGCAGTGTTCCTCCAGAGCCAGACCAGCTGTCTCAAAGCATTTGCCTTTGGCTCCTGTAGTAGATTTAGACTTTGCAAATCGATCTCATCATTCCTTGAGGAGCACAGAGTTCAACTGGCCCTTACAGTGTCACCACACCAGTGAAATCTCTCACCTGAAGACTGTGGAATATAATTACATTCCTCTTGAGCAAAGAAGATTTGCAAAACAGAGATGAGTTTTATCATCTCTGTTTGGAAGCCTGAGATTTTGAGAGATTGGTCCAAAATTAGGCAATGAAATTCCACAGAATTAAGGACCACAGAAAAGCTCACCATCTTTTCCAGCACAAGCTGCCTCTTTCCTAGTCATCTGCTACATTTTTCCTGCAGGGTTTTGTCTCCAAATATCACAGCTGAGGAAGCTGGCGTAACAACTTAAGGAAAAGCGAATGTAATTCCCCAAACTCTAAACCCAAAGAGAGCTTGCAGCTCTGGGGGTAGCCAGTGCTCCAGGTCTGAGACAGACTGCAGTTTTCTTCACTTTACCAAACTCATTTTTTAAATACATTTCATGACACTGAAGTGTGTTCTTTCAATAGCATTTGAAGTTTGTTGCAGAAAGTTTCTCCTACAAACACTAAAGAGGTTAGCAGTTACCACAATCACTTACAAAATTAGTGCTTAAGAAATACTACAATTTATCCCAAAATTTTTATATATATTTATTCTTTTTAAGATGACCTGCATGCATTTGGAGAAAAAGGGGAGAAAAAGTTGATAGCTGGTTATTTTTGACAGTTTGGGTTGAAACAGCTTTTCAAAGATAAGCCTAGCAAAGGTAGTGCATTTTCTACCAAAATGAGCAAAGTGTGTATAAAAGCAAAGTAAATGTCACTAAACGCTTAGCAAAATGAGACAAACATGAGAAAACATCTGCCAACCAATACCACCTGATTAAACTTACTGAAACACTCAGGGGAAAGAAAAGACAGGTAGTATATATATTTTCTCACTAAAAATATTGAAAAATACTTATTATTATTTCCAGTGTTACATATTCATGTTTGCCGAAAAGGTTGAAAATTCAGAAAATAAACACTTAGATAATCATAGCAGAAATGAAGAGTAACATTTTTGTAACTACTCAAGTAAGGCACATGAAACAAATCCCAGGCCAAAACTCACTTTCAGTAAAGAAATACTGTCTTCCAATTACAGACACACACACACATACATATATATATATATACACACACATGCAACAAGAAACATTGTAGACTCTGACCAATGATCTCAAAGAAAAGCTGACAGCCCCATGGAAAAAAAGTCAATGTTTTTCAGACATTGTCTTTTAGAAAATAATAAAAAGGTTCTATCAACCTGTTCATATTTAAAGATGTGACAAATCAGTAATTTTAATTCTGTGTTTTTTATCACAGTGGCACAGTTGCAAATATTCCAGTTACGCTCCAAGTTTCACCTGTATAATCCAGTAACAGAAAATAAACCATCTGGAGTCTTGAAGAAAATAAAATAAAATCATCACTGGAGCCAGGACATCTGCCCTTTCCTCTTCCTCCAATTATTCCTCCATAAAGCATAAAAACTCTCTCCAAAAACACAATTAAATACCTGAGAAAGAAGGGGCAGAATTCCATGGAAATGAGTGGAATGTATTACTGAATGCATGACTAAATTTCACATACAGTAAACTCTTTGGCTTCAAAGCAGTAATGACTAAGCTCACAGAACTACATGCTAACAGAACACACATTCAAACCTTAGCTCTTAGATGTCAGGAATCTACTTAAACAGAGCATATTTTTATTAGGAAATAGACTTCGTCTGTTAGCCTCAACTGAAATGGCTCCATGTTGCTCTAAGATGAGAAGAGAGATTAGAATGAAGTGGGTACAACAAGTATCTTACATATCAAAGAGATGACAAGGAAAAATTACACAGTCCTGGCAACAACCACCCAATCCACAGCTCTGTGGACTGAAACAACCTTATGTCTAATTCTGAGCCTATAAGTAAGTCCTACCTACTTAATTGTATTTACTAAAATGTTTTAAGCTAAACATGCATGTAAGGGCTTGCAAAACTGCACTCTAATAATATTTCTGAAAAACATTCCCCCTGCCCCAAAGTGTCTTTCAAAAGACTTCCAGGAATCCATCTCTCTAGGATCCATTTCACTTTCATGATTTGTTAAGTAATAGTTCTAAAAATCCATGTCTGACTATCTATTCTGTTTACCTAGAGGAAAGAATTCAAACAGCCAAAGAAGCTTCCCACTATGACAGAGAAATTTGTATCTTTTTTTTGTGAAGGGATAATACATTCACATTTTGACAACATCTGAACAAGTATAAAATACAGATTTTTGATTAGCTGAATTTGATTTTTGACATTAGTGTTGTCAAAAAAAGGAAATTGTATGAAAGTAACTATTCCCTGGGACCCCAACTTCTCTGAAAGAAAACTGCCTTTAGCTTATCTGACCAGGAGATCCAGTATCTACAGAAATTCATCCTGCCACGGTTCCTGCACTCTAATGACGAAAAAAAATTTACACTCTCAGTCTGTTACCAAAACAGAGCTCTGAATTGCTTAACATCAAGCTACAAATTGGAAACAAACTGACTGTAAAACTGACTGCGGTGACACCGCAAGTGGCTATTCTCTCCATAAATTGTATTTGACATAGTTTTCTAACATTTTCAGGCAAAAAACCAAGAATACCAATTCCACTTACTGCAGTAAACTATTGCCTGCTTCTTCATGGGAACCTTATGAGGTTCAACAAGGCCAAATGCCAAGTCAAGGACATGAGCTGGGGCAATCCAGACAGGCTGGGGGATGAAGGAATTGAGCACAGAAGAACTTCGGGGCGCTGGTGGATGAGAGGCTGGATATGACCCAGCCACGTGCCCTTGCAGCCCAGAAAGCCAAACATGTCCTGGGCTGCATCCAAACACTGTGGGCAGCAGGTGAGGGAGGGGATTCTGCCCCTCTGTTCTGCCCTGGTGAGACCCCACCTGCAGCGCTGCATCCAGCCCTGGGGTCCCCAGCACAGGAAGGACATGGACCTGATGGAGCGAGCCCACAGGAAGAGCACAAGATGATCAGAGGGCTGGAGCACTTCTCCCATGAGAAAAGACTGAGAGAATTGATTTTGTTCAGCCTGGAGAAGAGGCTTCAGGGAGACCTTACTGCAACCTTTTAATATTTAAAGAGGGCTAATTGGAAAGGTAAGAGACCTTTTAGCAGCGCCTGTAATGACAGGAGACAAGGGGTAATCTCTTTAAATTCAAAGATGGTAAATTTATAATGGACATGAGAAAATCTTTACAGTGAGAATGTTGAGACACTGGTTGTCCAAAGAGGCTGTGGATGCCCTGACTCTGGAAATGTTCCAGGTCAGTTTGGATGGGGCTTTGATCAATCTGGTTTAATGAACAATGTCCCTGCCCATGGCATGGAGGTTGGAACTACATTATTTTAAATGTCACTTTCAAGTCAAACTGTTCTGTAATTCTGAAAGAATTTTGTAATCAGTGCTGAAAATGATACATCAATAATCAGCTATTTCCTTCATTTTTAAATGGCACCCATCATTAAAAATACTTCTTTCTTTTATCAACTGTAAAATTAAACATTTCTTTTCTGTGGAACCTTCAGAACAATTTTGTCTATTATAAATATATCTACCTCTCCATCAAAAACCTAGAAGTAAAACCTTTGTTCTTTAAACAACCTTGTTTCAATGCTAACACTACTGATGTAGTTGATGTTGCCCTGATGTAAGAATATAAAATCAGAAAACTGTGTAAGGTCAAATTAGTATTGATATAATTTAATTCAGTCAGGTATCAAAGCAGTCTGCAGTGGTATCAGTCTGCTTTGTGCCTGTGTAACTGAACCTCCATACTGGAGCTGGAGCAATAATAACATGGCACTAAAAACAACCTTTAGCTAATCACTGGCAGCTAACAACTGAAATTATTCATTTGGCATTTCTTATGTTGATGAATTCCACTATTTCCAGAAGAATATAAGAGCCAGTATTTATCTTTAAAACAAGCATGTTTACTCACAGATTCCTGCTTTTTCCTAAAAGAACAGATTAAAGCAATAGACTAAAGCACAAAAAATCTGTTTAAATTACCAAAATTCAAACACAGGCAAGTACTAATCAGAATTGACTTTTTACTAGTTTTTTTTAAAAGAAACCCTTTCCAGTTTCTACAATTTTCTCTGTACACAGACTAGTAAGACAGTGTGATATTACCCCTGAATGTGATAGCAGAATTTATTTAATTCTTTTATTCTCATTCTCTTTTCTCCTAAATTTATATTAACAAATTCTATCTAAACGGAAGTGTTCTCTGTAATCTGAAAGAAGCTACAGTATTTGCAGAGCAGTGCATACATTTTTTTTCTTGGACCACGCTCTCCTCAAAGTTTCATTACAAACACTGTGGAAGGACATGCAGATGGATGGCCTGTATTCAGAAAAAGTAGGCTGCATCAATAAACACACCATTCACTTGGAACCTATCTCTTTGGAGAAAGGAGATATGCTGTGGATTTTTTAGTTTGCTTTGGAGAGGTTCAGGATTGTGGGTTGTTTGGTTTTTTATGTTATTGTGACAGTTCACAGACTCACAGAATATGCTGAATCGTAAGAGACCCACAGGGATCATTGAGTCCAACTGCAGGTCCTGAACAGGACACCCCCAAAAAACCCATCATGTGCCTGAGAGGATTGTTCAAATGCTTCTTGAGCTCTGTCAGGCCAGTGCTGTAACCACTTCCCTGGGGAACCTGTTCCAATGCCCAACGACCCTCCAGATGAAAAACTTCTTCCTGATATCCAACTTAAACTTCCCCTGACCAGCTTCATGCTGTTTCCTCAAGTACTTTCACTTGCCTTGAGAGTGAAAAGATCAGTGTCTGCCCCTCCTCTCCCCATCACGAGGAACCTGTAACTGCAGTGAGCTCTGCCCTCAGTCTCCTCCAGGCTGAACAGACCAAGTGACCTCAGTCATTCCTCACACGGCTTCCCCTCAGGGCCCTTCACCATCTTTGTTCCCTCCTTCGGACACTCTGCAATAGTTTCATGCCCTTCTTACATTGTGGCACCCAGAGCTGCCCCCAGCACTGGAGGTGAGGCTGCCCCAGTGCAGAGCAGAGCAGGACAATCCCCTCCCTTGCCCAGCTGGCCATGCTGTCCCTGATGCCCTTAGGACAGGGATGGCTCTCCTGGCTGCCAGGGCACTGCTGGCTCATGTTCAACTTTCTGCTGACCAGGACCACAAATCCCTTTCCATGGCACCTCATTCCCCAGTCTCATTCCAGCATCTCATTCCCCAGTCTGTGCACACAACTGGGGTTGCCCCATCCCAGATCCAGAATCCTTGTTAAACTTAATATGGTTGGTGATCATTCTGCAAATCTGCCAGGATTAGCTGAGAAAATGATTCAGGCTAGTTTTAATCCAGGTTAGGTACTCAAAGCAATTCACAACACACCAGCACAAATATTGTGTCACCACCAAGGTGGTGCCTCAGGGAAGCAGGTGGAGCTACTGCTTTAACTGATAGGGAAACTATTTGTGTTAGCCATTTGTTTTTAAATAGATTAATATAATTACTAAAGGAGAAAGGCAGGGGTTAAAAAGTTTTTGAGATCACTGAGGCATAGTTTCTCATACTGAAAAACTTCTCTGTTCTTCAGATTTCTGAACATTTCTTGTTCTTATTTTAAAAGCTGCTTGGTATCTTCATCTAACACTGTACAATTTTATTGGTTCATTTACAAATTCTTCCAAAATAGATGTATTCTTGTTAAATACATAAAAATTTGATTGGTACTACCCTTAATGATGGAAGCACTTAAACAAATACAAAAATATAAATTTTTAAAAATCAAAATCTAGACTATTAAAGAATAATCCAGAAAATTTTATTCCAGTTATGAAGACCACCAGTAGACCACGTCTGTTCCTCTTCTAAATGCGCTAGTCCTAAAGCAGAAAAGTTAAATTGCTGCCATTAATAATAATTATTGCACATGTATCTGAGAACACATCTGTGCTCTGCTGTGCCTACCTTTTCCAAAATTTTTATTTACAACACCCCTGCTGTTGTATCTTCCTTCAGAACATTGCAGACTACCTGAGAATATTTAAGCTTGTCTTAATTACTGCTGCATTTACATCCACATTACAGACCACAGTTATCTGACCCAAGCACGGTACTCGCCTATTTACTAAGTTTGTGTCTGCAAAATCTCATCTCTTTCAGCTTCTAGAATTAATTCAGAAACAGAGACAGCATCCTACAGCATTTTTAGGCTTCCCTCATCCTCCATGGACATTCTAACATCTTTGTCTATGGCTGACAGAGATCTTCACAAAGGAACCCACATTGTCAGGAAGTTTGGTCTCAAACTGACAATGAAGTACCTCGTATCTTCAGAATGGCAGGACAATTTCACAGCCTTTTCAAGGTAAAGCAAAGGCTCCTGGGCACTGTAAAACTTCAACCAGATATAAATTTTTTTTTCCAATTAATAACAACTCTGCAAGGTAGTGGATTATCTTCATATATGCAGGCAATGAAATCCTGCCTTTTCACTTTGTCAGAAGATACACAGGACTGCTTTCATTGAGACAGTTAAATTAAAACTCTATCAGAATTTGTCTACAACCTGATATTGAAAATATCAGCTGAGATTATGGTAGCAAATAAGAAATTTTTAAATAGAATAATATTTTTCAGTTTATTTAGTTTGTCCTTATTCCACCATAATCACTTTCCTTTTTAAAGCAAATATATATTTGGAATATAAAGAATTAAGAAAACCCACAACTGTTAAATAAAAATATGGCAAGAAATTCAGGGCTAAGTGAATAGTCTGAATTACTTGGGAAAGCAAAGCAAAATAGAAAGTAGATTTCAAATTCCTCACCGTTTTATAAGTGCAAAACAGTTTTCCCACAGACAATAACTCGATGTTTCCTAAATTTTCCTTCAGCTTTGGCAACAAGTGATTCTTATATGGAAAGTCAAGAAAATACTTGCCTAAGACCTGAGCAGGTTAATCCCCACAAGAGCCATCTGCATCAGCTGCTTCCGCAAGGAATCACAATTTTTACATTTGAAGAAAAAACTCATGCATAAAGACCATTAAGGTCAAAAGAAGTGTATACACTTGGCTAAAGATTGTGGGGAAGAAAAAAAATTTACATAGGTCTCTTGTAATAGTATTTCTGCACACATCCTATACGAATATACACAGGTGGAGAGCACACAACCTTGACCTAACCAGAAACAGGACAGTCACAACAGCATGGCATCACCCAACAGCAAGCAGAGATCACTACTAACACTCTACTAAAGCAGAATTTAAATTTGGGGATACAAAGTCCTTGTATCAAGAAAAAACAGTTTAACAGCTTCACTGCACATTGAGTAGGTAAGAGCATGACCCTGGTGTTTCAGGCCGTTCTAGACATAATTGGGTCCCTAAATAATTTGAGTTTCTTGTCATTTCTTATTACCCTACATGGAAAATGTGCATACAACTAGCTACATACACCTCACCATCAAAGGGAGTTCAGACATACAAAAAAATTGATTATTGAGTATGTTCACTTACTCAAAGACCAGCATTTTCAGAAATAACTCAGGAATAACATGAGATAATTGGTGCTGCTCTTGTTTCACTTGCTGCTACAGATGTGGCCTTGGAAACCACCATTCACTCTGAGCACTGGCAAGGTTCATTTTAAGCCTAAATTGCTGATCATTCTGCTGGTTTTGACTTAAATCAGAGATTCACAGAAGGATATATAGAATACTCTGAGCTGAAAGGGTATTCTGGTGAATCCTTTTGTGAAACAAGAGCAGCACCTGAACCTCTGTGTGAGGCCTCCAGTCCCCTCACTGTAACCACAGCGATGTTTCTGGACAATCTTGGGTCAGGAATTTCTCACTAGGGACAGGGCAACACCACACCAGCTACAGGGGAGAACCCTGACACAGTCTGAGTTACTGTTATTAGATACAAACTTACAGATGACAATGACATTTTACCACAATAACGACTTTTTCATTACTTTTTTACATGCAAACACAAAGAAGATAAAAATGTTATGCTTCTCTCACAATCCATATGTGCTTTCAGCATCAGTGACCTAATGATATTACAGCTTCAAGCACATTTGTTTGTCCCCCACTTCCATTTTAGAGGAAAACTGACCCAACAGTGCTGAGAGTTCACATATGAGAAAAAAAATCAAGGCATGATGGCAGTAAAACCAAAACAAATTCCACAATTCAGAAATTTAGTCTGTGTATAAACCCAAGAACAAGTAACATGTGTCAAGAAAAGAGTCCAATTACATGGCAGTCTCCTTTTGACAAACTCTAGAAAGTAAGCTTGAAATCAAAATAGAGCTAAAAAGTTCCACCTTGGAATAAAATGTGTCTAAGATTTTTCTTCAGTCCTGCTTCCCGCATACTCCAAAAAGGCAAAACAGCCATTCCCCTCCCCTGTGACATTCATCATCCATTTGATGTAAAGCACTGACAAATAGAAATAACTACAGTGTACATTCACTTGGTTTTGATTTAACAAAAAATAATTTGTATTGCAAGTATATTGCAATTTTATTAATTCCCATCTGTCTGTAAGACATACTGCACATCTACCCTCATAAATTTAGACAGTGTGATTTCAAAACAGGAATACAACATCACCATATGTACTTTTACCCAACCTATAGCAAACATTCTTTCAGCAATATGGCAGAATAAGCAGAACAGTCTATTCTAGGTAGAAAATGCAAAATAAGCTCTGCAGTTGGGCTCAGGGCTGTCTCTGATTTTCTCATTCAGTGAAATCCTGCAATAGAGTAATATAAAATAAAGCCAGGAGCTTTTTAAAAAATGAACAACCTCATACCTTACAAAATTTTTAGTTAGATTTTCCACTTTATATCTGTCAAAATCTCCCAAAGATGTTTTCACAGGTAGAGAGGGGACATTTGGGACTTCTGGCACTTGAGAAATACTGCAAGGCACATGTGGGAACAAATACTGGTATTTCTTCAAAAAAATGAGAGCACTGAAATAGTTTATTTTGACACTTAAATTGCCTTTCTTCAGAGGCAGCCAACCATTAAAATAGATGATATGATTCACACCTCATGGTGCTACTGTTCCAGGCTTCTACACACATAAACTATTCCTCATCACAGCGTCCACATTTAGTGGTTTTCTTCATCATCTGAGCAGAAATCATTTCTAAACCAGAGATCTAGCCAGATGTCTATGATTAAAAGGAATTGCCAACATAATATTTTTTTCAGGAGATTTAGCTTATATTGGTGTATTTATTATTATCTTTTAATACAAGCTTAAAATATTTCTGACACAGAACACTACGTGCATACAAAACAACGTTCGGGCTGCCTCGTTTGCTGTTACATTCAGGTTTTACCAGCAGAACTCTGACAACAGAGTTCTGCTGCTTCCCACCCTCACTGTCAATAACATCACATTTGCAGAGTCAAGACAAATCCTTCCTTTCTGGGAAGATGACAAGTGGGGAATAAGGAAAATAACTTTAAAATGCAATAAAAATAAGCACATTCCATATAACTAAACTGATACTGAAAAATGAATTTGAAAGCAATTTAAAAACCAGCTTTATAAAACTTAACAATTTAGTAATAGGATTTTTTTTGCAAGTGCAGCTATTTTCAGCTTTCCCTATCAGATATAGAGTACAGGTGCTTGTAATACCAGCATGGATGCAAGTCTTAAGTTTAACAGAATTATTATTTTGTACTCACAGAGAAAAAAAAATTAACATAGAATAATGTTTAAATTAATAGCAGCAGCTGCTATACAATCATAAACAGCCAGTACGTCCTTGCCAGATGAGTAATTCAAGCAGTTGTTCTCAGTCACTTTTCATATAAAAGAATATAAAATAAAAGGGGGGGTATTTTATAATCTGGGTTTATACACCCTAAAAAGGTCATTAAATTGAACAGGCCAAGAAATAAAAACTATGGCTTAGTGCCTAAGTGGCCTAACTTTTACTGTTGGAGGACAAGGTCCCGAGATGTTCCCTAAAGGAAACAGATCATGCATGCATACCCCTCGCATTGGAAAGGTTTTCATTTCTCACTCACTAAACCAACAGCTTCTAACATGCTATTATTTCTTGCTCTTCTTCATTCTTCTAAACTATTAGAAGGAATAATTCTATTCCTAAATTGAGAGACTTCATGGTTATTTTATCACAAAAGTTTAAAATTCCACAAAAAAATCCCGTAATTCAGAAGTCAAGCATAGTTATAAAATTGTGCAAGAAGGGGTGCAACCAATATTAAGTAACCTCAGAAGATCTTTTATCCATTTACTGCAGCTTGCTTCCAATGACTCTAGCTGCACATTGTAGAAGCCTATCATAGCTTTCCCTATATAGCAGATGATGCTAAAAGTCATTTACAAATAAAAATCTGTGTCCTAAACATGCAACAAATGAAAAGGCTTGTCTCCCTAATCTTGTACTTAAAATGATCAGCACTAAACTGAAAACCGAGACTAGAACAAACTAGTTTCAGTAACCATAAGGAAAACCAGTTTAAACTATTTTCTGTATGAAACTGAACATTTTCATAGCATAGTCACGCCAAACTTTTGTATATCCCTCAATCAAAACCTGTGCTATTACTGTTTCTAGAGCATAATCTCTTTGAAAGTATGCAGATACACAGTACTGTGAATTTATCAATGCAGAACTCTTAATTTCAAACAAAAGAAAAATAAACAGGGTCAATCAAGTTGTACAGTAGCAACAAACACAAGCAGATTTCCAAGTTCAGAGCTCATTCAGTAAAAAGGAATTCCCAAAGAACCTGAAGATCCTTCTCTCTGTTCCATACTAGGGCAAATCTATGCTGTTGACAGAACTATGTTTGATATTTAATCAACAATGAAGCTATAGACTTTGGACGGCTACCTGTAACATCAGTGACATGGACAAAGAACAATGATGCGTTACAGCCTTTAAATAGTAATCAAGATTTTAGTTAAACTTTAAATAGCATTTGAAAGAAAGTGTGGAACTCAGGCATTTTTTCTTCTAGTTATTTATTTATTTGGTGACAGTAACAGTCAACATTACGTGTTTTGAGATTAAAAAAAAAAAAAGGAGCATTTGCTAAAGCTTAACTTTTCTTCTTTCATAGCTGTTTAAGCCTACTTTCAAGCCTGTATGTGACTTCCTCTTCATTTCCTCCTGAAGAAAAGTACAAGAAAATTCTTGCGTTTGGATGAGTCACCCAAACTTTATCTAGCTTTATGTAGGATCCTGTAATTCTGTACTTTAAATACAGACTAATAAAATCAGTACTCATGATTTAGAACAGTCAAGAGGCAATAAAGCAATTACTTGATTACCTGAATCCTCAAGGTTCAGAATTAAACACTTGGGCATGGCTTACTTGTGATCAACTTTTTTTAATCACATAAGTCTATTCTAAATATTAAATTATTTTCCAGTACATCTTAAAAATAAAACTTCATCATCTCCATTTCATATAGTTGGAAATGAAGAAAGATTTGTCTGAAACCATAAAGTGATAGCAGTAGATTAGGATTCCGACTCTCCTGCACACTATTTTTTTATTCTCTGTACCATCTGAGCAACACTATCCTAAAAAAAAAAGAATGATGAAATGACTGTGGAATTAAAGTATCAATGCTGAACACTAACATCAGAACTCATTAGGCTCCATCTGGGCACACAAAACACAAAGCATGTGATTGGTTATTTTTTGCAAAAGATTTGACTTAGATAAGTCATTCTACATGAAATAAAATTAAAGGAAGACAAGCATAATCAAAACCCCTCTGTATGTCACACCCATATTGTTTTTCTTCTCGTGTCTATCACCTTCCACACCCTACAACAAATGAAACAGAGACTGAACAGAAGGCACATTTCACATGACAATGAAGAAATCTGTGTCCATCCAACAACAAAACTCCATGATACTTCACAGACAAAAAAGGGTCCCTCTTTCAATAGCTGTAACAGTAGCAGACGAACACAGAGTAAAAGCTAAGTCCACACTACATAAAGCACCTGTTACAGACTGAGACTATCCACCATAGTGAAATCTGGACAAATATCACAAAAGCACAACGTTTCAAATATTGCAAGCTGTCGGCATGTTAGGAGCCCAATCACTGATTGTAGCATACAGTCTTAATACTCTGTTAGCAGGTAATGAATGTAATCCTGCCAATGAAGGATGCAGGTGATGCCTCACCTGCACTTGGGCAGCCACGCGTGGCCGGACTCAGGGGCTCTTCGGACACTGCACTGCTGCAGGAGCTTGACGCACCACAGGCATGGCTGGGCAACCGAGCACTACATTCAACCTTGTGTTTACAATGCCAACAGCTCATTACAATAAGTTTATTACTAGCCAAGTCTGCCAATATAAACACTGTATTCTTGTTCTTAACCAATGGGATGTACCAAGAAAAAAAGTATTTAAAATAAATTTGTTACCAGAATCGTTCGCTGCTTTACAGTGTAACAGTTTAGAAGAAACCTTGGACACAATATAGCATTCTTCCCCCCAAAACCCCCATGCTTATGAGTTATAAAAATACACAGATTTAATTTCTTTAAATCTTTCATTGTGTAAAATTCTACTACCCAATTTTAATCACTTTCATCTTTAAAATCCAAAGTCAGCTCCTCTGAGTCACTGATACAATTCCAGTCATATTCTGTAGATCAAACACTGGCAAGAAATCATCAACTGATTGCTGTGGAGATTGGCTACTGAGGTAGCACTTTCCTTTCTTTTGAAATTAGGCAGCTTTTGTTATGGATTGCATTACTAGACAAAGAGCCAAATGCTTTGGCACTGCTCTGCCATTAGTTAGAACTGAAAATGTACTTTAAAAAACAGGTTCTAATAAGCATTTGCACACATTTCAACTGAAACTGAGACTATTAATATTTTGAAAAGTGGAGAGTTCCTGAATTTTTATTCCTGCACACATAAAACAGAAGAAAACTCTGCTAATTCGCTAGTGTAGGTGTATTTATGTTTCTCTTAAGTTGTTACAAAGATTGACAATTAAAGGATCCTAATGACACACTCTGCAATCTGATCAACAGAGATGAAATACTGGGAGTGAACATGCCTATTGTGAATACACACACACAAAATCTCGTGTGTGTGTGTATTCATGCATCTCGTGTGGCAGTAAAAAGACCTGAAGCTGAGCAAAATTTTCTCAAACCAGAAGTCTTCTCAAACCAGAAGTGAAACACTTTAATCCTAGTGTAGAATAAGTCAGAATATAAAAACACATAAAGCTGCCAGAAAAGTAGAACTATCTTTTTCCAGCTAACTATACTGCTATATATAAATCCATCAGAGGGGAACAATGAACAAAAGACAATTCAGTTTTCTTAAGGATCATAATTTTTAACTCTGCAGTAGATGTTCTAAAATTACAGATCAAATATAGACCATTTATAGAAAGAGTTAGAAACGAAAAGAGAAATAATAGCACAGGAAATATAACAAACAAGAAAAGGTTATTTCTTCAAAACCAGAGAATCATCTGGCCCTCCAAATTACTTAGGGGGCAATGAATTTTAGATCAGATCCTGCTAACTGCTACATATGCATCTCTTTCCTGTACTTGCTGGCTCAAATTAACACAACAGATTGTTCTTGCTGATTCAAAATTATGTGTGGCAATAAATTCAGGAAAGTGAAACAACTTTCATATTAATTATGAAATACTTAGAAAATTCCTAAGGCTAAAATCCTGCAAAGGAATACCTTGTATCAGCCATGATGACCTGGAGATCCTGAATTAACAGAGCTCAACCTAGTGATCTGCTCAATTAACACTCTTGGTACAAGGTTGGCATCTACTCAATTGATGAGATCTTTATGGACAGATGCACCCACTGAAAGAATGGGAGTCACAGCTGTATCTCCAATCCACTTTTCATTAAGAATAAAATTCCAGGGTCTTGATGGCAGCGATCCATGTAGATGAACATCTATTCATGTTCAAACTAGTGTAAATACACAGTTTACCTGTCAGCTTTATTTAAAAAAGAAATAAATGGCAAATTAGTTCAGTTTTGGTTTGTGGGTTTGGGTTCTAAGGCATGTGTATTCTGAGACACTTGAGCACTCTCCTGCTAATCATCTCTCCATTTCTCAGTCCACCATGCTTGCATGCCAGCATAGCCCAGCACTGTGCTCACAATTTCACTGATGCACTGTCTAATTAACAGTTTTAAGAGCTTCTTCTTTCAAAAGCTGACACAACCATAGCAGAGCAGCCAGAATATACTCAACATTTTACACCTCCAGTGTAATGCCAAACTTCAAGCTTAACACTAAAATCCTGATGCTTGCACTGAGCCAGTGAGTCCAAGGGCAAACACCAGCACCTTTCTCTGGACGACTGCACTTGAGCAGCTCCAGCCCAGGCAAAGCACTGCAGAAAGAGCATGGTAAGATTTAC
The DNA here is from genome assembly GCF_000277835.1 of Geospiza fortis. Taxonomy (NCBI): domain Eukaryota; kingdom Metazoa; phylum Chordata; class Aves; order Passeriformes; family Thraupidae; genus Geospiza; species Geospiza fortis. The sequence continues at coordinate 5,838,486 of NW_005054318.1, read as the reverse complement.
CAGAGTTGTTCATCACCACCACACATCTCAAAAGTTGAGTTCAGTATGTGCTGAAGTGATACAATTACACATGGCAAAGAAGTGGAGGTCGGGATTAGTTTTACACAGCCTACAGTGACCTCTCTGCTCTTGTTTTAAAGAAGGTTAACACCCCAACTAGATAATGTGTACGAAATACTATCAAAAATAACTCAGTTCATACCGTAGATAGAGCTTATGTGCAAAATCATAAATGCCCCAATATATTTGAGCAGTGTTAAGCTTGCCTTAAATGTAGCTGTCAACTCAGAACTATTCGGTAGGAATGTATTTATAGAAGGGTTTCTTATGGATCAGCCAAGGTCAAATGCCATTAAGTGCTATCATCCATGTGTACATGCAGTACACATAAAAATGTCACTTCATTAAATCAGTGGGTGACACAACTGGCAGAAAAGCAAATAATAAAAATATGGTAGCTTTATAAAGTAATCTGCATGATCTAAATGTAATACAGAAAACAGGTTTTCATAACCGCTAATGCACTGTTACATACCCAAAAAGAATAAGACTGTACCACAGAAAGCTGTGACAATATCAAAATTATTTATCTTAGCATAGGCAACCTAACAACAAGCTTTCAACAAGACACAATGAGAGAATGAGCACTCAGCCAACCCCTCAATGAGGTTGCAATAACCACTTCCCTTTGTGGATGTCTTTGCTGACACCTATCACAGCACTGAGTATATAGTTCTAGCATTCCTCTTTCCATCTCTTTATCAGACCAAAACCAGAAGAACCCCACCAAGTGCTGGCTGTGCATCTCATCTATGCTAATGAGTAGAAAGTCCTCCATGATTTTTCTTTATTTAGCAGAAAAGGGTGGTAAAACATGCCACACATTTTGGTTGGTTGGTTGTTTCCTGGGACGTTTTATTTTGCCTTCATAACTGCCTGTGAGAACAAACTAAATGCAGAGTTCTCCATCTCATAATGCCTCTGAACTGAGAATGCATAGGTCTTTTTTGAAGATATGCTTTAATGAAACGCAAATAATTATGCTCAACACAGGCACTAATAACTGTTAAGGCACACAAGATAGCAAAAATCCCATTAGAACATCTAACAGTCTCTCTTGAGCACTGAAGAGGGATGGGAGAAACATAATCAATCAATGTATTTGGCTTCATAGATTCTCCTGCTGATGAAACAGATGGATGTGGTCAGCCATCCTGCGGTCAGGAAGGTACGCAAAGAGAGTCTCTTCATTTAGAGCCACTGAATAAAATGTCCCTTGATGACAGCAGAATTGCTATCTAGAGAAAGACAGCTTATTACCTCAGCTTCTCGCGTCTTTCAAATTTACACCATGTGTTATAGATCAACAGCTACTTTTTCGCTTTTTACGGCTTCCCAAAAATAAAGCATGCACACAAAATACAGAATAGCAGCTGTTTATGACTTTTTACACTGTAAGGAAATGAATTCCATTTTGAATTCCATTCCACATTTTTAGTTTTGGTTATGTTATTTTTGGAGGATGGAATAGTGGCATTCCAGCTAGTCTTTTTAAGATGCTTTCCCTGACTCTCAGTTCATGTTGCTGTATTTCTACTTTTAACTGAAAACACATTTCCACTTTAGATAATTTACACTGCAAGGGAGCTGGTTAGTAAACAAGTAAATTTTTCAATATGAATATGCTTTCATACTCAGACTATTTAGCAGCACACCAATGCAAAATTAATGTCAAATTTCATAAAGCAACAATGCCAGAGAGCAAAAGAAAGTGCTTTTACAGGAAATCTGTTGCAAATTTCCTAAATAAGAATAATAAATAGTCCATTATTTCATACACAGATATGCAGACTGCACAAGCTAGGAAATTTGATTGATTAGCATAATATTTCACTTGCTGCTAGTTTTTTAAACAATACTTACAGACAGTGTAGAGAACAGTGATGACCTTTACTGTAAAAAAAATGCATTCACAATCCAGCTAACACTCTCCCATGGTTTGCTTTCTCAATGTATTACATGAAGCAGTCTACATTGCTAGCATATAAAACAAACAAAAAATCAAGTTCTAAGCAGCCCAGTCTCAATTTTGTACCTAGGATTTCTCTTCAGAAACATGAACATATTTTAGTGTATTCAATCTACATCCAAGGCATGGGAGGTGAGAGAATAAAAGAACCATGCATATAAAAGTATGAAAGCAGAGTGTGAAAAAGTCTACTGGGGTTAAGTATTAACCTGATGCATTTTTCAGAACGACTGTACTATTTTTAACTAGTCTTTTTTGGCCACAGGTCAAAGTTTTCCAAGCAAAATACCAAAGTGAAAATGCTGGGAGCGAAGCCCAGAGGCAGCTCTCTCTGCTTTGACCTAGGCAAAAACTTATCTGAATCCAGTCAGATATGTAGCACTGTTTCCCACCCCCCTCCATTGACTATGGCTGTCATTATGCCTCTGAACATGTATGAGAGGAGTAACAGCACCACAGCCTCGGGAAGAACATTTTTCAGATGTTATAGGAAATTCCTATATTCTCCACACAGCACAGGCATACATTCTGTTCAGTCAGTTCCTGTATTTTTGGCCAAACAGAACTGAGTCATTTGAAAGCACAAAAAAAACCACAGTGTATGTGCCTTGAGCAACTGCTGGAAGGACTGGGATTTATTCTCCCTTTTTCTGCTCCTCATAACTGGGACACATTGGAATTCTTGGGGCAGACTGGAAATATAAGATTTGAAGACCCTAAAGTACTTATCAGTTAAAACACTAATAATTATAATACTAATAATGAAAATAATTATAACAACAGTAATAATAATAATAATCTGTCTCTTGGCTGTCTTTCTAGAGTTCAGATGGTTAAATGAGAATATCTAACCCCTTTCACACTTCTTCACAAGGGCATACATTTCTCACTAAAGTAAATTGTATTTCATACACTCACACGGAAAAATGCTATTTGAAACAGGATACAGACGAATCCATTTGGCCCAATGAAAAATAAACGTGAAGGGTCACTGGACCCCCCCAGTTACATTTCTCCCTTAGGCGTGTCCCCTTTTCCTGAATTATTTCCACATCTCACAGCAACCCCAGCTTCACCAGGGGACGTTTCACAGGGGGTGAGCGATGAGTGCCCGGCAGCGCACACAAAGGCAGGTACTTTGGGGACGGACACGCTGGGATTCCCAGGCGCGAAAGCGAACGGTGTGAACGATGCTGGGAGGGAAAACAAGGCGCTTTCCTCTCCCTGGATCAGATCTCGTCAGGGACGTTTCTCGCTTTCCCCTAAATAAGATGTTGCTAATCGGGGAGCGCTGGCTGTCCTCTGCCGGTGCCGTGCCCGTCCCCTCGCCCAACACCGTCCTGGGGGCGAGGGCCGCTCCCGCCACCTCCCCGCCGCCGGTGGGCCGGCCGG
>NW_005054318.1:5808713-5834322 GCF_000277835.1 Geospiza fortis | reverse complement strand
CCCTCCCCTACCCACAAGGCCCCGCTGCGAGCGGCGCATTGTTCGGCGCTCGCTCGGCACCCGGCTGCAGCCCTGAGCTCGGCGGGGCCGTGCCCGGCCTGGGCAGGGCAGCCTCTCTGAGACAGGGCTGTGTGCGTTTTCTCAGCCTGCCCGCATGGCGTCAAGCACACAGGGAAAAAAGCGAGAAATATTTGAGAAGGTGGGAGAGCAGTGTTTCCGATAGAGCAGCAGTGCTCACGGCATTAATCAGAGATTCGTGGAATGATTTCGGTTGGAAAGGACCTTAAATATTGTCTAATTCCAAGCCCCCTGCCATGGGCAGTGGCACCTTTCACTCGGCCAGATTGCTCAGGGTTCCATCCAGCCTGGCCCTACCACATCAGGGATGGTGCATCCACAATTTCCCTGGGAAATTCCAGTGCCTCACCACCCTCAGGGTAAAGACTTCTTTCCCCCATATCTAATATAAGCCTACACTCCTTGAATTTGAAACCATTCCCCCCTATTTTGTTGCTACATGGTCTTGTCAATAGTCTTGCCCTATCTTTTCTATAAATTCCCTTCAGGTGTTGAAAGGCCACAATAAGGTCACCTCAAAGCCTTCTCTTTTCCAGACTGAACAGTCCAAATTTTCTCATAGGAGAGGAACTGCATCCCTCTCCTGTGTGAATATCCTACATGTATGAGAGGGAGGATGAAGAACTAGCCAGAGAGGAGCTGTGCTGGGGAGGATGCAGGCCACCCTCATGCCCTCCGAGGAAGATGAGCCTCCACACTGTGCTGGAGATGGGTACAGCCACCTTGCTGCGCTCCATGGGCACTTGGAGGGGACAGGATGCTGTTTATCAGACCTGGGTAAGAGAGGCTACACTATGGAAGCTCAGGCTACTGATGCCTGAGCTGTGGCCGCAGGGATGGAGGTGGGGAATTGGATAGTAGGGATGCTCCATGGAATGGCATGTGAGGCTGTGGCCAAACTATGGTTCCAGAAGCCCTGAGATGTGGCTGCTGGGCAGATGTTCTGGGGCAGAACAACAGAGACTGTGGAAGTGTCATTCACTAAGGTGGAGGGACCTCGGGGAGGAAAGGTTAACATTTTACTGTGTTGACTTTCAGCTGATAGCTGGCTGGTAGTGAGCTGATGTCAGAAAAGTGGCTCAATATTTTAACTTTAAAGGAAGAGGAGAGAGAGTCAGAGAAGTAAATATGTGAGTCACTTGCGAGATCACACTCAGTGATATTCTGAGTCAGGGCCCTGGTGCTAAACAACTCCCAACTTGAGGGAAGGTCTGCTCTGAATATCCACCCAAACTCCATAACTGGATTCCGCTTTTACAGCTTACTGAGTCAAAATCCTCAAGCCTCACAGAAACACGCACACACAAGAACATTTTGAAAAGTCAATATGGGCGTTATCGCTCATGCTTTACAGTGAACCACACTGAGTTTGTGAGAGTTTTCTGAAGGAACTGGTGAAATCTGTTTGGGAGAGGCGCTGGTTATTTATATCTTAGGACGACTTCATCTTCAAAACAGATTAGGATCTGCTTAACTGCAGCACCACCAAAAAAAAAAAACCACATTGTCTCCTTGAACAGTTTACTTTGCTAGGAGATAAAAGAAGTGTGAGAATGAATTTGGTTGCTACTAGCATTATATGTGGATACTAACTGGATCATGAAGTTACACAGCCTTGCAAAACAGCAGTTCAAAACTCTAAATTACCTAAAATAAACATTATTTCTTCACTTACAGCCTATTCACTGGCTATTTTTTATAAGTAGCACAACAAAAAATGTTTTGGCTCTTTAAAAGGATTTAAAATAGGTTTGGTCAACAGATCAAACACAGTAAGTGTGTCTCTAGTGATCAATAAGGAGCTTGTGCTAAGTTCTGTTATTGTGAACAACAATTTTAGGGATGATTTTAATGAACTCTGAGTTAGGCACTAGGTGATCTGATGATCTAAGCTCTTAGTTTCCTCTTAGCTATAGGCAAGGTGCTTATTTTTTCTTTGGTTTTCCTTATCTATAAGCTTTGTAAAAACGGATCTTTAGCTTATGTGATTTAATGGCTTTGTTGAGGGTGCTATCTAAACAAAGGTAACAAAGAAAATCTTAAATAAGCATAACAGCCCTTTCTACGTAGGAAAAAAGTGTGATTGTGACTTCAAAAGCAAGTGTGTAGAAATAGTACCTTCTTGAAATTATTGCCCAATAGATCTATTCTTCCACCCTTCAGGACATATCTGTTTACTAGCTAAACAAGTTTTACTCTGTTACAGGGACACATTGACAATGGTAGTCAGCTGAATTCCTTTGTACGACACAAACCCTCAACAAAATCATCAGCAGAAGATTTATTGCTGGTTATAAGTGACTAAGTAACAAAAATAGTACTCAGAAAGTCCAATCCTTCTCTCAGTGTTTGCAAAAAACACTGTTTTAACATGCCCTCAAGGAAAAATAACACCACCTTCTGTGGTCTTTTTACAGTTCTACCTTTTCTGCCTTCAGTGGTGTAAATCTCTCAGGGTATCACCTGTTCCTACAATGACCATCTAAGGCAGAACTCTTCCTACTCTCTCTGTGTATGCTAGTTTTGAAGTCCCATGCAGTGAGTTGTCAAATGCTATTTACTATGTTTTGTAAGGCAAAGTCCAAGCCTTCCAGTGTGTCTGCTGTAGCTTTAAGCCTAGGATTCCACAGTTGGATCCTTCATCTCTCTGTCTGCTTCTCACTGAAATGCTGCTGAACTCTTTAGATAATCTACAGTCCAAATATGTTTTAGGTGTCCCAAGGCAGTAGGGAATTCACTGTTGACCATTTTCACAACTGGCTACATTTATAGGTACAGATTTTTAAGATGTTGGTACTTTGGGCTTATTGATTAAAAGCCATCAGATTCAGGTTGTTCCTTTAAGGTATTGCACAGTTCCCAGGCCTGTTCAGGGAGAAGAGGGTTTTGGCTTTGGACCTCAGGCATGCTTTCACTACTATTGCAAAAGAAGCAAAAGGAGACAAACTACCCATGTATGCGTCTGTTTTAAGAGAAGGGGCTGTGCTTTTAGCCCTTGCTGCTGGCTAAGTAAGGCTTTTGCAAATCCTCTTTTCAGGCTTCCACTCTGAAAATATTTGAAGAACATAAGAGCACTACTGACAGGGGAGTTGATTCTCCTAATAGCTAGGTTCTCTAAAGTTTAGGTTTAGCATCTCGTGGATCTAGTCCATCTTTGTGTTTTGCATATGGGAGAACAGATAGAAGAGCTAAGAGAGTTGCCAGAAATATCATGGACTATCTCTGTTCAATGACATAAATCAACTCTATCTCAAATATGAAGCAAATTGTGATAACAGAGTAGGAAGGACAAAACACCTGTCAGTAGTCCAAGCAAATAGTCTTTGAAAGCTGCCAAAAGTAAACCATGTCAGACTGCTACAGGCAAAGGTGCGTAACTATCGTCACTCACTCAGGACGCTGCACTGATGTGGATCAGTGTTGTTGTGATGGAAATAGGACAAGTCATTTTTTAGATAATGAGGTCTTGAGACTTTGGAGGGTGTAGCTAAAGATCATCATTCTACCTCCAGAAAATAATGTAGATTTATGTCATTAGTACAGGGGTTTCTTTACTTTTATATTCATAAATACGAACTAGGGGTGAAAAGGAATATAAGTTTATTGTCAGTTTTGTTTGTTTTATCTTTCCGTTCTCACATGCTAGTGTTCAGTCAGCCTAAGGGTTAATAAATTATTTTTTCTGGATTAAAAATAAACTTCTTCATTTTAGGTTAGTGAAAACAGACAGGAAGACAGGTACACAACTTGTGTGTACAGGAGTTACATTTTTGAAGGACTTGCAAAGTCAGCCGCAATCTTCATTGTTGATATACTGATTCCAGTGTTGTCTTGGGACAAATAGTACAGTTATGTAAAGTCCACAGAAAAAAACCCCCAACATTGTTTAACATTCTTTCATTTAATTCATCTCTTGCATTGTAACAAGAGGCTTTAAATACAGCTTTTCAAACCCCATGCATTTCCAAACCAGCCTCAGTAAGACTGACACTACCACATCAATTACTAGCACAGTCCAGCTATAAAATTACAAAACCACTCAGCCATCTGTATAATTAAATGCAAACCAAAGTAATCAAGCAAATGCTAAAGAAAATGTCTTCATCTGGTAAGCTTTGTAGGTAAAGGCCTATATGTACTGTTCTGCTTGGAAAGGCATGTACCTTTGTCTCTGAAGGTGCTCCAGGTAGCTGCTTCCCATTTTTTCAAACAGCATATATAGCTGATAAATACAGAATTATTAGTTGGTACTGTCTGTTGCTGTGTTAAAGTCAGTATCTTAAGCACAAATACCAAAGAATCAAGAAAAGGAGGTGTGAATCAAAAGTGGCTGTGTAATGTCTGGGTGTGTCTGATAATGCAGGACTTGGTCTCTGCCTGGCTCTTAATTGCTTACATAACTCTCCCCAGCTAAATAACATTGCTTTTGTTCATAAGGTAGTTTCATAGTTTTTTGGATGCATTGGGAACACAGAAGTGAAGCTGTGAATCTAGGTTAATTGAAATGCTTACATGATGGTGATGTGCCAGATTCTCTGCTGTAAGTCTCAGGAGGAAACTTGCAGTAAGTGTAGCTTGGAGAGTAAGGACAAAGTGACCTCGAGTTTTCCTTTGCTGCTTTGTGCATTTAGGTGAAGCTTAGGGCTCTGTGGCCCATAGGTGTAAATCACAGTTTGAGAGATTGCTGTGATTTATGAAATCCTTGCTGTTAGGCTGTCAGTAGGCTGTTTATACCTCACAGTACCTTGGAGCAGAGGAGGGTTTCTGCTGCTCTTCTTTCTGCAGCACTTCCGTTACATAACACATTGTAAAGGTTGAAATATTGGAAATATGCAGGAGTACAATGCTGCTGGTCCTTTGGAAGTGCTGGCCACAGCTTCTCAAAGGTGTCTCTGCCTCCTTTAATTTGCCAAGGGGACAAGAGATTGATTCAGATTTGTCACTTGTATGCCTGTAACAATCTTTTCCAGTGAACACGTACCTGTAAGAACAAAAGCATTTCTGATAGTTTATTCTGTATTTAAGATAAAACATTTAAACATTAGATACCAAATGGGAATTATGAGAAATGTGGCCAAAGTCCCATGTTTTCCTAGATGAGACACAATCTGAACCAACATGTTCAGCCTGATATGATCCAGAATTCTTTAGCAGAATGAGAACCCATGTACATGTTGTCCTTTCTCTATCCTATGGCAATTCATGTTGCACAGTACACCTCCAAATAAAGTTTCTAGACACTGTCTTGCAGGCTGGTGTGTGTTTTTGCAGAAAATTGCATTAAGAAATGGGATGCCAGGAAGAAAAGGCTTTGTAGCCTTTCAATGAGAACACTCAGCAGGATGGAGGCAGACAGGTAGGTGGCAAACTTAGTGACCTTCACAGTTATACAGCTATTGAGGTTTTTTTTTAATTGTCATCTTGGATTTTGGTGTAAGAACCACTGGAGGCACCTATCAGTCTTCTTTTGATCTGGCCTTTTGCCATAAGTATGCAGAAACTGGCTTGGAAAATGACAGTAAAACCCCAGGCACTGAATGCTTCCTGCAATTAGAGGGAAATGTCAGTAGATGATGACTTGGATAGAGCAAGCTAAAAAAAGATGATTAGTGTAGAGGTTCTGTGTGCATCTCTGAATACCCACATTATGTGTCTCTGCATTAGCACTGTCATTCCTGTGATCTGCTTTTCTTCAAGACTTAGCTACTGTTAATTGTGGGGAAACCAAGCCGGTCCAGCTGATACCGGGGTGTGAACAACTACAGCGGCTGTGCCTGCCCTCAGGGAACTTGTAGGGGCTGTTAGATACGAGTAAGAACAGTTGTGAGTGCACCAGTGAAAACATAGCTTTGCATATAAGGGTTTACAGTCTTGGAGAAATGACATCACTTTGTATTTAAACAGCATCAGAGTCAAGGAGGGAGGGAGGAAGGAAGGCAGGAAGGAAGGAAGGAAGGTTACTGCTTGGAAAAAATACGACTTTTCTATCTGTCCTTTTGTCCAATATGGACAGTATGTTTAACTACTGTTATTTCTAGACTTGGCTGTCAAATAATAAATGAGATACTGTATGAAGAGGCTGACATAGACATGATCTCAGTTTTGCCCCAGTCTTTGGTGATGGGGGACAATATGAAAATGAAACACTACACATGGGTAAGAAAAACATATCTTGTAATACTTTAATTTTCCATGTTTATAGATAAGAAAAAACAAGGTATTACAGGAGGTAATTGCAACCAAATTGGAAGAAAACTTGGAAGATTTTGATGTGAGAAAGCTGAAGTTAGTGGGAATTATTAGGCAACATTTTCATGTACAATTTTTATAGAAGAATAAAACATTCTGAAGGATATCGTGCTACTCTCAAAGTAAAAAGAACTCACTTCATGTAGGATAGCAATGCCTTATGGGGTGAAATAGAGAGGTAAGTATTAGTTGAGTCCTTGAAGATTTGGATTGGTAGGAACTACAAGGACCAGTCCTGGTCCCTCTTGTTTAACTTTTTGAAATTGGAACCTTTTTGTTTACCAGCATGAAATCCAGGACTATGCTGTTGATGCTGTTTGCATCAGACAACATCAGTAGACAGTTGAGGGCTGGGATATTGCTCAGAAGATCTGGATCAGCACAATGATGGGAATGATAGAAACAGGACATTTTTAAATGGTAGAGGCTATAGAGGGAGTGCCCTTGGGGACTAGTAAAAAATTCTGATGTAATGTGGGACTTTACCACTTGGAAATAGCTGAGGAGAATTACTTCAGGCTTACGTTAGCTAATGAAAACATGAAATTAAAAAGTATAAATGGTATTGTAAAATTTAACAAAGATACTCAAGTGAGATAGGATAGGGCAAGATCCAGTGAGAACACTGGGACATAAATAGTTCCATTCCTCTGATAGGAGAAGAAGAACTGAAAATGGGGATTTGGCAGCGATAAAGGAACAAAGCGGCCTGTTTTATGTGAGGTAGCATGAATAACTCAGTTTTCTAGATCCAGCAGAGAAGTGAATGAGAATATGGTGGTGTCTAAAGATACACCAAAGACAGCAACCAAAGAGTTTAAGAGCTGTACATAACAGAAGAATGGTGGCAGAAGAGCATATGTGAGTAAACTGGTCACAGATGAGCACAGATGGGAAATAAGTCTGTTTCTAGCTATTCACAATGTGGGGTTACTACAACCTTCATCCAAGTAAAGGCAGCCAGAAAATACCTACCTGCAGTGCATCAGTGCACTTTGAAAGGGCCATAAGATACAGTGTCTTGCACCACAGGGACTGGAGTCAGGAGCTCTCAATGTCATTTTCAGTTCTTATGTGGCTGCAGAAATACGGGTTTGTAAGAAGCATAGGGTAGTCTGGATGAAGGTTATCAAACTATTTCATGATCAGTTAAAGACTTGGTGGAAATCACATTTTTGTTCAAGAACTGCAGTGAATGTCATAAAAATCAGCACAGGATGGACATAACTAAACTGGCTGCTTTTCTTTGCTGAAAGAAAATAACCTGAAGGTTATTTCTATGCATGAACCATTAAATGTTATGTTTTAATCCAATGTAGAATATTTGTTTTGGATGCTTGAAAGAATGTCATAGCATGGATATACTTAGGATGAGGAAATCCTACTTCTGTCCAAGGGAACTTGAAGCAGAATTCTACTTCTTAGAAAGCTGTCCAAGGACTTGGTATCCATGAAGCAGGACAAAGGGGAAATTCTTCCTCACAATGAAGCTGGTGACCTGCACAAAGGCACCATGTTTGTAGGGTCAGCGAGGGGGAGCATGAGAATCACAGCTTCCTACTCTGGGAACCAGCCTGCTCCTTTGGGAGGTGTGTCCCCATCCCTCGCAACTGGGACAAAATCAAAGTGGTCACAGGAAGGACTGAGCGTAGTCCACCCCAACAGAGGCTCTGTTAAGGGGTCTCTGCTACCTAAGTAAATGCTCTGATCATTGAGCTGTGGCATAACTGGGGACTTTCCTCCAACACAGTTTATCCCCTTCTTTGTTTTTTTTCCAGCCAAAACTATTCAGCAAATTTGAAGCAAATAGTTTAGACATGACTGAAACCACATTTTCCAGGGAATTAACTATTAAAATAAATAAATAAATCACCCAACTCTAACTATTACCTCTTTTAAAATCCATGATGCTTCTTTTCCACATAAATTGAAACTTTTTTTATTAGTATGTGTAATTAAATGTAACAGTTTGACCCATCTATCCAGCCAGGGTAGTAAATCTGGGCTCTTTATTTATGCTGTTCTGGAGTGTACAAGATGTTTTTATAACACAACTAATGCTTATTTCTTCGGTTTACTCATATTTTCCTTTTTTTTGCAGTCACTTCCATCCTATCAGTTCCAACACCTGATCACTGTAGGAGAGAGAATTCTTCTCTATTACATTTTCATGCTTTTCTAGTCAACTAATTTAAACTAACAGAAAAATAAAACACTTTGCAGTGACTCTCATGCTAACTTGTTGATAGTTTAAATCGATTATGCCATTCCACTAGATCCAAGCTAAACTATTGTAAACAAATCAAATAAAAGGATATAACTAGATGTAGTTTTTAATAGTGTTAAAACTATTCAACCAGAACAAGAGGGGTTGGAATTAGATTATCATCAAGGTCCTTTGCAACCTAAACCATTCTGTGAATCCATGACTCTATGATTTCTGGTCTGCTCTCTTGGACCTTGTAGCACTCCAAGCATTGCATCTCATCTTTCCAACTGTTGTGTCCAAATACTCTCCCTAGGCCGTGGCGAGCAGCCCTCTGATGCATCCCTTGCAGCATTTCTAAGGACTGTTCGTTGCCGTGTGTGATTTCCAGCTGGCCAGGAATGTGAAGTGGTGGTTTGCTTCAGCTGTGGAAGGATGGTTGTAGACATCCCTCTAGTGGCCCCGCAGTGTTGGGGACGGCGGGAGCAGCTCTGGCATCCCCGGGCTCAGCAGGGGCAGATGTGCTCCTCTGTGCAGCTGGGTCCTCTGCGGGGCTGGGGAACTGGCAGATAATGTCTGTTTTTTCCCATTTCACCAGTTTCCCTGGAAACTCGGCACCAGTTCGGGGTGTTTAGAGTGTTTGTTTCACACAAGCCTTGATACTTGAAGGCTGAACCCATTTCACTGGCCGCTGTAAAAAACAGATGTACTGGGAGGTTGTATGAGGAAAGGGTTAATCCTGTCTCTTAAGTTTGTCTAAATGCCAGTTTATTTAACCCAGAGTGAGGAAAAACTTTGTCATCATTGAAAAAAGAGGCAAGTTATACTTGAAGATTAATTAAATGTTTCAGATCTTCTGGTCTCTTTAATACAAGACTGATAGAATACCAAAGTGGGGAGGGAAACCCCAAAGTATATGTAAAATAAATACAAGGAACACTTATTTGTACATCTGTACAGTTCGGCTTCTCAACTGAAATTGTCAAGAAGATGCTAATTATGTTTATGTGTTTGAAACATTGAATTTATTTTGCTTTTTAATTTGTTAAAGGACGTGCAGCAGAAATGAGAGCCCTGGGATAGCATCTTTAAAGATAGTGAAGAGGTCTTCAGTACTGTCTTCAGAAAGGGTGCTGTCCCAGGGCACCCACTGTGGTTACTTCATGGAGCACAGCAAGTCTGGGGATTGCCCTTGCTGGCACTGGACAAGCATCCTATGGAGGGTCTGGGGAAGCTGGCACACTGAGGAGTCACTGCAGAGCAGAACTGATCAGTTTGCAAAGGAGATCAAGACAGTCCACCCTTTTTGCAAATGGGCACAGCACAGAGGAATGATTTGTTCCAGAGGCAGCAAGCTACCTGACAGCAGCAGGATGTGGTGTTGAAAGGAGATAACGGGTTTATACGTAAGTAAAACTGTCCTTAAAGGACAGCCCACCCTGAGATTTTCTCTGTATAGAAAAAAAAATACAGATCTCATCCTTCTGATAATGGTAGTTCTGTATCCCAGTAATTCACCTGTACTACCAGTATTACCATTGTGAATCCATTATTACTTTTAAATAAGAATTACCTATACAAAAATATCATAGTACAACAATTAAGTAAATTATACTTAGAGCTGAACTCAGGCCCATTTCAAAGCCATCATTTGCTGTTAATAAAGCCATGGCTGAATGAGTATTTCTGGTTGAATCTCGATTTTGTTAAACTGATTGGAAGCAATCAACTGAACACACACCACCATCCTGATCAGGTTTTGATTTCAAAGGCGGTAAAAAAACTTTTTAAGTTGCAATAGGGAATTTTTTTCCCCCTTTAGCTCTGTATCATTTTCCCTCCAAATTATAAACCCTGCTTTGCAGACTTCCCTCCTTACACCACAAAAATAGCTCCATGTGTCAATTTAAGAGATGGACAATTGGCATAAAGTCAGCAGAGAGAACATAAATGTCTGAGAAGTTTTTAGGCGACATCTATGTAAACAATTGCTGTTGTCTTGTTTTCATTTCCAGGCAACTGATCCTCAGAGACACATACATAGAATACAGACAACAATATCTGGACAACTTTCCAATCCCTTCTTTCCAAGCAATTTATACTTTCTCCATGTATAAAAGAACAGTATTTTACAGATTGGGAATAAAATATATCTTGATTGGAAGATACTTGTTTTAAAGAGTGTGATCATCATCTAATGTCACAAATTTAAAGTCTTCTTGAAAGAAGTAAAATCCCTGAGCTTCAACTTGCAGTAAAATTTTAATACAGTCTAGAGTATTTCAGACCAGGAGAAACACATGATTAATCAAGAAACACACATTAATCCACATTTGCCTCTTCTGCTGCTCAGCAGCCCAGGGTTGTCAAAGTTTTTTGAGTCAAAACTACTAATCTCTGCATGGACTCTGACAGCCAATGTGTCAATTTTGGCAATTTGAAAGACTAGCATTTGTTTCTATCCCTTTATTCAGTTCTTTAAGATAAATCTGCAATTAAGTCTTTTTATCTCAAAAGAAAGGCAATGCTAATGCTTACAGTATTTTGCTTTTACTTTGCTTTATTTTAACCTCTAATCATAGGAAGAATTAATCCTATATCTCTGTATTTCCCCCATTCCTATTCTCACAGGATAGGATAATTGTTGCATAATTTCAAATGTGTTTGTTTTCTCTTCAGCTGAATAAATACAGAAATCACCTCCAATAGCTTCTTGTCAGCCTGAAGACAATGGCTGGGCAGGCACTTAAGGTTGAAGTTGTTTCTAAAACTAGGGAAGATTTTTCTCGTGAGAAATTATTTCTTACTCAAAGTATTACTGGCACTGATGGTGAGAATGTTGCTTGGTAAAAAGGTTCTCTGATGATCTGTGGGGAGTAGCATTATCAAGTAAATCACAGTTCTAGCTCCTTACTGAATTCTGTGCAACCTGCTTTAGTGTATAGGATGGAGGCACTGCGTGGATATTGTCCTGTTTTTGTAGGTGTTTTAGGGATTGTGAAAAGATCACAATTAACTTCTGGGAAGCTTGATTTAATCCCTGAATGCCCAGCTAGCAGCAGAGTGTCTGGTACTGGCCACAGTGCACTGCAGTCCAGGAGAGCTCCAAGGGTCTCACAATGGGCTGGTGTTTATAAGGTCACTAGAGAGTTGGCTTTAGTCACAGTAATTTTCCATCCTGGCCACAATTCAGGCTGGTAACTTTATTTGAAAATTTGGTAACAAAAATTTTATTCCACTTAGGTTGTTGTTCAGGCAACAAAAATAAGTTTCCAAGGCTGTTCATCAAAACAGGAGCTTGTTAGACAGCCAAGGTTCCTGGGAGAAGAGAGTGTTTCTGGTATAACTCAAGAGAAGCTCTACCAGCTGCTGTTTGTCAAGGCTGAGGCCTAATGAGCATTTCTGGGATCACAGTGTGGCCAGCCACCCCCACAGTGGCCTAAGAGAAGTCAATAAAAGAGTTGCGATGTGCTGAGCATGGATCTTTGAATTTGCTGTTACAGCTTCTAGAACTGTCTTCTATAACCCCATTCTTTAATCTAAAGTCAATTGGAAACACCACTTCATTCATGGATCACAAGGTGAGGAGCTTCCATCAGCCCACATCCACATGGTGGGTGTCTGGAGAGTGCAGCTCCAGGCCCTCAGATCACCCATGGTGTGCCTGCAGGGGTGGCAGGGAATAAAGGAACCAGGGGTGCCATACATGGACAGAACCAGGCTGCTCCTTCTCTGCAAACATTAAATTTTCTTCAAAACGCAGACTGTGCTTTTCGACTAACAAGTATCTGAGTCCTTCAGTAAACATCTACAAACAGTGAGAAGCCTCGTCTACATTTGTATAACCTACACAACCAAGGGTAGTTTATATGATTTTAGCCTCAACACACTTCTCACAAGTTACTCCATGCAGATCAGAAGTGGAACCAAAATTAACAGATTCGTGTTCCTGATAAACCCTTCAGCAGTTACTGAGGTCCCAGCAGGGTGCAGGGGCCAGCCTATGCCAGGATCATGGAACACAAGGGTTTAGAGCTTGCAGCCAGCCCCCAGCATGCTGGGAGCAGCTCATGGCCTGGCCAGCAGATGAACCTTGCCACTGACAAGGACTTTTGAAATCAGTGTTTAATTATGCTTATAAAATGAGGCTCTTCACACACACCAAAAAGATTATTCAAAATGAAGAAAATTGCTGACTTTCAGATGCTTTCCAACAGACAATAATTTGCAGGAATCTTCTCTCTTCTCAAAAAGTCACATTATTTAAAACTGTAGTTCACATCTCAAAACTCTGACAAGTGAATTCCCACACCACGTAAGGGCTGAACCAGCAACCTGCAGTGCTTTTTACTGTAAGAATCAGCAAAACCAGGAATTTAATAATTATGGGTCCTGGCTGTTGCTATTGCTGATTGATGCATTTACATGCTTAGCCATTCCTATTGAAGGGAAGGCAGAAAGAGTACTAGAAATTTTTAATTTATCAGAGTCCTCAAATAGCCAAGAGAGCTTCTTACACATAAAAATGTACTGAAAATGAACAGATGTAGACTCAGCAAAAATAATAATCTCTTAAAAAAAATCAAGCATTACTATACAAATTCAGAGTAAGGTCCTGTCACATTTACAAGTGAGCTTGTAACTTGTGTCTAAATTCAGCATCACTCGGGAATTTTTCAAGTCCAAGTTGAATCTTTTCAGCTAGTTGGTGCACTGAGCTTATACAGTACATTGGTTTCCAGTATCACCAATGGGTAATACTGTACATAATCAAGTAGCAAAAGCAGTGGTTTAATCTTCAAAAGTCCATTTGTTCTGCTGAACGTGCACTATTACAAC
Source organism: Geospiza fortis (assembly GCF_000277835.1). Classification (NCBI taxonomy): domain Eukaryota; kingdom Metazoa; phylum Chordata; class Aves; order Passeriformes; family Thraupidae; genus Geospiza; species Geospiza fortis. The sequence continues at coordinate 5,820,950 of NW_005054318.1, read as the reverse complement.
AACAGATGTATTTAACAAAATAGTAGCAGTATAATTGTCGTATTACAGCTTCTTCCATTTCACTGTGACAACTGTGTGGCTAAAAGCATTAATTATACTGCTAGAAAACCTGTACAAATAAGTGAGGAAAAACAATAACTAGAGATTTGTTCAAAATGAAAAATCCTAATGTTTCATTTAAATGGATTGTTCCACTGTTGAAGACAGACTTCCTTAACATTTTTAAGATGGTTATTTTGTAAAAAACGTACTTCCTTGCTCTATAGATAAGGTAGGTAATGACTAAGAGCTAGAGTCGGTTTAGATTAAATATTAGGAAGAAATTCTTCATTATGAGGGTGGAGAGGCACTAGAACAGGTTGCCAAGAGAAGCTGTGGATGCCTTATCATCTCTGGAAGTGTTCAAGGCCAGGTTGGATGGAGCTTTGAGCAACCAGGATGAGAGGAAATGGCCTCAAGCTGCACCAGAGAGATTCAGGTTGGACATCAGAAGAATTTCTTTACTGAAAGAACTGTGAAGCACTGGAAGGTGGTGGAGCCACCATCCCTAGGGGAGATCAAGCAACGACTGGATCTGAATCTTAGTGCTATGGAGTACTTGATGTTGTGGTGTTTGGTCAAAGGTTGAAGTTGATGGTATTGGAGGTCTTTCCAACTTAAATAATTCTGTGATGTAGGGGGAGCATTGGAATTATGTGACCTTCAAGGTCCCTTGCAACCCTAACCACTCTAGAATTTTATGATCATGTAACAAAAACCCATCCCAAGATAGAGCATTCAGAATTATTTAGTGTTGGAAATTTTTACACGTTTTATGGCAAACATTGTCCTGACTTGTTGAACTAGTGTAGGGGGAATCAATGCTTCTCTTCGGCACAGACACCCCCCCCACCAAAACAGAACAGCAATGTAAAACATCAAATAGAGTTTGCCACCTGAACAGAAACCAGTCACTGAAGGAAAAGGACAATTTTCCTGTGAAAAAAAATGCTTTTTTAGTTTTAACTGTCACTCCCAGCTTCACTGGAGGAGCACCTTCCTCATTTTTACCCTGTTCTATGTATTCATTCTACTGTCACTTTGCTTTTATTTATTATTATTACAGCTCAGCCTGTAGTTTTGAATTTCATAGACAAAAAAATCACAGTATCCTATTTTTTCCAGAAGTCCTGTATTCTGGAGCTAGAATTTGATAGGACAGATATAAAAATTCAAGATTACTTTCTGACACAAGATTGCACTTGGTGTTTTTTCCCCAATTTGCAAAGCATACTACTATGCATTTCGCAGAACTAGGGAACCTTGTGGAACACTGAGTTAATTCTCAATCTGTATTTAGGTATATTTATGCTCATCAGTGTCACCTGTGCCACCTTATTTGTATTGTAGAACCTAGGGCATTTAATTTCACTGCACCTGTCTAAGAGAGCTGTAGAGCTGCTGCCTAGAACATGCAGGGTTTAATTAGCTTTGATGGTCTCACTTGTGAGGAGATGCATAGCTGTCAATACTGTGTGACCCAAGGACTTGGACTTCCCATTTAAAACCAAACCTGCCAACCCATCCCTACAGAAACCATACTGGGATGAAGTGAGCCCATGCACAGCATTTGTACAGTGACAGTTCACTCCCTTAGAAAATCCAGTATACAAATCTGACAGCTTTGGTTTACGGATATGAAAGATGGATAATACAGACATAGTCCTAAAGTATTTTACATATTTTTGCAAGCTGAGCCACAAAGACATCACGATACTCAGCTAAGGTTCTGCTGTATGTAAACTCCAGAAACTGAAATGGACCAACTTAAGTAGTTATCGATCATTCTTCTGAAAATTGCTACAGTGCTGTGGCATCACAAGATCCAGATCTAAGTGTTATCTGACAGTACCATGTGAAACAGATTTTAGATTTTCACATAATTTTAAATGCTTGTAGTTACTCAGTGAATTGCAGCAAAGGCAGCCCAACATGTTTCATTAGACTATTTTGTATTTTTGTAAACTTATTTTATTTCTTTGCTGTACAGAGGCAGAAATGCAAACCATCTCAATAAATGTACATCAGTAACTACCCAGAAATGATACAAGTATATACACAAAGCCCAATTATTTCACTTCAGTGTTGATACCATAGTTCATGTAGAGGTGGACACAAACAGCACTTACACAGTGTAAAGCATAACTCTTGGGATATTTACATCTTCTTCATACCAAAGGCTTCCAATACACCAGTTCTTTGTTACACTTGTATTTGACAATCCTGTTTAGTAGTGCTGCCTCAGAACTGAAAAGTGCATTTCTTCATTTTATACATTCTCACGCAGATTGTGGACCATTCCAGAAATTGTTCTCCAACCTTAATTTTTGGAAGTAATTGATTATCTTTGTTTTCTGTCAATTAAAATTTTAAGGAAAAGAACCGTTTTCCCAAAACTCTGTAGGTCATATGCAATTAAGAAAACAAAGCTCCTAAACGCAACTCCAGAAACTGTTGTCTTTTGACTTGGGAAGATAAGCAATCCTGTGAAAGCACTCAACCAATCCACTGCTGGATTTTTAAAACACTTTGGAACATTTCAGGTTACGAAGTTAGCAGATCCAAGCAGTTTGGAAAAGCCCTAGAACACAGATATTTACATTCTACATTAGATTTTTGTGTTGCAATTAATCTGGCATCTCAAATGGTTTTTTCTCTTCTGTCGGAGATCTCACTTTAAAAAGAAAGTAAAAGAGGAATATGATTATTCTAATTGTAGAAAATACAATTTTGAGTTATTCCACAAGCGAAATGAATTAAAAAAATGCCTGAGACGAAAAAGCCAACTCTTCCCTTCACCTATAAAGCAGCATTTCTAAAGATAATTTCTTTCTTTGTGTTCTGAGCTTCTGCAATTCCTGCTACATTTATTTTTAAGCCACAACATCCTGCTGCACTAGGGTTCTTCAGAATCTCTACTCCATCCAGTCTTGTTTTAGGAGATTGAAATACGACGTCCCCTCTTCTGTCTGCCCTGCCTTAGGGCAGGAATGAGCAGTAGCACAGTGTCATTTAAAGCAGCATCATAACTCTCATGGCAACAATCTGCGCTGAGCAGGACTCTGTAGTGCAGCAGCTGAGAGCTGACACATGGAGCTGAGAGCTCCATCCATGGGCTCTGACAGAAAACCAGCAAGGAGCAAAGGAAGGAAAAGGCCAGGGAACAAGAATGCCTTGCTCTGTGTGCACGTGCCTGACTCTCTGACCTCCTGTTGCTGTGAGGTAACACAACAGCACACACTTCTATTCCAGGCTTTTCCTATAGTCCCACACATCTTGGCCCACACTCTATGCTCCGAAAATTACACTTGTTCAACAGTACAGCTTACAACTTTATCAGAATGATACGATAATCTTGAGAAAACAAAAAGAAAAATACATGTGGATAAAAATGGAAAAGGAGGATGTTACCTTCATCAGGATAAAATGATGCCTCAGTTTCATTAGATATGGACAGTATCCATATCTTCACAAGTTTCGGCACCTGGATTCTCTTTTTCTACCTCACATAGATACACATCAATGGGTCCTTTCGTGCTCTTCACATGTACTTCTATGTGATCCTATAAAACAGCAACTTGTATGTAATTCAAAGAATAAATCTAATACATTCTTTATCTATTTTTGCACTTAAAGACAATAGATTAAGAACAGAACTAATACTGAAATGATGTAGTTATTTAAAATTGTGTTACTGCTTCCACATAAATTATGACTATTACATACATTTGTAGGACAACTATTATGCAGAATTAAGCTAACAAGCTTTCATTTTTAATCAATGTGCATTTAAGTATTTGTTTAGTCTTTCTATTGACCTTCAGATAGATAACCAAGACTTACTTATGTTTAGGAAGAGTAACAAAATTTAAAAACTTGACAAAACATTGCCATGAATCACACAACAAACTGGAGCACATAGCTTTAACAAAATAGTAAAGCAACTAATCCTTATCACTTCTACTGCATTCCTTCCACAGACATCACGTTGCAAGACACAGAGCAAATAAATCTTAATGCACAATGGAGAAAATATTCGGTGCTAATGTACAACTTTTTAAATTCTGCCTTTTTATTGCTTCAGGAGGCATCTGGAATTTTCACCTCCACTGGATGCCAGACAGCTCCTTTGACCAGGGAAACTACTGGAGATCTATGTAGTGGATCTAACTCTTTGGTTCTGCTGATTCATTTCCTTTTCCTAAGGTATCTCCACCTTTCTGTCCACACAGCAAGGCAACTTCAATGACTATGCAACTGGGAAGATTATAAAAAATGCTCATGCAAAAAAGAAAATGGAATTAAAGTTCCGTTTGTTATCTTAGGCTGTCTTCCAGGATTTGCCCTCTCAGAGCACTACCAACAATGGGTTCCCAGTACATAGGCTACACTATGCAGCTGCAGCACTGCTGGGTGCAGGGGGCAAAGGTCTGGCTCCTCTGTGAGACAAGAATGGAGTCTGTATATTGCACCGTGGGGTGAGGACAGGGAACAGCCCCACTCCATGAAAAATCCCTGTAGATATCATCTATCAGAGTGAATAAAAAGGTTTTCTTTTTCCATCCATACTGTACATTGCATACTTTATTACAGCTTTTCCATTCTCTCTAACAAAACCAGGTAACTAAGGCTCAGATACATTTATGGTGTAGTAATTTAGGCAAAAAGAAAAATACAGCAAGTAAGCTTCTAAGACTATTATCCCTGCAGCACTGTTCAGTGGAACACAAGAACATTTAACTACCACTATCTGCATGACAGAGAAACTGGAAGTCAATTACTGACTGCTGCTGCAAAAAATCAAATCTAAAAACTTCTGTTTCTTCAGAAGAAATGTATTAAACTTACGTCTTTAGGAACTGGTATTTCCAATTTGGTTTCCTCTGGAGCTCTGATTGCAATCACAATCTGTTCCTGAAATGCCTGAATACTTCGGATATCTTGGTACGTCACATAAGCTAGTGTATACATTGGTCAAGGATTATGTAATTTGCTAATGGGCAGAAGCAAGAGTGTGATGTTAAGATATATTGAGGCAGAATACCAACTTCAGAAAACTGATCAACAATTCAGCAGAAGTTAATATTATCTTTGCAAAATGGCGTATCTGCTAATGGTAGAAAAATACTCTTCTGTATTTCCAGGAAGGAAAAAAAAGCTTTTAGAAATATATTCAATGTTATAAAAAAACCCCAAACAGTCTTCACAGATGTTGTCATAAGTCTACAAAGCTGAAGGAATACTGTTCTTCAAGAATTACACTCTGTTTTCTAATAGCATGAAAATAATCTCCTGAGACACTGTAGAACTATTATCTTGACCAGTAAGGTATAAAGAATATGAGCACATTTCATTTGTGCACATCCCTTAACATCTTGCCAAACAAGGGAACAAAATAATATTTTATTGTAACCCAAAGCCAAAATTCAAACTTTATGCCATATATTAAAATGAATCTCTTTTCTATTGTCAAAACCCATCTGGAAGTCAGAACTGCACTGGAATCTCTTTCTAGAGAGAAGAGTATTAGGACATAACCAACATACCATTATATCTCCTTGGCAACAGGTCACTGGGACTCCATTCTGAGTCCTCTCTGTTATCTCACTAAGCATCTTGAGCTCACTGGTGGGTCAAAACCAGCCCCTGAGCCGACTCAAATGGAGAGAACAGGATGATGGTCAGGGTACTAAGACTATTCCCCACTTCATTCTTCTGCAGTAGGAAAGATCACACAAGCAACGCTCCCCTGAGGACAGGCTAGACTGTCCATGATACTGCAAAGCAAGGCACAGGACTGGCATTCTCAAATGCAAAATAATCAAAAAGTCTGCTATTATAAAACTCGTTATCAAGCAGTACTGCATACCTGTGGTATCAGACTACACTTCTTACTAGATAAATATGTGCAACCAAAATAATGTGCTAAAATAATGCAAGAGTTGAAAGGATATTTTGCATTTTCTTTGTCATCTGTTAGTTCAAATATCTGATGAGCACAATTCTTGATTAATTCATCCAGAGCTTCTTCCATGACTGATAAGTCAGAAAGTTCTTCTTTAAGTTTCTGCTGCTCTGGTGCTTTTCCAATCAGTTGGTCAAGACTGTTACCTCTAGAAGAATATTAAAATTGTCTAGCATGTTTGTATAAACAAAAGCATGTTTATCAAACATCAAGTATACTAACAGCAAACAGTAAGAAAGTCTGGCATCCTTTTTTCTGCTGAAATATGCTTCCGTGTACTTACGCACTTGATGCTTGTTAACATATTAGGTAATTCACATAGCATAAGGAAGGATGCAGAACTTAAAATATTATCTATGAGAAGCAACTTAATATGCTTAAAGATACTCTCAAAGTTATAAACATTACTCAACACTGTTGGGATTTACTGTTTCAGAAACTAGAAGCTTCAAAGCCAACTCACATCCATTGGATATGATTCTTAGATCTTTTCTGAATCAAGTCGATGCCATCCAACACATTGGTGATGTCATACACTCTTCGTTTTCGTACTCCAAGTGTTTTTGCTACTTCATTTAAATCAAGGACACCATCTGGAGCTTTTCTGAGAAGAGCCATAAATTTTCGTGTCAAAAGCACCAAGGATGCATCAAATCGAGGCCTTTTGATATCCACAGTTTCTGTAAAGTTTTGGCAGAATATTTAGGGTAAGCTACTACATAAGCATGAAGTAAAAAAATGATAGTGATGAAGTAACAATGAATGTAAAAGTCTGGAAGCACTGCAGTTTTTAATACTTACATTGCAATGGCACCATATAAAGCCTATTAACTACACATACCTTCATTTATTTGCAATGATTTTATGTAAATAGCAAGCATACATTTTTGTGCTTTCAACATTCATGACTCCACACTGCTAGTATGGATATTAATAACTGAGTAACTGTGTGCTCTACAGGACATGGGATCGGACCACTGACCAAATACCAATGAAACCTTTGGTTAACTACAGACAGTGCTGAGGTGCTGCCAGAGAAACATAGCTCTATCTCTGCTGCATGACACTATTACAGTATTTTTTCACATCTTTTTGGTCCAGTTTAACCAGCAGACCTCGCATGTAATCATTAGGCATGGTTCACCAGTCAGCTTGGCTTCAGGACTGTTTCAGCCTGGACAGGACCTATCTGCTCTGGAACTGAAGAATTTAGTATGCAGACAAACTGTTTGCACTATCTGGTCTCAGGGCAAAAGAACTAGTCATTCCATTGGTTGATTTACTAATACAACAAAGATCTACAGCTACCCTGACACCCTGGTTTAAGAGATCCCTGTGCTATGTGTATTCATTACCACCATATTTGCAGAAACAGCAGAAATCCCTGATGAATAACTTGAGATTGTTATTTATGTATGCAAAAAGCACAAAAAAGCACCTACTTCTGAGTCAAAAAGTCAAGGTAGGCACACATTCATTTGATGCCAACCAATAAAAGATCATCAAATTCAGCTGTTACTTGTCTTTTCTCCTGTAAAGCAAACCAGGTATTTCACCTGATCAACTTGTGTCCCTGAGCAGTCTGATGCTGCAAGAAAAGGTGAGTGTGTAAACAAAGTACCCCAGACAACACTTTTACTTCAACCTTCAGTAGTTTTCCCAAGATGAATGAAATACACACTTTTACTCATAACGTATCACACCCATTCCATTGCTGCAAGTTTGTGCACTCCTTAACACAAAGTGACAGGTTCAACAATTCAGTTTTGGACTGTGTTACTGTGAAAGGTGTGAAGCAATTCAGCTGGTGAGAAAATAAACAAAAAAAAAACCCAACACCCAGAAATTCACTCAAGTTTATTTCCACATTTATTAACACCAGCTGAAACACAACATTTGCCAGTATGTTGTTCCAGTCTTTTCTAACTTGCTTTTCCTGTGCATTATTTTCTATATACAATGGGAAGGTATACTTGCAACAGATCTGAAGAGAAAAAACTATAAAGAATGTATTGCTTCATATCTGTTATTTCAGTCAGTGTTCAGCATTTTTCCTGCTCTGCTGATATTAAATACAATTTTTCATTTGTCTACAGCATTGTACTCACATTGTAAAAAGGCATGACATACTGCAAGATTAATTTTCACACATGACACATAGCAACTTACTTTTCACAAGCTGTGTGTCCTTGTGCACATTCAGGTCGACCAATTGTGCCTGAGGAAATAAAAAGGGAAAAAACCCAACTGTCATAAAATGCTCTCTACAGGGGGAGCTTCTTCAGAAGAAATCCTCAAATCTTCTTTAGATGTTACAGCCATCACAGCTCTGACAACAGCTATTACTGTGAAGTGTCACTAGATAAAAGGAATACATGCATTTTAATTCCTGCCAGAACTTTCAGCCCTTTTTCTCAGCACAACTCACTCTGTTTTCAAAAACAGGAAACCCCAATGAACTCGCTGATGCTCAGGCAAGCTGCAACCTCTCTTGCTTCTTCTGCTTCAATTCATGGCCATCTCCTTTCAGTTGCCCATCGTGTACAACTGTGAAATATCTGGTAACCTTTAAAGTTCTTAACTTGCTTGCAAGTATGGAATGAAACTTGTCAGGGGAAATTTGGGTTAGATATTAAGAAAATGGTTCATCACTCAGAGGGTGGTTGGCCACTGGAACAGGCTCCCCAAGGAAGCAGTCACAGTACCAAGAGTTCAAGAAGCTCTTGGACAATGCTCTCAGGAACATGGTGTGACTCTTGGGATTGTCCTGTGCTGGGACAAGAGTTGGACTTGATCCTTATGGGTCCTTTCCAACTCAGGATACGCTATGATTTTACTGAAGGGCTGCAGTGGCTTAACAAGTCCTCTCAGTTTATTAACAGCCTTCCTGTACTAGTGGGCCTAAAACAGGAACAGCATTCCAAGGGCAATCTAACATATGCCAAGTAAAGAAAAAGAATAATTTCCCTCAATTTACTCTTCTCCTCCTAAGGCAGCCTCATATGCCTCAATGTCAGGACACAATGCAGACGCACATTTAGCCCACTGTCCATAAGGACCTCCAGATCCTTTCAAGAGAGTAGTCCCCAGCCTGTACCACTGAAGGGTAAAGGCAAGGCTTTAACTCTTGATTTTCAACTTCCTGGGTTTATGAGGTGTTAGATGACCCCTTCTTCCAGCCCATAAACCTCACATCCTCCACCTGACAACAGGCCCTAGGAAAGACCCTGCCAGGCACCCACCAAAGCTGCTCTATCACTCCCCTCTACAAGTGGTCAGGGGAGAGATGTAACAAGAAGTTCATGACTTGAGCTACGGACCAGAAGAGATCACTCCTCGAATACCATCATGGGCAAAACAGACTCAACTTGGAAATATTAATTACATTTATTACCAATAAAATCAGAGCAGAATAATGAGAACTAAAACACATCTTAAGAAAACATCTTCCCCTCCATCCTTCCCCAAGCTCTACCTCCTCCACACCAGCAGCGGAGGGAGATGGGAATGGGGGTTATGTCAGTTCATCAAATGCTATTCCTGCTGCTGCTCAGGATGGAGAATCCTTCCTCTACCTCAGCATGGAGTTCCCTCCCACAGAAGAAAGCCCCCCATGAACTTCTCCAATATGAGTCCATCCCACAGCAACAGTTCACCAACTTATTCAAGTTTCCTTTCCCTCAGGGTGCAGTCCTTCAGGCACAGCCTGCTCCAGCAGGGGTCAAGCGTCACAAGTTCTACCAGAAAGCCTGCTCCAGCATGGGCTGCACTCTCCATGGATCCACAGGTCCCTGCTAGGAACCTGCTCCAGCATGGGCTGCCCACAAGTTCACAGCCTCCTTTCAGGCACCCACCTGCTCCAGCCTGGGTCTCCTCCATGGGCTGCAGCTGAGGCTGCAGGGAGTCTCTGCTCCAGCACCCAGAGCACCTCCTCCTCTTTCTCCACTCACATTGGTGTCTGCAGAGTTGTTCCTCTCATATATTCTCACTTCAATCTTCTCTGGATGTAATTACAACTCTATAATAACTTTTTCCCCCCTTCTTAAATATGTTATCACAGAGGCACTATCACTGTCTCTGATGAACTCTGCCTTGGCTAGTGACAGACCCATCCTGGAGCTGCCTGGACTTAGCTCTGCAGGACATGGGGGAACCTTCTGGCAGCTTCTCACAGAATCCACCCTGCAGCCCCCCACCTGCTATCAAAACCTGACCACAAAAACCCAATACAGGTTTATACAAGCCCAAGGTTTCCTTTGTTTGGGGTCCCTGCTCCAGCTGTTGTACCAAGATTTAAGTTATTTTAAGGGTCCAAATGTCTGAGGCTCTGCTATGGGCAACCTGGGGTTAATCTGGTGAGGGGACCTTGAGTGTGTGAGTGTGGAGGTGCAGCTGCAAAGGGACCTTGGTCCCAGCTCAGGTGGTGTGAGAGTGACTGACAAGAGTGTCTCTTGAATGGTCAGACAGGGAAATTTCTTCAATATTGTGACCTTTGACATTCCTTGCTAGTTTCAACACTACAACTTTGGCTTTCCAAGCATCATATCTGCATGTCCAGGCACTTTTTATCCTTGTTCTTTAGGCTGTCCTTCAAGTCTGTCCTGTTCTTTTTGCCATGATGAAACGTGTTTCTCCTTACTGATCTCAATCTCTTCAGCTCCTCCAGCTTCCAAAGCTGCCTTCCCAAAAATCTCAACCTACCTCTTGGCAGAATAAGCTGGTGTCTTGAAGACTGAGTAAGCTGGAATCCAGGTTCTGCACTTTACTACTAACCTTCCTTACAAGTAGGCTCAGAGTCTTGAATATCCCACTGTTAAGAAAACTTCCCAGTCTGACCATTCATGAGATTCCCTGTTAAGTCTCATGCTGTCACTGCTGGGACTGAAGGCCCTTCACGGTGGACTGCCTCAGTGAGCTATTGGGAGGCCCACTTGACTCCCTACACACACCACACATGCAGTCAGGCCATGCTTCCTCACTGGTTCAACCCCAGGTTTCCCACTGCAGAGTCTCTCCATAAAGCAATTTATTCACAGTGAATAAACAGCCCGAGCTGGTACCTCCAAAGAGAGATGCATAATAAAGGAACCTGTAAGTTTTTATACGCTCATAGTCTACTCAGGTGAATCTTGCTCTTCACCCTGAGTCCTCTGCTCCTGCTGCATCTCCCCATGCATCTCTCTTCATCCACCTTGGCAGTGCCACCATCTCTGTGTCCTTTTGTTACCCAAAGGGTTGGCAGTTCATGGCTTCTGCTGCGTCCCTCAGTTTCTACTCACCTGGTCAGTGCCAGTCACCTGGTCACCTTCTCCCTGCCCTTTGTTATCCCAAGGGTTGGGCAGTTCATGGCCTCTGGTCTAGGGATCCCACCCATCTGCTGCCTGCAAACCGAGCTACCTGCAGAGATGTAATTCCCACCCACTATTCCATGGCCATTGCAGGCAAGGCTGTTAATGATTACCACATCTTTGACCTCCCTGTTTATAAGAAGTTGATTCAGGAAAGTATCACCCATTGTACACTCATCTAGGTATCTACATAAAGAAGCTGTGCCAAATACTATTTTCTTCTTACAATCATCACTTCAATTACCCACCAAAAAGCTTACATGAACTCTTTCATGGCTTTAAGAAGTAAAAGTACTACCAAGTAACCTTTAGCCCAACTGACAAGATTAATTTAAGGAAAAAAGTAATATATTTTAAACATATCACAAAATTAAAAGCATGCACCATCACGATTAACTAAAAGACATGTAACTTTTTTTCAAGTTTTACAAAATAGACTTTTTTGCAAACTACTTCATAGCATTGCTAAAGGTAATGGTGGCAGCTGCATGTAAGATGATCACAGACGTTAAGAGGAGAAAACACATCGTAGTCCCCTTTTCTCATACTTAGCTACACCATATTTTGCTCGATTAAGAGGCTATAAGAGACATAGGCGAGAAAATCCATCCTTTTGCATTCTAGCACCTCTCCCGGGAAGCCCGCCCCAACGCCACGAGGGAGGGAAGCACCCCAATGGTTCTCTCGGCTACCACGCTGCCTGGCCCGTCGCATCTTTCCCGCCCAGAGACGTAGGCCGGGCTTTCGGCCGCCCCCTCACAAGCTCCGCGGCAGGAGCGCAGCTGCAGCGCCGTCCCGCCCTCTCCCCATGCCCGGCCAGCGACCTCACTCACTCGCAACGCGTCCGGCTGCAGCGGCTTCAGGCTCTCCCACTGCTCGGGGCTG
>NW_005054318.1:5763322-5808346 GCF_000277835.1 Geospiza fortis | reverse complement strand
AGTCAGAGTATGCTGAGTTCGAAGGGACCCACATGGATAGTCGAGTCCAGCTCCTGGCTCTGCACAGGACGCCTCAAGAGTCGCACCATGTGCCTGAGAATGTTGTCCAAGTGCTTCTTGAGCTGTGACCATTTCCTTGAGGAGCCCGTTCCAGTGCCCAAGCACTGCTTCTCGGGGTGAAGAACCATTTTCTAATATCCTAAAGCTCCCCCGGCACAACTTCAGGCCATTCCCTCAGGTCCTGTGCCTGGTCACCGAAGAGAAGTGTCGGCCCTCCTCTGCCCCTCACGAGAAGCTGTAACTGCGGTGAGGCCTCCCCTCGGTCTCTTCCAGGCCAGGTGACCTCCAGCCCCCCTCACACAGCTCCTCACAAGGAGAGGGCCCTCAATGGTTACTGCGAGGAGGGAGATTTCTCTTTCCTCCAGGTAACAACATGAGCTAGGAGAGCATTCTGGCTGAGCATTGCCATGCAAGTGTATGTGAGAGTAATTAGTATTGACTCTATGCCAAATCACCTGGTTTTGTCAATACTTGCTAGTATGAGGCAGCCAAAGCTATGCGTGTCGCTCACAGGGGAGACGTGGATAGAATGCCTGTGTCAGGTATAAGTTAATTACAAGAGGTTTGTGAGTGAAGGGCAAGGTATATTCCTCTAGGGCCAGACAAGAACCATCAAATGTGGCATGTCCAAACTAATCCTGTACATTTACCTTGTAGCAACATCCTTTCCCAAGTGCCAGTTTCATTGCTCCTGGCCTTTCCTCCATACTTCTGGTAATGTTTTACAAGCACTGATGCCTTGTCATTTGCCAGCCTCAGCTGTAGTCTCAAAATTTCCAATTACTTACATAACTTTTGTTTGTCAGACAAAAACATTTCTTTAAAATCCAGCTTCTTGTTAGGTAGTCCATTTGTTGCTTGATTGCTCTTTATGGAATTAACTCTCTTCTACAGCAAGTAAGTCTGTCATGGAGTTCTTTTGCTTTAAGAACTATGAACTTTTTTGCTTCTCCCACCCACATTTCAGGTGAAATTTCTAGTCCTGATTTCATCAGACATGTAGAACTGCTAGTCTGATATGAGGAATTCAAAGCCATGAAGAATTTTGCTCATATTCTGTCAGACCAAACAAGTCAACTAACACTATTATCTTGAATAAATACTGAATTAATTTACATTTACCATGCGTTTCATAACCCTTCCAGTTAGACATTTCTTTAGAGTAGCTTATGGTATCACCAATGATGTATCAGATGCCTTGATAGAGGATGGAGTTTTCTTCATAGCAACCAATTTTCAGTCAAGTAGTTGCATGGTAATAATTGACCTTGTAGAGAAATGTAGAACTAAGGTGAGTTGTTCTTGTGCTCTAATGAATCAACCAGAATAAGAGAGGGAAAAATATATTACAGCTCCTCAAAGGCAAAATGTGTTTCAGGAGATTTGGAGTTGTGCATTTAATGATGTCATGCAAATGCTGGTTGTCAGTATTGTAAGGCAAGGCTAGACTGCTGCAGGTGCAGGTTTTCCTATCATGGAAGGGACACATGATTACACCAAAATGTAAAAATGCTCAATTTTACTGTGTGTGCAACATAACCTAATTGCTAACTTCTCTGTGGTCATGTGTGTAGTTCCATGAGGAATGAACATTACTCACTCTTTTTTGTATTCTGGAAGATGCATTTTATCATTGCAGTTCCAGATTGTATAAACCCACTGTGATAAAGCAGGTTTCTTCCACCTGGAACAGCAAAATGGAGTAGATGTTTAGGGCCATGTTAGTTTGAGGTGATGTGAGGAATGTGCCAAGCAGTATTAAAGTCATTGAATTGGTGGCTGTTGGCTGGTCAGACATTAGAAGGATGTTAACAACTCATAATTTGAGGATTAGGATACATGAATTCCTGTATTAACCCATGTGGAAAACATTGCATCAACATTTAACTATGCTGTTGTTCTAGCCAGTCATAAGATCAAATCCTGTTGTTCCCGTGCTTCTCTGTCCTTGCCTGCTGACGTTATCTCACAGAGATTCAGATTCAGAAAGTTTTCTGTATTTATATGAAAATTAATAAGACTTATTATTCTTTTAAATGAAAATTAGATGTTGAAGTAACTTGCTTGACTATCAGGAGTTTTTGCTGTGGTGCTTTACTGTTAAAGAGTTTTATTCTAGTGTGTTATTATTTACGTTTTACAAAGCTGATCATTAAACATCACACATTCATTAGAGTAATCTTGTAGATGAAAATGTAAATTATACCCCATTTACTCTTATCTTAATGCATATTAAAATGACTGTGCATTCCTTTAACACCTCCAGATATTAATTGTACAAAACATGATTCTTAAAATACAATATTTGATTATTTATCTGTAATTGGTTTCTTTTTCATTACATTGATTCTTAGTGTGCCACCAGGGGGCAATAATTCATTTCCTAAATCTGATCTTTTACCATCAAAACCTGCCAGAGTAGTGGATTTACTAATATTTCTTAATGACTGTATGTGAAAGGCGAAACATAATTTTCTTTAAAATGCTTCTAAAATTACTTGTGTAATTTAATATTTTACCGTGCACTACTTAGGCTTTACTTTTATTTTGAGCAGCTGAAATTTGACTGCTTTGTAAAAGTTTTTACTAGTGAACTTCATGCAGCACTGAAATGATGAATGGTTTGTATTTCATGCAGTGTGGGATTTTTTTGGTGGTTTTTATATTGCCATTGTAATATTCAAAATTTGTTTATATAATATTATTTTCCCATTCTTTTACTTTTTGCTGCATTAATATACTATTAATATTTATTAGCCTATATATGTGATCCTGAAATTGGAAATACATCCATTAAAAAGTACCTTATAACCTTATATGATTTTTTTTCTTTCTTTGTGTACATAGTGGTTATAGCATTCTGCAGTTAAAATCAAAGCTGCCTTCTGTAAAACTCTACAGCTCTGTATCAAATGCAATCTTTCCTTTCAAGACAATAATCTTGTAATTGGATCTTACATTAGGCGCACATGTTGCTGAAAAGATGAGCCAGAGGAAATATATTTCTGCAAAAGTAAAAAATCATGAAAGACAGCAATTCCTGTAAATATCTGTTTGAACTACATGGGGCTATAGAGTTAACAATTTTTTTGTATATTAATATGTCAGTCTGTATAAGCTCCTGGCCTCCCTAGGGTCCTCACCACTGCATAACCATTAGGCATAAAGGTGTACATTTTATGCTGTAAAATGTAATGACTTGAATCTGTTTCTGTCAATAGTAGAATTTTCTTCATGTGCTCAGCTTAATTTAAAGTGAAAAAAATTCTTCCTGTACACATGGCAAATAGTCATCCTTTAGTCTAGGAAGGCAGATCTCCTATTTCTTCACTTTGTTGTGTGAGTATGAGGAAGTTTGGGTCAGTTAATCAGAGCAGCAGAGTGCTAAACAGCATTTGTTTTTGTCATGTCCTGAATGACACTTAAAAGTCATGGATGTGGTATCCCATTGGAGACGTAGGGTTTAGTTCATGATACAAACTGAAGCTCCTGCTTCTTCTACCTGTAATTCAGAAAAGAAATTATATAGATGGGAAAAGGACCCTTAAGGCGACATTAGTGTTGTGTAAATAGCAAGTCCTTGCTGTATATGAACACTGGTGTCTTACTGAAAAAGTTCAGAGAATATTGTGTTCTTAGGAAGGTTTGGAAATTTGGCAGTAAGCCATCTGCCATGGTCTGACAGAGCCTGGGGGTTTCTAGGCAAAGGTCTTTACAGAGCCTGCTGGATGTTTTCATCCATGCTAAGGAATTTATCAACAGAAGAAGATTCCTGTTGCAAAAGGTCATTATTATATTTTTTGTTTGTATCTTTTCTGTGGCAGAGGAGGTGCAAAATTCCATGATATATTTAATTTTGTCAACTTTAAATGTATGGAAAAGTTGAAGTACGTTCTTGTAAGGTGGTTGTCTTTATATCATGAGTTTAAAAGTATCCTTGAAATTAATTGGGGGTTTTTTGGTTGTTTTGGGGGTTTTTGGTGTGGTTTTGTTTTGTTTTGTTTGGGTTTTTGTTTTAATTTTGGGGGTTTGTTTGGGGTTTTTTGTTTGTTTTTGGTTTGGTTCAGCTTTTTTTGGGATTTTTTGATGGATTTTTTAAAATTTATTTTATTATTTAGTTTTACCTTATAATGTGAAAAAGTGTTATACAGTACCTACTTGAAATAAGAGTAGCTTGCTGTTATGTGTGCAGTGAGATTTATGATTTAGCACAAAAAGCATAAAAGTAATTCAAGCCCAACATGTTGGCCACTTCCATCCTTTCCTCCAGTTTCTCACTCTCTAATAGCAGTGAGAACTTGAAATGGATGGGAAATGTTGGGGCACCTGTTTGTGCTGAGGGAAGGTGTAGGAGAAAGAGATTCTGGGAAAGTGGGTTACCTGCCACTGGGAGGCAAGCTGTAGACAGATGCTGGGAAAACAGAAACCACTGGAAAACTCAGGTACTTGTTTCCATTTTCGAGGCATCTGCATTCCTCCATGCTCTGCTAGTCCAGCCCCAGTGCTTCCATGTCTTACCATCAGGGAGTAACACCCCTTGTGAACAGACCTCTCCAGCAAGATGTGATCACCTCCAGCCCCAGAGGATTAAAGCTAAGCAGACCTTTCTGCCTCTCTTCTCATCCTTCCCTTCCTCTCACATTTCCACCACAAGCAAAATGGAAGGTAGGTGTTACCACTGAATGGTAATACCACTGTTTTACCATTGAGGAATGGCAAAATGCAGTTTTGCCTACAATACTGAGGAACCTTAGAGATTCATTTAGGTTGGAAAAGACCTCTGAGATCATCACGTCCAACCATTAACTCAGCACTGCTAAGTCCATCACTAAACCATGTCCATGTGTGCCACATTGGCACATTTTCTAAATACCTCCAGGAATGGCAACTTAACCACTTCCCTGGACAGCCTGCTCCAAAGCTCGACAACCCTTTTGGTGAAGAAGTTTCCCCTAATACCCAATCTAAACCTTCTTTGGTGCCACTTGAGGCTGTTTCCTCTCATCCTCTCTCTTATTACTTGGAAAAAGAGACCAACACTCCCCTCATTACAGCCTCCTTACAGGTGGTTGTAGAGAGTGATATGGTCTCCTTGAATCTCTTTTTTCTTCACCTTGAGTTGGTTCTGATCAGAAGGCAAATTCTAATAAGTAATAATAAATTATTAATTGTAAACAACAATTTATATAATAACAGGAAAGCAAAAATGACCTGTTTTTACAGCAGTGACTTCTATAATTTTAACTTGTTAGAAAAAATGAAGTAATTACTTTTCAAATATGTTCCCTAATCATGTAATTTGGTACTCTGCAATTCCTGTGTTATGGGAAACTGGAAGAATTTCTTTTCAGTGTGCTTTTTCCATATTATTCCAAACTAAATATCTCAATAGATATTTATCAGTTCAGTTACCATTTTTCCAATTTGAAGACTCTTAACCTATGTAATCTGTTTTGTGTGGAAGTTATTTCAAATCTCTAGTCACTCTTGTATGTTGCTTTTTGTTCTGCTGTAGCCTTTTCAAATGTGACATTTGAAAGGAATAACACTGTAATCTGAAAGGGGAAAAAAACAGGGGGGAGAAAGGAAATTGTTCCCCCAACATGAGAACAATAAAGCTGTGGATCAGATTGTCTAGAAATGTTGCATAGTCTTCATCCTTGGAAGTTTCCAAGGCACAATTGGGTAAAGCCCTCAGTAACCTCACTGTATAGCTGACTTGTGAGACTGGGTTAGACACAGCCAGTGGTCCCTTCCAAGAGGCTACCGATGATCCCATGATCAAATACCCAGTCAGGGTACAAGAAGTCTAAGTGTAGACTTAATGCAATGTCAAACTGATATTTTCTTCTTTATTCTCTATCCTTTTCCTAAAACATTTTGTGTGTCTTTTCACCAACTGGTGAGCATTGAGCTGTTTAGAGAAAACTGTCTATGGTGCTCAAACCCCTCTTTACCAAGTGGGTAGGAGACCATTATTATGCACATAGTTGGCAGTTGCAGCCAGAGCAGGGAAAAAAGCATCAAAGGGTAGTACTTTGAAGTGTGGCTTTGGGAGCCACATCCCTCCCATCTCTCTGTGCCAAGTTACTTCCACAAATTTGGATAAAAGCAGATAGTAAGGAGAAAGTATGTTTGGGATTGTCTGGATCCGTGGCTGCTGCTGTTGGCTGAAGGATTGGCAAAAACATTGGTTCAAAGAGAGCAGGTTGTCTGCTGTAAGGGAAAAGGACTGCACTTCATGCCACTGGCATGTCTATTGCCCCTGGTATGCTCCTGAACTGGAGAGACTCAGCAGAGTTGGACCCAGTTTTAGTTCCCTGACCATTCTTCTCCCTCTCTCTGGATAGGTGACTCTTCTGGCTAGCTGCTTTTGTTCTTCCACTGATCTCCAAATCTCTGCAGAGTACCCATACTGTCAGCATCTTGGCTCTGAGTGCCACTGTTGCTTGTTAGAGCCACAAGGCAGATATTTTCTTGGACATCCGTTGTTTTTCATTTATTAGTACTTAATTGAACCAGGCCTTTCAATAATCCACTGCTGTGAGATATGCCTGCAACATTTCACTGTCTATGTTTGTGTATCTTGAATAGTTTTCTGTCACTTCAGTGTTCTGTGCTGTACAAGGTATCAAACTTCATTAAAGTCATGTTCACCTCATCAGTCAACCATTGGTGATCCACTCTTATCTAGCACTCTTCTACTACTGAAGTTGGTTTAAGGTATATATATAGATCTTAATCTTATAGCTGGGAGTTCAGCAGTTTTGTATTTTGTGTAAAAAACCTCTGGTCCTGGTGATACTTTACTTCCAAGTAATCTGTCCATTCTAAAGCTTCCTTTGCTTTAGAAAGAAGTTCTGACCTTCAGAAATTATGCTGACAAATGTGACAACTCTAGAGTATTCTAGAAAAGCACATAGATAATTTTATAGAGATATTTTAGTACCAAAATAGTTAGAGATCTGATTCTCTCTCCTTGTTTTAACCTTTTTTATTTTTGAAGTTTATCTGTTCTTAAAACAAAACCTCTGACTTAGTACAGATTAGGTGTGCTATGGTTTGGTGGCCATACGTCATTGGCAAGAGCCAGAAGTGTCTCGAGACCTCCAGAGGGAGACCCTGTCCACCTAGATGAGGTGTGCAACCTTAAGCAGTCAAGATCTTTTAGAAGTCTTCAGCATCACCTAGCTCTCTCCACAGTCTCTGTAACAAACATAAACACTTTATAAGGACTGTTTTGTCATGTGTCTAAAATTAGGTCCTTAAGAAAAATATCCTGGTTAGCTGTAATTATATGTGACTTTTGGGAGCCATGTACTGGTTGCCTGAAAGAGCTCCTAATCACCATTACTACTCAAAGTGAAAAAAGACCCCTTGAACACATTTGTCATTCAAGCTGAAAAGTCAGAGGACTTGTTCTGGTGTTTTCTGTGATCTTAAAGGGGTTATTTCATAGCTCATAATCTTAAAAAATATTACTGATTACTTTTTTCCTTTCATTCTCCATTGCATCATGAGAGTATGCTGGTATTTAAGTCTGGTTTTACAGGGGAAAAGTTTCTTTACAAAAAAGCTATTTAGCATAAAGCTTGAGAAACAAAGAGCATAAACAATAGGTAAACTGGATTTGGGAGATAACTAGCTATCCAGTGCACTTTTCTTTATCTGTATAGATCTCTTAAACTAATCTCCAAGTGGCAGGCTTTGGCTAGTGTGACTTGATTTTTTTTTTTTTAACACACAGATAAACCCCCAAAGTTTCCAATTTCCCCAAAAGGCTTCCACTTTCCCTTTGCATCCCCAGTCTTCCCTATGCATTTGCTATTTTATAACTCTTTTTTTCCCCGGGGCTGGTGAAATTGTCTGCACTTTAGATCCAAGAGCCGACTGAGGCCCGTCTGGTTGGGAAGATACCATATTCCGTGGGAAGCAGGGGTGAGGATGCCTGGGCGGAGAGGAAAAGGCGGGGGAAGGGTGAGGGGTTGTATTCTTGACCTTAGGTAGCTGGTGCTGAGAGGTAGCGCATTGTGTGGCAGCGCAGAGCTGGAGCTCTCTGTGGATGGGAAGGAGGGAGCAAGGAGGAGGGAGGAGGAAGCTGGGACAGCGAGGGGGGAGGAGGAGGGAGCAGCATCTCTATCTTTCTTTGCAGACCACGCTGCTAAACAGCGAGGGGAAGCTCATGCTTCCCTAATGTCCATCACTCCCTGCTTCCAGCGTGGTCGCAGACAGAGCAACAAAGAGGGTCTCAGAGGTAAGAGCCGTGCAACTTGCAAAGCTGTAGCTTCTGCCAAAATAAGGGGAAGCAGCAGCAACAATAGAGAGAAAAGCTTATCAGCACCTGGAAATGCTCCGAGACGGCAGGGGGGTAAGTGGAAGCCCAGGGCTCCTGAAGGTTAGGGAAGTGTTAGTCCCAGCAGCAGCAGGAGCAGAGTGAGAGGGGAGCAGGGCAGGTCCGGGGGGATTACTTTGTGCATATCAGGAGAGGAGAAAAAAAAGAAAAGTGAAGTTAAAGTCTGCATATTGTTTTGACTTTTTTTTTTTACCTGAAAGTTTGATTTTTCATTTTAGGACAACGTTTCAGATCAAAAATGCAGTTAATAGCAACAACAAGGAAAAAAGACAACATTCTGAAAATAAATGTGCTTTTAAAGTCAAACAAAATGCGCTGTTTGACAGTTATTTTAAGAAAATATTTGTGATACCAAAACAAGGTATGGTGTTTGACCAGAAAAATACTG
The DNA here is from genome assembly GCF_000277835.1 of Geospiza fortis. NCBI lineage: Eukaryota > Metazoa > Chordata > Aves > Passeriformes > Thraupidae > Geospiza > Geospiza fortis. The sequence continues at coordinate 5,799,545 of NW_005054318.1, read as the reverse complement.
TTTCATTTCATTTAGGAAAAAAAATCAAACCACAATTTTATACTTGCCTGAAATGAAATTTCCAGTTTTGTGTTTTCATCCACTCAGACTAAAAAATCAGCAGTTAGTGTAGGTGTATTTATAAAGTGAAATGTTTATTTTTACTTGTGGATACTGGGATTTAAATAAAGGAGACAGAATCTATAGCATCTCTAGATTGCAAAAATTGATGTTTGCTTTTTTCTTGTGCTTTGTCTCATTTACTTTACCTTTTGAGGTATGGACTACCTTGGTTTTGGTCTAATATTTCATAGACCCTTCTGAAATTATTAATTAGTAAAAGTTATAGTGTCAGTGTTTGTTGTTAAACATGTAGAACCACAAACAGAAGATTAACAGTGGTTTGTATGTCTTATGAATAAGAGTCTTTAGGACCTAATGTTGGGATTTGTTTTGTTAGGTTGGTTTTTTGTTTGTTTTTGGTTTTGTTTTGTTGGGTTTTTTTCTGTAAAACATAGAATCATTCTCAGAAGCTGGACATTCTGGAATATTTGTGCTTAATTGGAAGTTTCTGTGTTTTCATCTCAACATTAGGTAACTAAAATAGCTGTAGTGAGTTGATTTGTTGTTTGAGGGAGGAAATTGGAGCCACCTCTCTGGTGCATTAGGAACTTGGAGGTGATAGAGCTAAGTTTGATTTGCTTTTTTCTCAGTGTAAATTTACTGCTACATGTGCACATCAGATCAACATCAGGGTCTGTACTGGTCTACATTGCCTCATTTTTCTTATAGATGAGAGAAAAGCCACATCACAGCAATGGGACTTCTCTTCCACCAGTTTTTAAAATTATCTTAACTGCTATTTCAGGGCTTATTTAATTTCTATTATTATTTTCAAAATATAAGTAAGAGTCTGACATTGCTCACCATGTCTGGTGAGGTAGTTGTCACCTCTAGCTTTGAAATTTACTTAAGTTAGTTGACAATCAGGGTTTTTATTATAAAAGAAAAAAAAAACTTGCTTTCCTGTCAGCCCACCCCCTCTCTTATACAACTAGTTTGGCTTTGGTGGGTTTCTAAACATTTTTTATTTATCTTTTGATTTTCTGACTTCAGGAACAACTGATACATTTTTGAAGCCTCTTGTTCTGTTTTGTCCTCAATGTACAGCTGTTTAAGAAAATATTGAATTAATTGAGGCCTTAAAAGTGATCTTTTGTTTCCTTAGAAAACCTAAATGTACCATGTACAAAATGATATTTTATTTTTTACTTTTCTTTTTGGTTTTGACTACAGTTTTGATTTTCTGTGGCTTCTGTTAAAAACTCACTTTGGAAAGTTTTAGCTGTGTTAGATGCATAAAGAAACAGTAATAAAAGCACCCAAACACAAATCTACCATTGCAGGTAAATTTCATTTGAAGCTAACATTCTTTTCTACTTAGACAATAGTTAGCTACTGTTCTCTTAAAACAATTTTCCATGAATTGTATTGTTCTTGAAGCTTATAAGGGCTGGATGCAAAGCTCCCTGAAGTCAGGAAGAGACATTCCATAGACTTCAAATGGCTTTGGATCAGGCCTGTCACGTGAGATTAGCTCCTGACAGAAGATGTAATAAGCACAAGCCCAGAAAGGAATGATTTAGAGATGGAATTCCACTCAGGCTGTGATAATCTTTGTTGTTGTGAATATCTCTTAGTCACAATGTTTTTATTTTCTGTTGAAAGTGTCTGTATTCCTTGGTGTTTGGAATATAAGGTTTTTCTTCTCACTTATGCCTCAAGTCTATTGTCTATTTGTGTCTGTATTTAAATTCTTTGTTAGGGTAGTCTGTGTTTGGATACAATAGCTCTGATGAGATTCTGTGTTACTTGGTAAAACTGTGCAGAATATGCACAAAATTAAGGGAAGAGTTTTCTAATGTGAAATAGCAAGTTAAAAACAATGGTTTGAATTCTGTTTTTCCTTGTTAAACGAAAAAAATGTATTCTGTATGAGAAATTAGTGGCTTTTTGTCATTTCTCTTTTAATAAAACAACACTTGTCCCCAAAATCCAGAAGATACTGCTGTATAAAATGTGAAAAGTGGCAAAGTAAGACATTTACAATTTTTTCTGCATTTGAAGCTTATGGAACTTGCACACTGTAAAAGTAACCATGAGAAAAACAGTATAGTTTAGTTTAACAAAATACTAGAAGGGCATTTTACAGCAGAGTTAAGTGAAATTTGGATTAGGAAGTTGTAAACGTTAAAAGGCGATTCTTACTAATAAATCAAAGCCTGTGAGACTCCCAGACCCTCTAGTGATGCTGGACATAGTTATCTTTAGGGGAAAAGTGCCTTTGGTTCTTATTGATTGTGGTTTTTCTAATTAATACAAAGCCTGCAACGTGAATGATAAGTGATCTCTCACTCCTTTTTTTCACCTTCATACAAAATGAAGCATTAACTTACTATCAAGTGAGATCAGGCAGAGCCAGAGATTTATTTCATGTGAATAAAAGCTACTTGAGGGGCAGAAAAGGCTAGTGGAACTACAACCAACCAAAATCTACATGAAAACATGCCTACTTTCACAAAAACATGCCTGCATTTGTATATTCCACATGTGCACAGGGAAAGTATTACTTCCTGAACTACAGCTGAATATTTCTTTGCCTTTTTCCCATGCAGACTATGGTTCATGATTCAGTCAGTGAGGAAATCTGACTAAATCTTGAAAACTTCTTTGATGCAGATTGTGGCAGGAAATACTATAATTTACTAAGGAAATTCAAATGTATCACTAATGCTCATTTTATAGATATTTGTAGCTGTAACTTTATAATTATACTTAAGGATTCCAAAGATTGTTGGTTTGTTTTCCGTTTGTCTTTATTTGCCTATACCCATGTGCTGCCTTTCATCCTTAAATGTTTATGTGAGGAATAAAGGAAGTCTAAGAAGTAACATTGGCAGTGGTGTATCTCTGAAGAAACAGTAAAAGAAAATTGCCATTTGCCTACATTGTATAGTGTAGGAAAAATGTTGTAAAATATAAATACTGATCAAATGTTATATGAAGAAAATACCTTTTTTCTAGTTAAACAGCACAGCAGTACTTCATGTACTAAAAGCAATCTATAATTATGTTGATGGCATATTTATATAATTATGCAGTGGATAAAAATGAAAAATTATTTGTAGAAAGTTTATTAACATCACAGGAAAGAAAATGTATAGTAAAAACATAGAATCATAGGATATCTCAATTTGGAAGACACTCACGCAGATCATCAGGTCCAACTCCCTGCTCCTTGCAGGACAACCTAAAACTAAACCACGTAACTAAGAGTGTCATCCAGACACTCCTTGAACTCTGTCAGGCTTGGTGCTGTGACCCTGTGCCAGTGTCCAACCATCCTCTCAGTGAGAAACATTTTCCTAATGTCCAACATGATGCTGGTTTTCCCTGGTTCAGCTTCATTCCATTCCTTCAGCTACTCCCCTAAATTCTTGTCTTTGACACCATCTTGTCACCCTCCTCTGGACAGACTCTAGTAGTTTGATGTTCTTCCTAAGTTGAGGCACCCAAAATTGCACATAGCATTGGAGGTGGGGCTGCACTGATGTAGTACCCAGAGGGACAATCACTGCCCTCAACAGGCTTGCTGTGGCTGGTGGTGCTGTGCCTTGTAGGACATGGTTGGCCCTTGTGGCTGCCAGATCACACTCACATTCACATTTCCATTGATCCAAACTCTCAGATCTCTTTCTGTGAGGCTGCTCTCCAGCCCAGTTTGTATGTTTAACCAGAATTGCCCCATCCTAGATGGAGAATCCAGAACTTGCTCTTGATAAATTTCCTTTGGTTGGTGATTGTGCTGCTCCCTAATCTCTGCAGGTGTCTCTATATTAGGCCTCTTGACCCTCAACTGACTCCACAGCTCCTCCTGTGTTTTTCAGCAAAGTTACTCCTGTGTACAGATAATTTATACAAATGTTAAATAACACTGGCCCTAAAATTGAGCCCTGTTGAACCCTGCAGTTGACTGGCTGCCAGCCTGATGACACCCCATGTACTATAACTCTTTGAGCCTTCATTATGTCATCTTCAAAAAATATGTGATCTTACAAGAGTCTTCAAGAGACATTTGTCTTCAAAATGACAGTGACTTTTGTTCTGTATGAAATAGAAGTTATGTAACTTTCTTGAGCATCTTTGAAGTATCATCTGGGAATTTCACAGTATTGTAACTTAGAGAAGACAACCTGCCTTTTTCTCCATGCCTAAGGCAGCAAGGAAATTAAGAAAGGCATGAAATCAGAATTATAACCACTTCAATTTTTAGAGTATCTCCTATTTGCCTACACTAGCCCGCTGATGAACATTATTACCCATATGTTCATGTGGCCTCAACTTGATCTATACACTGTTTCTTTTGTAATTTGTGCATAAACAACAGTTCACAGCCTAGACAGACAACATGTGTTTTAACTTATGTAAATTACCCTGGCCTAAGTGTGTCCATGCCTCTTCAGCTGCTCCATCGTAGCTACTCATGGCTGAAAGCTTTTGTCTTTGAATCCTTAAGAAACAAGGAGACCTTCAGTTACTTTGCGCTAAACAACTTATATCTTGCAAGCTGCGTTTCCAGCTTCGTGCTCAACATATCTTTAATTCTTCTGCCATTTACTTCCTCTTCCATCAAACCTAATCATAGTCTTATTTTCATATAGAGGACTGGGAAGGTTAAAGTGGAAATTTTTGGCAAGCTGTTAATTTAATGTACTGGCCCACAAGCAATCTGTACACTGACTATCCTACATCTTCCAGTTCAACTGTGACATGGGGAAGTTTAATACAGAAGGGAAAAAAGCTCCTGTTCAGAGAAATAATAGGAGGAACAACTAGAAAATCAGTTAGTGTTGCTGTTTTCTGGGGAGATGTGCTTAGCACTGGTGACAGAATAAAAGGGAAATGCTGTCTTTCCTTTGGGATTATTAAGCAGACACTGGCTTTGCTGATACAAAAACTAGTCTTATTCATACCAGTTCAGAGAGCTGTGGTAATGAATTTCTTTGGTTAATGGACCCACTTGTCCTTAATGGCCCTGTCTTTGCTCCTCCACTGATTAATCCTTTTTTTTCTGACATGCTCCTGCCATATATTTCTATAGCTTAATTCACATATGTTTTGTATGATCTAGAAGATTGCTTCATCTGTTTAATTTTGTGTTCCCATCCATTGAAGTCATGAAGCCATAACATCTCTATGCATATGGATGTTTTTGCATGGAGGCTCAATTTGTCTAATGGACTCAATTTGTCTAATTTGTCTTCCCATATGGGGAAGCCAATGATTCCAGCTACTGTACATATCGAAGTGGGTACATGTCTTTTTTTGCAGTTTGGCTGATTAGTAGAGAGTTTGGAAAATTCTAATATTCTCCAGCTATAGTGCAGGTTTTCTACTGAATTTCTCACTGCATATGTTATAAAATAGATGTCCCTAATAAAAACTGAGATAATTACTTTAAAATACTCAAAAAAGGCGAATGCTTCATTATATCAATGCATTTCTAACATTTAGTTGCTACTGTGCTGTAAAGGATCCCTACAATCTCCAAAGGTCAGGTTACATTTTTCAGTTAAAATACTAACATCTGTACACTTCAGGCAGTGATTGTGGATAGTCTTCTATAGATTTTCCTATGTCTTTCCTTGTGTGTATGTCTTCTTTTATTCAATGAAGTTTCCCAATATGTTCTGATGCTTATTTTATTTTTTTTCTTTCTCTTATGCAGCCAGCATTTCATATGCACAAGGGAAAGGCAAAGGCAGCTGAGGGATCCAGTTGGGAGTGGCAAAGGCACTGAGGGATCCAGTGCAGCAAGGGGATAAGGTGACTTGGCTTGAGTTCATTCCCAGGTTTCAGCCCACTGACAGTGTTCACTGTGTGGATTGTGTTCTCTCTTGGGTTCTCTTTAATGGAAATCCAATGATTTCCCTCTGAGGCAAAACTTTAACATTGTTCTGGAGTGAATTTATTTCAAAGGCTGCTCCCACTCGGCAAAGTGGATGACGCAATTACCTATGACTCTCCTAATCCCACGTGATTTTCTAATACTATTGAAGTAGGTCTTGTATCCTGTGTGTGATGTGATGCAACATCCCCATTCATGTATCACAAGCTTTTAGTTCCATGCCAAAAAATGCTGCTCTGATAAAAGCTTCAACACAGCCTGCATGATAATGAAATTAAACTGACTGGGGGAAAGACCACACAGAAATACTTATCTCAGGGCCCTGGAGGCCCAGCTGAGGCCCAGAGACACTTTGGCCCAGCATCAGGTGATGTGAACATGGTCCTGCAGTGTGAATGCAGGCGATTCTCCAGCCCTGGACATAAAGGCCTGGCATCTCTTCCTGGGCCAGATGCTTGTAGCAGTAGAGGTGTAAGGTCATGCTGACAGGTCAGTCTGGGTGGAAAGTCATGGTGTGTAGGATGGCAGCAAGAAAACAGAGCTTTATGGATGGAAGCTATTCCTATTTCAAATTAGCTATACTGCTTCACTGTATTTTCACTGCTAGGTGGCATTGCTTTTGCATGTAATTTGGTTTCTTTGGCATTGTGCTCACTTTCTAAAGACAAAAGGCTGTCTTGAATTCAAGCTACATCTTACTCATTTGGAATGATCCCTTTAAACCTTGCAAACAAGATCTTAATCTATAGGGAAAACTTTCTGAGGTTTGTTTGTTTGTTTTTCATTGTGTGCTTCTGTGGGTCCAGGATGAAATAAAGTTTTCTTTTTAAGGTGGAAGTTTTGATACATCCAATTAGAAATTTCTTTCACAGTTGTATTTTTTTAGGTTATGTAGTAAGAGTCTGGAAACTTCTAAAGATGATGTCACAATGGAGAAAGAATAGTCTGACAAACAGCAGGACTTCAAAGGAATAATCTATTTCTTGTATCTTCTACCTACATCAGAATTAAGTGTAGCTGCAGCCACAGAATATGCCAGCACTCAGGGCTGTGTATAAGTGCATGCACATGAAAAGCTGGTGTGTTTTCCTAAGGTTTTATTCACACATCCTCTTCTGACTGCAACTGTGCTGGCTGAGATGGTTCCTAATAACAATAGTTCTTGTAAATCTCTGCCTCTAATAACTCCTTACTGCACTTCTGCCACAGAGGTAACTATGCCAGCAGAGCTGCTCCTGTGCATGGCTCCTAATCCATTCCTCTTCAATTGAAGAGGGGTGCTGAAGATCCATTACTATAACAGTGTTAACTTTTTTTTTACTAAAGAGGGTCAGAGATTGCTCGCAAGGAAAACAATGTGTATAAAACTGGCAGGGCAATAATTTCCAACATCAGAGTAGTAATGAGCCTCTATAAAATAGATTGTAATCTTCAGTGGGCACTGCCAGAACTGGAAGATTTGTTGATGGCCGTTTAATTTATGTCACTGATTTTTCAGTATTTTCCTCTTGCTGTATAGATATGACCTTAGGTTTGTATATATGTTGCCTGTTCACAGGTAGTTTGTGTTAGCCATGGTCAGGATTCAGCTAAATGAAAATATTTATAGACTTGGGGTTCATTAGGTTTTTTCCCCCTGTTTTAACTTTATCTGTTTTACATTCTTGCCAGAGCTGCTCTGAGGGCTCTGTACTGATTCAGAATCCAGGCTCCTGTTCTGTTTAAACACATGCAATTTATTTTAAAAATAACGAGATTAAACACGGAAAATAAATCGTCAGTATCTCTTGCTGAACAGAAATCCTTGGGGCCTGGTTTAATTCAAAACCCACCAAAATCAGAAAGATCTATTAGAACAGCCTTATGTGGCTATTATCAGTATTTTGTCTGAGAACTTTATGAATTCTTAAACTTTTTAAAAACATCTTTTTTCTCCCCTTTGCTACTTTTTTTCTTGTTGGTTTATGCCCTGTTTTTTATGGTAGTAAACTAATACAGAGAAGAGAATTTTTAAAGATCTCAAGATCCTTGGCTGTTTGAATCCCATACAATTCCTTTTGGGAATTCAGTTTCACTCTTTTCTGACAGACATTAAAATAAATAAACATTGGCTGAGCTGAGTAGATAATATTAGGTGATTTAGAGCTGTCTTTAAAACAAGCATTATAAATCCCAGTGTTTGCATAATAAATGATGTATAGTTTGGTTTTTAAAATGTTGACATTTATCTGTTATTCTATATCTGTTGCATTAACACTGGTACATCATTGACTTTTAAATTAGGAGGAATATTGTCAGTGAAGAAAAAAGTGGTATTGATGCCAGTTTAAAAAAAAATCAATGCAAAACAATTTATCATTTGGGCATAGTTTATTAAACTAAAGATAGTTTAGAAGCTTACATACTGTGAAATCCATCACACTTTGGACCAGACTTTGTCCTCATTTCAAACTAAAGGACTTCATGAGGATAATATTTTAGCACTGTGTTACAAAAAATTGTTTCAAAGCGACAAGAGACTGAATATAGATACTAGTTTGGCTAAACTCTAAATTTGTGCATACATATGGATTGTCAGTTTGTTGGTCTTGTTGAGAGGTTTTATGTGTATATGTGGTTTCACTTATGTATTTGGACTGGGTTTTCAGCAGAACCTCCCATAAGAATAAAGGAGAGAAGGGTGTTTCTCTAGGTGTTTGCCTGACTTCCAGTGTTTTAGTTGGATGTGTATTATTTCTGTTTGACCATTTTGTTCAATTTCAGTCCCTCAGAAAGGTGAAAAATGAATTTTTTTTTAAAGCACCCATGATAATCTCTGGTAGTTTTGTGAAAAATTATTCTCTAAATATTCTGGAAAACAGGGGAAAACTGATCCAATTATCAATCACACAGGTGTGTAGAGAGCAAAACAGTTTGAAAAAATGTTAAAATCACATTTATTTTTAAAATATGAATGAATAGAAATTTATATCAGTCCTTAACATACGGCATGCACACCATTTAAAATGTGTATGTTTATTGAGTGAAGTTATATCTGCAAGCAAAATCTGCATGTCAGAAGTAGAAATCTGTATGACACTGGCTAGGTAGAAATACTGTGGGTATATGTGCACGTCATGATGACAATGTCAAGGCACTTTAGACAGAGTTGGCTTTTAGAAGGCAGATGTTTGAGAGTGGTTTCAAAACCAGAAAATCAAAGATTTTTTTTTCTTGACACTTTTCCTTCTACTCTTTTTGTAAAATCTTTGGTGTTCCCACAGGTACATTAGTATACAAAGCAATTATGGAAAGCAAAATAAATCCTTAGTTTATTGGCTAAATTTGGAAACAATTTTTTGACATTTCTGACCATCCCTCAAATAAGGATGTCAGAGTGCAGAGGTCAGGGTATAGAAGCCTTGGGATATCAAAAGGTGATGAGAAGAATGGCTGGGATTTCCAGCAGCCCGAGAGTCCTCTTTTGTCTCTGGTGGTCGGTTGTCGAGGATGATGCCTGTGGACATCAAAGAAATGTACAAACAGTGTTATCAAGGCCTGTCCTTTGCCCCCTGCCATGTAATGGGCCTCTTTTCAGGAAAACATTGGGAAAGCTGAGAAAGCGAGCTGTCCTATCATGGTGCTATTAATTCAGCAAGAAAGCGGATCAATAACATTTGCACTAACCAGTAAAACAATCAGTTAGTTTCTAAAAATGCAGATTAGTCAAGCTTATAAATTAGACACTGCACATCCAAAAATCAATTTTAATTTTTTTTTCATAATGTGTGTGTAATGAGACCTTAGTTTCAAAGAATTTTTTGCCTTCTTGGAAATATTATGGAGAACTGGTCTGAGAAAATGAAACAAAACAAATCCCCTATCTTCCTTTAACACTTGCAAAGAAGTTTGGTTTGTGGGGTGTTTTATTAATGTGTTATATGTACTGAAGTATTGTTTAAAACAAAAAGGAGCCAGTATTTCATGCAATTCATGCTTGAAATATTGACTTTGATGCTTGGAAGAGTTATGCCATCATTTTTAAGATATTTCAAATCCATTCAACCTTTTAATAGACTGATGAAGGAACAGCTATTGTGAGCTGTTTGTGCTAAATGCAAGAAAATGTTATGAGAAAAAAACCCAACAAAAACCATTTGCTTCTTGTAATTTTATATTTCTTTTTAGAGATCAGAGCTTTTTAAACCCTCAGTTTTGAAAAGAAATATTGCAAATTGTAGTGGAGAACAGCTGGGGTAATAATCTTGTCCTGAACCATGTAACAGCTTATTAAGCCTAAAATAGGGAGTAACAGAGAGGAAGGCAGCCTAGAAATGGGCTTGTGCTGGTGATTCCTGTGAAACAAACCCTGGGTTTTTTTAGCTGTGATAGTGCCTGTGTCATTATGAATGCTGCTGCCATTCTTGAACTAAGTAGAGACAATGTAAAAAACATTCTTCACAGGACAGAGGGCTCAGAACAATTTCTGACTATGGGTCAGTCTCTATAAATATTTGATAAACTCAGTTTTTAGGATTCACTGCTGCACACATTTTGCTAAGAGTATATTATTAATTAGAATGTACTCGAAACCTTTAATAAAATTAGACCACATAAATACACATAATTGCATAATTGTCAATAGAAAACTACATTAATTCTATATGAAGGTACTTAAACCAAATGGTAATGTAAATATTAAATATAAACCTGTGGTCGAATCAACAGCACATCTAAATAGAGGAAATTGGAGCTGAGATTCTTCAGCATGTGGTTATGTGACATCTTTAAATACAGCTAAAAGTGTAAGTGCAATGTGCTTTTGAAAGTCTGAAATGAAACTGTTTTATGAACATGTGTTTCTCTGCCATACTTCATTTTACTGTAATTTAGGAGTGAAGAGAAAACTTTTATATAAACCTGTGAGTTAAGTTTAACTGGGAGAACATGGATAATAATATCATTGTTGCTGCATTAAAGTTTATAACAAGCAACAGATGTGCTGGGATAATTGTTATTTATTTGGATGGATATTGTACTTGAAAACTGGCATTTGGGGCTGCTAATATGACTCATCATTACTATCTTCCTGTACCCCCATTTAGTAAAGAAGATGAAGAGCTGCAGATTTGCTTGTGTGCTTGAGTGGCCACAGAGAGGCTACGTGGTCATTTTCATTTTCCTTGCTCTGGAGAGCAAGGAAAGAGAGTCCAAATGCTTTTCACTTTCAGAGTATGGATCTTGAACATGGATACTATGTATTCCATAGTTAGTATCTTTTATAATAGATCATATAGTGCTACTTCTGGAAAAAAACATGGAAAACAGTGTTGCATCTGTTATAGCATTTTAACCTTTTTCTTACTACATCTGTGGTTTTTTCTTGTCATAGTTGCATCCTGATTTTGCAAACTTCTCTGTCCATAACTTTTCACAAGAGAATATTTTCAATGAGTGCAAAACATCCTTCTCTATTAATTGGAGAGGTACAGATTTGGTGGATGGAGTGTTCAAGGCATGAAATGTTAGTAGAGTCTGTTGTGATAGGACAAGGAGTAATAGTTTAAAAAAAAAAAGAGGTTAGATTAAGATTAGATATAAGGAAGGTTTTGTTGTTTTTTTTTAATAGAAGTGGTGAAACACTGGCATAAATTGCCCAGAGAGATGGTAGGAGCCTGTCCCTGGGAACTGTCAAAGTCAGGTTGGATGGTACTATAAATGACATGGTCAAGTTGGAGATATTCCTGGTCGTGGCAGGGGGGTTGGACTAGATGACCTTAAAAAGTTGGTTCCAAAGCAAAACTTTCTGTGATTCCATGGTTCAGTGTTTTTCTTCATAAAAGAAGCAGGATAGCCACTGGAATTATCATGCAACAAGAACTGAAATGAAGAAATGGCTTGCTGTTATTACCGCTTATCTTCTGGTATTTTGTTTTTCTTTCTTTGTTTTTGATGTGGTACAATTCGATTAAATAGTTAAACGTGAATTTTACAATAATTTCTGAAGAAGTGGTCTCCTATGGTGTGTAGTAAGTTTTTGGTCTAGCAGTTTTTCAGAAGAGTTTTGATTGTGGGTATCTAGAGATGTATTGATTACTAATATCTTTGAATTCTGTCACAAATTTATAAGAATTCTATAGGACACCCCTTACATACCATGGGAAAGTGCATGAGAATTTGAGTAATATGAAAGAAAGTGAAAAGCAAATGCTGCTGGATAACACACATTTTGTGTTTGGAGAGGTTGCAGCCTATGTTTGGATGATGCTGCAACAAACTGTATCAGCTCCCATACAAGATGAAGTTCCTGTCTTTAATTTCTGTATTTTAAATTAAGGCTTGTATTACTTAGCTCTTCTCTTTAATGTGCACTGAATCTCATGCCTAGTCTGACTTGCCTCAGAAAATGAAGAGTACAGTCAGTGCTCATTGATACTGCACAATGATGGGACAGAGTAAGAGAGAGGAAATAAAAGCAATTTAAAACATATAAACTGATAAGGATACACATGAAAATGTGAACACAAATGTTGATGTGTTTATGAAGAGAATGGGAATAGCCTAAAGAAATTTGCTGCTGAGTGGCATGAGCAGCATTACCCTCAATAGTGTTGAGTGTAACCAAAGGCAGGGAGCAAACACAAGGCTTAAATTATAGTTTGGACAATCTACCCACAGCAAATCAGGAGTTGATGTAGAAGCTTTACTATTATAATGAACCAGATATTCAACTTTTCCCTGTATTTACTTAATCTATGAAGTTTAAAGGTAAAGAAAACAATGTCTCTTATTGTCTCTTACATGGGTATATGTGCAGCTGCAATACCATGATAGTGTCTACAAGTTTGCAACAGTCTCAAAATGCAACCTCTTTATCTTTTTAACAATGATAATTTTAAAGCCTAGTGGTGTCCAAGTGTCAGTATTAGTTGTTTCATTGTTCAATATTCCAATTCTTGGAAAGGAGAGGTAGGTGGAAGTGGAGTTACGTATATAATTTTTGTGGAGGGCATTGAGAGTAAAAAGTTTTAAAAAGACAGTGAGTAAAAAAGAAGTCAGAGAAAGGAGGACAAAGGAGGGAAAACTGTGACCAGAGTGCACATAGACTTGAAGGCAGAGTCTGAAAAGCTAAGGAAGGCAGTTTGTGGTGGGCCTGAGCTGGAACTCCCAGTCAGAGTGGTTCCTGGTACAGTTTTGGCCTGTGGCAGTCAATAGTCTTCCAGGCAGTGCCTGGGCTGGGAATGGCATGCACCAGGGGCTGCTCCCAGAGCACATGGACCTCACATGCTGTCCCAGCAGCCTCTTCCCACTAAAGCATTTCCACAGCCATTCCCTTCCACACTGTGAAAGCACCACTGTGATGACCTGCAGCACAGCCCTGGCACTGATCAAAATTCTGACTCAAGCCACACTCAATATGCCCACAAAGCCACAGGGTGCTACATGTTTTCAGGGGAGTGGGCATGACTGTGCCAGCACCAGTGGCCTGGTTTTATCTAGCAGTATAGACGTGGCAAAGGAGCAACATTCCATGTTTATATGTAGCTGATAAGTGGATGGGGTTCCTGAGAAGCTGCAGCCTCACCTGAGTGGGAGTGGTTGTTTTTTTGAGTAGTGCTAATGGCAGGGGCTTCATCTGCATGTGCCTTCTGATAAACTCATTTCTCTGGAGTCTATCACTAAGGGCTGTTGAATGGGGCATACAGGGAAATGACTAATAGCAATAACTAAAAGTTACATTTCTGCATAAGGGGCATATTTTTTCTTTGCCTTTTATGCAAAATTCTTGTGAGGTCATGCAAGTAGAGTGATGAATGTCAATTAATGAAGGAAACTACAGTATGTACACAGCTAAGTGTTATGCATTGATAGCTGAACCTCAGCCTGAGAACGCATAAGATTCTCTGTGTGTATGTGTGTGTGTAGGTATTAATAGGTATGTATGCACAGGTATTTCCTACCCACCTGATTTATTTTTATCCATCACTGGGATGTAGCTGTTGCTTGAAAAGAACTTCTTAGTAGCACACTGGGACACTGTTGTGTGAAAAAAAACAAACCAAAGTGATACATAGAATTTATTTGAAGGAAGCAAAAGCTTCAAAACTGCTTATAAAGTAGAAACCTATTCAATCAGAGAAAGTTCTGTAAAGCTCTGCTTTGGTAAAGGGTATCACTCTAATGGGAAGAGGCTATTCATGTAGTATATAGACTGGTAATTGAATGCAGGAGATGATGAGGCTGAGATAATTATGTACAATTTCCAAGTCCATAATGTTGAGCTGAAAGAAATCATTAGTCAGAGTGTTAGGAAGAGTGACTTAGATAACAGAATTCTAGAAGAGGTAGGGTTATTTTCTGTGAACCATTTATTCCTACCTTTTCTTCCTCAGAATTTTTAGCACAGGAGACAATGAAGAAGGATAATATTTCAAACTGAAATTGACCTGGGCCCTCCTATGGGCTTGACTCATACTTTTCTTTAGGCAGAGATGATGTTCCTGAGTCCAAGACAGCTTGTAAACAAGCAATAGTTATGATTATTCCTCAGTAATTTTTCACATATTTCCCTGCATAGGATCAATTCTTGAGAACACTTCATTTACAGTTCATCCCATATTCTGTCATAGAGGTAGTGTTTGGTTACCTTTGATAGGATGTTTCTCTTTATTCTTCAGGCAGGTGAACTACTCAGAATCAAAGACAGTTGAAGCTTTCAAAGTTTTTATTAGAAGTTTAAATTTGTTTCCAGCTGATCTTGTGCTAACATTTCTGAATGCATCATCTTCATGCTTTCAAATTATACCATAGATTGTGATATTTTTCCTTTATCAAATGTCTAGAAAAAAGACTGTCCTTTATGTGAAATGATTACTGCTATTGGAAAAATGACATGAGCGTGTAAAATATACTGGATATATAATTACAGGGGAAAATAGATGCTGGCAGTTGTGAAAGAGCCACTCATTAAAAGCAAGAAATTTGCTGTTACATAAAACTTGTTCCTAGCATGTCAGTTGGTGCAATCTGTCCAGCTGTGGTGTTTCAGACATACCATTTTGTACTGTTCCTGCTGTCTGTTTAGAGTGCTGTTCCATTCTTTCATCCAGTCACATGAACTCTGTTCTTTAAGTCTCTCTCGATTGTGAGAGACTGTTCTCTGCTGCAGGGACAATGTACAATGGGTAATACTCAAATGTGAGAGCAATGCTGAGCATTTCTGAAAAATGTGAGACACTATCAACCAACTGAAATAATACTATGTACAGTTTGTACTGCTTTTTTTAATAGATCTATTGCTCTGGATAGCCTTTCCTACTAATACTTCTTGTGTATGTTGCAGAATATGCAATCATGATTTCAAAAAAGAACAAGATAAAATGTCAAACAAGACAAAAATGTCATAATGTCAGCATTTGCCCTCCAGCTTCTTTTCTGTAGTATGATGTGTCAAAAATGCTAAAGATTTTAACATTGCTTTCAGCATAATGTCAGAAATCACACGTGTCAAATTGAGTCCTAATTTTTTTAACACATTTTTTGTCATTCTGGCAGACTTGAATTCAGAATGGCTTTTTTGATAAATACTTAGAATAAAAGGGAAAACATTATACTTGATTATGTAACTATGTAATCAATACTTGCTTTTTAAAACTTCTTAATACTTTTTCCAAAGGTCAGCAGCAGCATATATAGTCACTATGCTATTGCAGCACCATATTTTGGTTGTTCATAATGCTAAACTAAAGTAGATTTTGTAGAACGTTTGCCTTTGCAATTTGACACTCAGTATTCTGTTTAAAGTGAAGATTTGAGGCCTTGGAAACTGCATTGAATTTTATATGGTGGTAGCATAATGAAGTTATTTTCACATTGTAATATGTTTACAGTAGGTAACATTAATGTATTCAGTTGAAAAGTGCAATTATGTTAATATATGAGAAAATGATGAAAAATGTATCCCTTTGTATTTTTTGCTTGGGGTGAATTGATAGACTAAAGTTGTTTAAATGGCTGTGCTGTTTTGAATTGGGTATAATAAAACTTAAAGTAAAGATGAATTGATTCTTAAGAACAGAATGAGAAAAAGGATACAGATTTTGCAAAATAATGTCTATAGCTCCTCCAAATAAATGCCTGGTGTTTTTATGTATGGAAAAACAGGGGCAGCTGACTTCCCAGTCCTTAGGACTATTTATTCTATTTGCAAATACTAGACCTGTTAAAATTTTGTTTTTTAATGTTAGAAAAATCCCTGTGTTTGAGTCCATCTTCCAGCTTTCTTCTAATGCCCCTTTAGGCACTGGAAGGTGTTCTAAGGTTTCCCCAGAGCCTTCTTCTCACCTGGGCTGAACAACCTGAACACTCCCAGCCTGTCTCCATGGCAGAGGTGCTCCATCCCTCTGAGCATCTTTGCGACCTCCTGTGGACTTGCTCCAACAGGCCCATGTCCTTCTTGTGCAGGGACCCCAGGGCTGGGTGCAGCGCTGCAGGTGGGGTCTCAGCAGAGCAGAGCAGAGGGGCAGAATCCCCTCCCTCACCTGCTGCCCACGCTGCTTTGGATGCAGCCCAGGACACATTTGCCTTTCTGGGCTGCTTTTCATGTGCAGGGGCACATGGCTGGGTCATGGTGATTTTGTTACTGCAGCTCAATTAAGGAGCAGAAGAGAAACACAACAGCAGATGTGAAAATTTTATGCTTTATTTTTCCTCATCTATGGCTTATAGTTTTTCAAAAGTGACAGGGAATTTCTAGCACTACCCAAATAAGGAAAAAATCTCTATTTTTTATCAGAGAACTTACTTTGAAGATTGTTTTTATGTGACCATACAGTTAGGCTTTCCAAGTAGAATTACAGAAATAGAATTATTTATTTCTCTAAGCTCTATATGTATTCCAACATTTAAATGAAATAATAAATGAGCTGCATTCAGATCTGCACTTTTCCACAGTTTGACACTGATTGAAATTTTTGAACTCAGACTCTTAAAAGTATTTAGATAACATTACCTGACATGGATTTAATTTGTAATTAGAGATTCAGATGTTCATAGAAGCTACACTAATTTCACTTCAGACTGTAAATCTGAATGTAAGTCAGTAAAATGGAGGAAGATACCCTTACTTCCCTGTTGTTCTCTGGGGGTGATATTAAGTAATAATCACTGAAGTATTCAGGAATTGTGATACATAATCCATAATCTGAAAGAAGAGAAATTGGAGGCTGCGGTGGCTCTCAAAAGTAGCATGGTACAGTTTTTAAGTGAGATTGAAAACTATACTGTTGTGAGCATTCTCAATTAATGCATCCAATATACAGCACCAAGCTCTATAGTATTATAAGTGACCAGATGATAGAATTCTGAAGAAAAAAATATATAAACCCAAGGTGAACTAAAGAGATTAAAACTCTGATGATTCATAGTGTTTCCTTCCAAAGAATATGTGGGGCTTGGAAATACACGTAAATGGCAAATTGGGAAATAGGTACAAAGCAAGGCAATGAGTGGGGATGATATGAATATCTTCAGTAATTTGCAGTGGAGTAGCCTCCTCTCTGGCTCAGTAGCTGGAGAGAGGCAGTGGGTTAGCACAGGCATATCAAATCCCCCACACTGAGCACAGGACTTGTTCAATTAGTTTCAGTTCACGTTCGCAGCAGAATGCAATGTGCCTGTTCCCCAGGTATGAGACGGTGCCACGTCTCATCTCCTGACCCAATGTACTGTACAGCATTCTCCATCACATGGCTTGGCATACGGGGTCTTTCACAAAGAGAGCCCAGAAAGCTGAGAGTTCTTAAGAGCTGTTTTTCTAAGCACTCAAAGGGATGTTACTCAGCCTGGAGGTTCAGAGGCTTTCTTGCCCATTACGACAATTACTATAGATGAAGGAACACTCTTAAAGAAGTGTTTTGAACAGTTAGAGTCTTTAATAGCTGCAGAAGTATCGGTCAGGCTGTAGCTTTTCAAGTTTTTAGAAAATGGTCTGTGAAAATTCATTTAAGATTTTTACACAGATACAGCATGACTGAATATGTGGTGGATGCTTTTGTGCAGTGTGAGAATAAAAAATTAAATGTGGGTAAGACATGAAAGCAGCAACAGTTTGTGACTGTTAAGAGCAGTGAAGAATCACATGTGACATTCTGAAATATTCCTGTTGTGCCCTGAAGAAAGGAAGGATTTTTCTGGTGTAGGTTGTACCAGTTGTAAAACTGGTCTGATTAATAATGCATTCTGTTGAAAAGGAATGGGAGGTTTGCTGAGATATGATTCATCGTTGTCTGTTGCAGTAATTAAGTCTGTTGCTTGCCTTGAGGTCAGCATGACCCTGTTTATTTTAATTTTTCAGTCTCTGGAGAAAGGAGGGCCTTATTTAACTACTTGTGGAACTAAAGCTGAGTGCACAGTGCCTGAGTGTAAACCAATGTGTACACAGTGTGATCAGGTGATTGGGAGCTGGAAGCAAACTGGAAGCTGAGTCACTTAGCAATGTAGATGTAGCCAAAGTCGTGCCAATTTTTGAGTTTGCGAGTAGGATTTAGTTTGAGATGCAGGATGTGATTCTGTGCCTTGTTTATGTGCTTCTTCTGCAATTTGGGATGCCCTCAGGTATCCTGCCTGGCACGATCTCCTACAGGTGTGTTGCTGTCTCAGATACACTGGGGCATATCAAAGAGCACTAAACATCTTTGTGTAAGCAACTGAATTGAGCCCCAAGACTCCTCAATATAGAGGTCTTAGTGCAGCTACAGCTGCAGCACCTTGTGGTCAGTGAAGCCAAGTGTGGCCACTGGAGCTGGGGGAGGGAGTCAGCTCGTGTTGAGCTAAATAAACACTGGCAGCTGGTCAGCTGAATCATCTCTCAGATCACTCTCAGATCCCTTGGTTTTATTGATTATAATGGAAATTTCTGGCTAGTGAAACAGTAGATATCTGGAGTCTAATTCACATGTAGATGCCTGGTTTCATGGTTCACCCAGTTCACTGGTTTACCTGAGGTATCTGTAAAGGACTGGCACAAATGACAGAGGACTTGCTTCAGAACTCTGCTTCTTTGGAGCAGCAGTCAGGATCCAGACAGAACTACTCAGAACATCTCAAAGTTAGACAATGCCTGTGGTTAGGCAGCTGAATTGCAGTCTGTATTTCTAGGTGATCTTAAAGGTCTCCTTTTGTACATCTTCAAAATACAATACTGAGCATGTTTCTCCTGGAGGAGACAGTCTGGGCTCCACATAAGTACTCTCCATACCAGTGTGGTATGTATTTTTAGCTTATATAGATGATATTTTATGTCAAATTTTATACATACTCCAATATTATTTTTGTATAAACACAAAAGGCAGGTATGCCTACAGCCATTTAAAAAACATTTTGAGAAGAAAAACAGTTGTCTCACAATTAAACCAGTCATTCTGATTGGCAGGACCCAGTTTTAGTTCTTTCATACACTGTCTGCATGCAGAATGCTTCAAAGACTAAGTTCTTGGGGACATTTCAAGTAACAGTCTCCACTTTACCTGCTAAAGCTGCTGGCTAAATCAGTAATTTGATCATAAATAACCTCTCATCTTCTTGGGGAAAAAAACGCCAAAACATTAAACTTTACAATCATATCTTAATTTTCCTTTCTGATTGCATGGGGGACAGCTCTTTCCTTGTTCTGCCTTATAAATGCATGTCCTGGTAAATTGTTTTTATGATGCCATTTATCATTTTTGTGCTCGTGTGCTTTAGACTTTTGAAAATCTTGTAACCCTGAGGTTATAACCTCAAGTTACATGCTGTGTTTCCCTTCTATTCCAGTGTTCTCAATATGTGAAAACCATGTCTTATAGAGTCCTGTAAAATATTATTCTCTTCTTTAATGCCTAGGTACAAGGTTACAATTTTGCATAGCTTTTGTTGGGATAATTACATGATCAGCTTTCCCCTAACAACTGTTCTGTCAATTCATCACTTACATTACTGACTCATTTCACACAGATTCAGCAGCTCATTTCAGCAGGCAGAGCCCCTCTTTTCCAGTCAATGTGGTATCAGCAGCTGCATAGTGACTGACTCTTCACTGCTTCTGTATACAACATCTCTTATACATAAACTCCATGCTCATTGCCCATTCCTGGAATTCCTGCTCTGGCTACTAATCAAACACAATAGAGCCCTTTGTGCCCTCTTGCCCTTTCTTCTCCTCTGGAACTTCTTTTCCATGCCTATATCCAAAGCAGGCATGCTTCTTTTCCTTTCTGCATTCCATTCCTGAATATCAGGTTAACATGTTCTTCTTTAACATCTCCCCTGTGCTAATATTCTTTAGCACTGATGTGGAGTTTCCAGCCACAAAGCAAAGTCAGAGACAGACACTGCAGCATCCTAGATGTCGTTCCAAAAAACATCCTGGGCAGTGCATCCTAGAGAAATTTTGCTTGTGAATGCACTACAGTTATGGGGCAAATGTGTTTGGCTGGCATTAGTCAAGTTATACTTCTTTAAAAGGTGAATTTCCTGGCTTTTGCTTTCGTTGGCCTGGTAAATTATTAAAAGTGACTCTTTCAAAAATCACCTCTCACACACATATCTATTTCTTGCAATGTTTGTTTTCCTTTTGGATTTCTGTAAACTTTGGCTGTCAGTATAATACTTCAAGTGCCAGTTTGGTCAAGCTAATATTTTGAAGATACACAGTTGTACAGTGCTGGTAGGAAACCAGTCAGTCATTCCTGCATTTCTTAGCTGAAAGAATTTGTACCCTACTTGCAAATGCATGGCTGAGGTCTCCTGTATCTGGTGTCAAATATAGAACATTTATAAAGCTTCTGTTTCACTTCCATAGAAACAGAAAAAGATACCAATCACTCTCCTAAATAATTATTTACTACTTTCTGGACAGTTTCTCTTTCAGGTTCTTCAATGGAGTGCTTTTATCTAAAATCTAAGAATAGAATTGACTAGACTAGAGTAGAGCCTGTCAGTTGAAAGAGACCCACAGTGATCATCCAGTACAACTACCTGACCAGTTCAGGGCCAATCAAAAATTAAAGCATGTTTAGTATGTAGAGAGAGCATGTATTAAAAAAAAATTACTAAAGAAACAATGAAAACTTGCAATTAATATGAAAATTGTTTTCAGTGAAAGCACTAAATCACCGAAGTTCCCAACATTTTAAAGCTTCAAGAAGCTTTAAAATTCAGGTTTTTCCGTCTTATGTTACAGAAGAATCAGAAATTGTATCTTTCAAAATTTAAAATGTTATTTATTTTTATAGAAAAAGATACTGTTCTCACCACCCTCTCTAGCCATGTACTGGTACTTTTCTTTTGCATGTATTAATGGCCATATACTTTATGCATATCTAGATAAAGGATCTGATCTAACAAAACATGACCCTAAAATATTACGAGTCTTCAGATATATCAGCTGACATCAATGCCACTGAGCAACAGAGGGAGAAAATACAATGAGCAGTGAGAGATGTTGCTTTTCAGCAGTAACCTGAGTATAGAGTAGCTTGAGCCAGTCATGAAACCATGTCCTGCGAGTGAAGGGTGAAAATCAAGTTTCACAAGCTGTACCAAAAATACTCTGCATATAAGGTTACACAGAAACTTAATTCAGCTGGGAGCCAAGACTCCCAGTGCTTGATTCAAGTAAAATCAAGTGCTTGATTTTACTAATTTCAGTAATATTTAACTGAGTTTAAAATCAAGCATGGATCTGAACCTTGCATGACTTGGAGATGCAAGAAAAAGAAAATTCAATTACCAGAATTATTGTTTTTATCTTCTGAAGTTATTTGTTACCTAAAGAAATGTTTGATAAATATATTTTTATGAGAAACATTCTCTGTACATGTACTCTAGCTGTATCTTGAAAAGATGCAGTGTTTGTTTAAATATGATGCAACAGCTGTTTCTTTGTATATCCAGTGTTGTATTGAACATGTTCTCTCAAATATTGTTTTGACTTCCTATCCTTTTGTACAGGAGATATGGGCATCGTACCAACACAAAGATAATATTGCTACATACCTGATTTCATTCTCCTGTTAATCTTTTCTTCTATTAGCAAAAAAAAAAAAAAACAACCTAGAGTGCGTACTTCATGCTTTCTTTAGTGATTTTGGTATCTATATAGTACAAAAGGACACACTTATTTCTTAAAAACCCCAAACTGTTTCAGCCCTTCCAAAAGCCTCCAACAAAACTGTTGATTTTAATAATGTTTCAGACTGATAGATTCCTGTGTGCCTGGCTGGGAGCACCATGACCCAGCACTGCACTTTTGTATTAATAAGACATAAAGTCAGACCATTTATCATTTAGTATGGCCAGTACACAAATTAGAGAACAGCTTGCCAGGGTATATTGTGGTCTCATTACTTAGTTTTTGCCACAGTTGCAGAATAGATAGCTTTGAAACCTTCTTGTGCTCTACTGTGACAGGAGAGTGTTCGTGTCATGGTGACCCGACTGGGTTGTTCAGTTGCGCACTGTGCTGACTCAGGAGCCTTAAGTGTGCTCACCAGTTTGTCAAGCATCAGACTCTCCTAAATGAAACAAAAAAAGAAAACTCCACAAAGACCTAATCACTGGCAGTTAGCACAGGTGTAAGGTATTCAGCACTGCAGTCAGGACATGAAACTTCAGGAGTCATTTACTGGAAGTCGCTGAGGAGCACACACTGTCAGTACGGTACAGTATATTTTCTATTGTATATTTCCATACTGAAAAATACTGTTACTGTTTAATAAAAATATGAATATATCGCAACATGTACCATCTTATTTTGTTCCATCTTATTACTGTTCAAATATAATATTCATGAGACATTTTACAGCTAATATTAATGCTTTAAATATATTAATTTGCCTGCATTTTCTGTCTCTTGTTTGCTGTTCTTAGTTTGAGTGATTTCCTCCTAGGAAAACTTTGAAATACTAAAAGTTCAGACAACTTGAATTTTTAAACCCTCAAAGTAGACAACTCATATATAAAACTGCTGAGTTCACTCTCCTAAATGAATTAAATTTGAGGATCCTACTGATACTTTTAAATAAAGATATTTGATTAATGCTTTGGATTGCATATTTTTGTTTGCAAATGTTTCTTATTGAATGCATTTTCAACATATAATACTTGTGCAATCAATCTCCTGATTGAGTAAACCTTGAGGTTCAGAGCTATTTGTAATGTGATACACTCATCTACAGATGTATTTGCTATCCACAGATGGTGAGGTACATTTTAAACTGCTCCCATTGTATTTGTGTCCACTCTTTGTTCATTAGATGGAAAATATGACCTAGATACAGTAGAGCGTGCTCTGCTAGTAGAAATCAGTGAAGCTCTCTTTCAAGCAGTGGGGCCATTTGCTGTGAATGAGGTGGAGCCTCTGAACCTGGACACTGTGTGTGCATCCTTGGAGAACTGCCACAGGCACTGGCTCTGCCCCTGCTGCCCTGGCAGACAGCTCCAAAGTGTGTTTAAGCTTTCCATTCTGGTATCTCTGTGCATGTGGCTGCTGCACTGCTTCCAGGGGTGAGCCTGGAGGGGTGGGGGTAGGAATGAGTCTGGAGGCTTGGTGGAAGGAAAAACTGAAGTCTGGTTTTGAGGATGGCTCAAAAAGCTAACCTGTACAATCAGTACAGCATTACTCTTTGTACACTCCTTTTGGACTTGGAAAAGATTCTTGGAAACACTCTATAGCACCAGTAACCAGAAGAAAGAGTAGTATTGGTTTCCTAGAATTTTCTTTAGAAAATATGCATTTCAAGATTATCTCTCTGCTGACTTGCCAATCTTCTCTCTACTGCTTTACTTTGAGATCTCAAGTGGCTCTTCTCAAAGCACTGGAGGAGATGTCTGAGACGGTTCTTGGAGAGGGAGTTGTGTCTCCTTAGGTAATAGTGAGAGAGCTTTTGCACTTACAGCAGTGCCCCAGACCTGTACAACTTGGGGGTATTTTTTACTAATTTCCCAGTCACCACTTTGATCATTGCTTCCTAGCCCTGATTTGTGGCACCTCCTTCCCTCCCTTTCTCCTCCCTCTACTTGACTTCTTCCTGCTGCTTAACAAGCTCAATTGGTTTTATGTATGTAATTCTTTTTTTTTTTTTTAAGAGAGTTTTAAGGTGGCCTCTGAAAGAATTGCTTTCATCCAAAGCCAGGAGCTGATCAAAGCAATGCACAAAAGGCAAATGGGATCCAAGGCAGTGCTGTCTGACCAGCCACAGGATCAGGGTTCTGTGTTGGAGAAATAGTAAAGCAAATCATCTGCACTATACTGGAAGCTGCTGATAAGGGATTTTCTCTCCAGTAACACCTGCAGAGTTTATGAGATCCTGTAAGAAAACCAAGGAAATC
This sequence comes from Geospiza fortis, assembly GCF_000277835.1. Taxonomy (NCBI): domain Eukaryota; kingdom Metazoa; phylum Chordata; class Aves; order Passeriformes; family Thraupidae; genus Geospiza; species Geospiza fortis. The sequence goes on along the minus strand of NW_005054318.1, from coordinate 5,775,250 downwards.
TGTATCAGAATATATTGTTTCTTGCAGAGAGGAATGTGAAAGCATTTACAGGATGAAGTGCCACTGCCTAAATGTATTTATTGCCATATCATGTATTAGGCTCAGTCTGCACTATTAGTACAACAGTGGACTATCACCCAGCTCACATTTATTTTTATCAAGTGGCTCCTTGGCCCAGTTGTCAGGATATGAAGGAATGACAAGTCTTTGAAAAGAAGGTTCATGCTAAAACAAGAAGCAAATAAATGAAAACCAATGTCATCATTATATCTAAAATAGACTTCCAGTGGAAATTAAAATAGATTAATAATAGATGCTACGTCACTTTTAAAAATTCTAAGATTTCTTCTGAATTCTTTTTGCAGATATGGATTTTTATCAGGCATCAGTCCCAATAGTACTTACGATTATGATTTTTTTAAGACTTGAAGAGTAATCCAGTATATAGTTTTTAACAAAGGATTTCTGTTATGACCAATTTGAACTTTGGCATTTTTTCTTCTCTTTAAAATAAATTAAAATATAGTGTCATTTTAGCACAAAACAGTACTTTAAATGTCTCAGAAAAAATCAGCTCTGGTTTGAGAGTAGGTATAAGAGTTACTAGGGTGAAGGAAGATTAAGTTTTCTGTTGCCATAAAGGAAGACCAAACTTTGTGTTAAAACCAAAACAGTTTTTCATCCTTAATTAATTGCAGGAATCTGATTGCAATTGGAGTTTTCTGTTTCCCCAGAAAACTAGAGTGTAGGCTGTCACAGGTTGGATTCCTTGTCATTAAATTGCCAGCATGCCTTAGTCCTTATCCCCCATCATAGCTGTATATTTTAATGAGTTTATGACAACTTAGATTGCTCTGGATTTCATCAGGCTTTATTTATTTATTTATTTTTTGTTCAATGTAAAGTTGAATTTGTATGAGAAGGTTTTTGTTGTTTCATTTTGGTTTTTGTTGGTTTTTTTTCCCAGACATATCAGGAAATTATTTTTCCTTTTTCCATAGAAATTATTCATTTCATTTCATTCATATGTTCTCTGCATGAATTTAAATTGAAAAAAATGAACACTCAGAAGTAATGCTTACTGGATTTGCAGTTGAAAAATTTCAGAAAAAAAAAAAACCAACTTTTTTTTAAAGCCGTCTTTACTATGGCCAAAATGGATGTGAAATAAATCCATAATAAGAATAATCCATTAAAAAAATTATTTACTTCCTGCCTGAAGAAAAAAGAAAGGAATAGCTTTTTATAGTGTTTTATTGAGGTGGTTTAACACTGATTTGTCCAAGTTTGTTTTCATCCTTTTTTATATTGATCAGTTAGGAAATGGACTTGATTTTTAAATAGGTGAGGGAATTTTCCTCTATTGAATTTCACTGCAAAAGTGTCTGTATTAATCTCTGCAACAATCTCCTGAGAATAAAGACATTTCCCAGTTACTTACTTGTGCAGTGAGTGAGAGAACTGATTTCAGTGATTAATATAAGGAATCTGGCTTGGAATCTAGAGTTGCCAAAAAAAAAAAAAAAGGGCTTGACACCTTTCAATCTGTGCTCTTGTTCCAGCATCCTGTTGCTTGGAAACATGAGTCAGGGGAGGAAATCATCTCACCGTTGATGCGGGAGAAAATTCCTGTCTGCAGTCAGCCTGATTTTCAAAATCAGAGAAGAACTCAGATAAAAATTAAAAGCAAACAGAAGGTAAAAAGAAGTGGTAGAGAGATCTGACTAGTCTCGTTACAGTATATTTGTTTTATGGAAGCAGCAGCAGAATTGCTCTTGGCTGTGTAAAGGTGGTAGGATTAAGTTCTCTGTGACCTGTCATCAGCCTCCATCAGAGTCTCTGTGTTTCATCATGAGCTTCTATGCAAATTTTTTGGAAACCATTAAGTTTAATCTGGACTGATGTTTAGATAAAATTTCTCATATAAGTCCGCAAGACATATGGAAGTTCTAAGATCTGGTAACAGAGAATGAGCTAGAATTTCTGGCAAAGGTAGCTGTGGTTTTATTTAAAGGTTTTATGTTGCATTTAAAATGTAATGGGCCAAATGGAGTCTACTGAACTGCCAAACTTTTGTCATATATGAAACGGAATGACTAGAGACTTCTCATTCATCTGACAGCTTTACTGCTGAGGAATAAATTACTTCCCTGAAGAAGTGGATTTCAATCAACAGATCCATAAGTGACTACTGATTTTATTCTTGTTGATATTGCTGGAGTTGGGCTCAGGAAAGAATTGTAATTTCATTTCTTAGCATCTTTTGAAGCTTGAAAATTTCTCTTTCAGGGTAAGACTAACAGACAAAAATCAAACCTTTCTTGAAGATTTTGGTGAAAATCATTTTGGTAAAATGTTGGTCTGGAAGTAATCTCAAATGAGGTGATGGTTCCCACGCTCCAGTGTTATATCATAAACATCAGTCTTATGAGCCCTTTTTTTCCCCTCTCTCTTACTGCCAAGTCAGTCTGGCAGAATAGTGAGGAAACAGATTTGACTTCCAGAAACTAGCATTTTTCTCAGAAACTGGCAATAATCCACCTCTTTACAATGCTTTTACGTGGTTTTGTACTGACAGAGAAAAAGCTTTGTAAATTGCTTCTACAAGCGATAATTTTGTGGTCCATGAACAACTAGGTTGATTTCTGGAAGAATAGTTTTTAATTTCTCTTTGCCCATATGGTCTACAGCTGTATTACTAAATGAAACAATTGAAGGAGATATTTCTGTGTGCCAGAAATCAGTTTTCTGTTGTAGTGTCTTGGCATAGCTCTGGTGCTTGTAGTCCCTCTCTTCAGTAGTTCCCAGACACACTTCAGGGGTCACAATGGACGAGGGACTGTTCCTGAAGGGCATTTTGGATGGAGTAACCTTATTTTGAGACTAGTAGTAAAGACATAACATATAATACTTCATTGTGTCTTGCGGGGGCTGAAAATCAGAGTGTCTTTTAGTTCTCCTGAATCAAGAATTTTATATATCCTGTGGGAATAGATTTTATGTAACCGGTGGGAAATAAATACCACACCGTATCACTTCTACATGTGACACACATTAATGTAAGAGATTCAAAATAATTTATCCTTCCAAATCTAAAGCTAGAGATAACACTGTAATTACAGATAGCTTCATGAAAATAAAGGAGTAAATGGTGATGTTTCGCAGCCGGACTGAATCCACGAGGAGGATTTTGCAGGATGTATTGCTACCATTGAAGAGAATCAGTTTTGTGCTATCTCCAAATTTATTTTTCTTCTTATAGTTATATTTAGATACGAGTCCCTACCCTTAGATTTCTTTTTTGTTAGACTGATGCTTTTAATACATCGGTAGAGACTTTACTGGACTTTACAAATATTGATGGATTTTGGGTGTTACTTGATAAATATAATTATATCCAAAGGGCAAAAGGATCACAGAGCTTTTTTGGTACTATTCTGTTAACAAAGTGTTAACCTGCAGTAAATAACACTTTCTCCCTCCTTGCAGAAAAAAATTGATAGATAGCCTTTTAGATACTTAAATCCCATGTTTATGCAAACAAATCCTTTCTTTCTATGCAAGCAAAAAACTGCCTTTTGCCATAGTGATAGCAAATTCTGTTGGAGAGCATGAGAACATCTTGCTATTCTCCTCTTAGAAATGATACAATAGAAATTACTCTGTTAAACTGTTTCAAAAGAATGAAAGCTGGCTGCTGAAACTGGGAAAACATATTCACTGCTATAAAGCAATAATTAAAGGATTAATATAGTAAAGTAGCAGTGTAAATTATGTTGCATAATGCAAAAATCTTGCAACTTAATATGAATCATTCCCACCTGTAACAATTTGTAACTTGTATCTAAGGCTGAATTTCTTAGTAATCAACCAGGTCTTCCTAATTTTCCACTTAATTACCTTGATTATTTTTTAAGTCAACATAACACAGCCCACATATACTCTTTAGTTTCCTCACTTTCTGCTGAGGGCAGGCTTTATTTATCAGTCTGTTTCAATGGGAGTTGTTAAAAGCCCTGGATTACTTGCCGTGCTCTGAAGTCCATAGCATTCCTTAGGATACTCAGTCTGTCCTAGGTGTAGGATTAGTTTTGTCCAGAATTGCTGTGATAGGTCTTCAATCCTCACAAAACTCTAGTGCTCCTCACAGCAAAAAGTCAGTAAAGTGCTGCTGTCTGTTCCACTGTGCACAAGATCTCCCTGTGTGATCTGGGCGCTGGCACTGAATGTCCTCCTGCTGCTGGCCATCGCCCTCTCTTGCTGTGACCAGTCATTGTCATGGCCCTCCTGGGAGGGATTGCCCTCATGGCTGAGAGACCTCCTTACTGAAATCACAGCATGGGAGGGCAGGCTCAGAGCAGGTTTTCTTAAACCCTGACTAGTTCAACTGCAGTTGAACTTGAAGTTGACCCTAAACATGACAGACATTCACCCCTAAGAAGGTCCCTGTTTTTCTTAATTACATAGTCCCTGTTTGCCACTGAAATGGTGATAGCTCTTTATTTGGAATTTGAGATGCTCCTTTAAGTGACTAACAAATTTTTGCTCACATTTCCAGATGCCTGGACTTAGCATATCTCTTTTTGCCAGCATTATCCATGGATTTCTAAGGCATTGTCCTGACCTACTTAATTTGTATCTGCAATTTTTTCTTAGGGTCCCTAGTGGCTCAGAGTGTTTTTTGTCTTTTTATCATGCTTTTATGAGGCTCTTCCAGGTCCAGCTCTTTGCCTTTTTTCTCCTCCTTACATTGGCAAGTATGTTCCTCTGCATGCTCTCCATGGAAACTGACCACGTGACAGGGAGATGCCCTTTGATTTATCAGTAGATGGGGTCGAGGGCCATCCTTCTGTGTCAGTGTATGGGGGTTTTTTAGTAGATCTGGTCACCATCTATGTGCATGGCTTGGACTTTCACAAGCGTTTGAAAGTTTAGCCTGTGGCACCCAGTTGTATCCAAGAGAAACATAAATCAGGGCTGGGAGTGCTGAGGTCATTGAAGCAGGGACATAGGACTCAGTTTTTGCTTCCTGATGCCATGGAATCAGCAACTGGCAATTCAGATACCACAGGCTGAGCAGCTCTAAAGAGGGGATGACAACTGGCAGATACCACAGGCTGAGCAGCTCTAAAAAAAAGAGGGGATGACAACTGTCATATAGTTTGTGGGAAATGGTTTCTCCCTTGCTTACGTTGGAGAAGTAATTTCTCTTGTAGTTGAGAGTCAGTGGGGCTCTGAACAGCAGAAACTGGTGCTGGCAAAAAAGCTCTTGTAATGCCCATTTTCTGGTTCCAGTGGTGTGTGTTTGATGATGAAAAATGGCTAAAAAATATTTATCACATCTTCCAAAATAGGTTGCAGGGTATATGATTGTGTTTACACTGATTTTAAGATCACACAAACACATGAGATCTTACAAATCCAGAAAGTGTATTTTTGTTTCTTTTTAGCAACCCATTCACAAAATTAAATTAGCTGCCTAATAGGCAAACAAACATGCTTGTGTTGCAAAGGGTTCCAAAACCGGCCTCTTTCACAAATAATATAATCTTAAATGATTCCTTATCTGTAACATCACATTGATAAGATGGTGGTTTCTCACATCCTCAGGATTAAATACAGGGTTCCTCTTCTGACCACCTGTGGGCTCTATAAATCCTGAGCAAGCATTCAGCACTGGATATAATTCATTTCAGAGCTGACCTGGGGTTTCCTGCGTATACCTTTGATAAAGCTTGTTAAGGACATTACTGATGTCAGGCTTTTCTCATTGTCTTCAGCTGCCTTTGGTGTAGGGGGAAGCCGTACTCAAAAGGAGCCAGAGGGTTCCTACCGGTGTGGGATGGGAACTGTGAGAAGCTTTCTGTGTTGGAGGAGAAGATGCAGTCTGATTTCCATACTAGCAGTGAACATCTCTAATAGGCTTTGCAGCTTCCCATTTACCTCTTACCAAATGGATACATCAGTATTATTCAGTGCAACTCCTCTGATTTTGTGTATATACATGAATAATTTGTTGGTAGTGCTTTATTTTAGTCTAAATAATTTTATTCAATATTGTCTCCACTGTTTTATTGATCTCATTATGGTTCTGTTAATACTATATATATCCATTATAGCAATTTTATATCATGTAGTACTAGCTGTACTCTCTGTACAGTATTAAAATGATACAAACAAGTACACTAAAATATGATTATATGTGTAAAATGTGCTTTACAAAGTCATAAAAGGATATCCAAATCAACAAGTTTGTATGTTGTTGCCTTCAACCCCCTTTTCCCATGACAAGCAGTATGTGGTTTCACAGTGGTTTTCCTTTTGCTTGACTGATTCCTACGGGATGCTTCTCAACAGGCGAATTTCCCAAGCAGGGCTGAGGAGGGGCTGTTCAGGGTTTAGGAATTACTGCCACAAACAGGAAGCGTTTCATGCTTTCTATTCACAGTTACTTGAGGAGGGAAAGGACATGGGGCCCAGGGCAAGAGCTACTTTGTAATGTGGAAAGAAAGCTGACATGGCTTTTGGTTACACCAGTTCATTGTGTTCCCTGTGGAAAGTAGGTGTCAGTTAATTCCGTGGAATATTCAGCTGGAATAGACTGCCTTCTCAATGACAGATTGAATAAATTACATGGTTTCACTAAAAGTAAAGTCCTAATAAATAAGTGAATGCAATATCAATGCATGTGGATGGATACTGTTTCATTTAAAAAAAAGAAAAAAAAACCCTGTTTTTTACGTGGAAAAATACTATTTAGGGTGAAAAGTAAAAGTTATATTTCACCATCTGTGGGTTACAGCAATGCTACATTATTTATGAGACAGCACTTCTGAAAGAAATGTTGAACTGCTTTAGCCAGGTTTCAGCCATGATGGACCATGCAAAGAAAACTGCACAAAACTGTGCTATTGCCCAGATCATTTATTCTGCTCAAATCGCTTAAAATAGAAAAGCTGTTTAACAATAGACTGATGACTATTGAAAGTACCTCTCCTCAATTGCTATATAAATCAAGGAATTACTTGAATCAGATTTCTAGTCACTTTTTCAAGAAGGTGCCAAAGCTTGCTGCCTTTCTGCTGAATTAGAGAAAGCTGTTACTTTTAGATAACTTCCTGTAATTTACCAGCAGGATCTGCTCAGTGACTGCTGCAGTCAGTGTTCTTTGCCTTTCTTTGTGGACAATGGAGCATTTCTCTTTCATGAGAAATGTTGAGCCTAGTGTCAGCATGCAGTGATTGAGTTCTGAGTGCTTAAATTGTAATATCTTTCTTTCTTTTTTTTCCCCCTCTTCCTGTCTCTTTTGCCTTTGTTTGTTTGTTTGTTTGTTTTTGGAGAAGATGGGAAATTCTTACGCTGGTCAGCTCAAGACAACACGATTTGAAGAAGTCTTGCATAATTCCATCGAGGCCTCTCTCCGCTCAAACAACTTAGTTCCCAGACCAATCTTTTCTCAGTTGTATTTGGAAGCTGAGCAGCAACTATCATCACTGGAAGGTAGGAAAAATGAAATTTCTGTTTCTGCCAAAGGCAATTCTGCTATTTGCTCAGCCATGGCTCAGCATACACATTTTAAATCATAATATGGATAAGCATAAGTTTTTATTTGGATTTTTTTTTGATCTGCAAATATGTATTAGAATTGGATTAAAATAGAAAATGCACTGTGTTTTATTTTGACAAAATTAAGTCACTTGCTCAGATTCATCTGTACACATAAATGGAAGTTCTAGGAATTGTTCCATTACATTTGGGAGAAGTCTTTGGAGATTTGGAACATAAATATGTTATCTTATAATTTATTATATACTGCTCAAAGTCACACAGAAAACCCATAATAGATTTATAAAACATGTATGCTAAGACTGATTTTCAATGTGCATAAATACAGCAGAAATATTTTTTAGCTTTTAAGATGGTTTATAATTACTTCAGGCATGATATTTGTAGTTATTCTGTGGTTGCAAAGGTAAAATTTAGGATGTGTACTCTCACAAACCCTGCACAAGTTGATATTTAATAAATAGGATTTCTCATTGAATTTGTGTGTGTGTTTACAGAAGGCTGCTTTCTCAGTAATGGAGTTTAAATGAACTGTATGGATCTGCTAAACAAACTCATGATGCAGTTTGGTGTCTGTTACTTGTAGTGGTCTCGTGGTTTCCAGTGAGTTTACTGGTGTGTGTACAACACTGGCATGGTGGTGTAAGGTTATGTTTAATAATTTGATTATTTAGTAATTTCTGTCAACAGGGTGGAGTTTTATGTCTTTTGTCCACACCTACTTTCCGTGTCATACTTTGCTGCTGTTACAGTGAGAAATGCATAAAGGTCCACAGTAACACACACGCACACAAAATCAGGCCAAGGAGTAGTAACAGATAAAAGTATTTTGCACAGATTAAAGTCTTTGCTATTTCCTCACAGTGACAGCTGTGAATATTTCTTGAAAAATAAAATCTGCTTGCACATCATTAGTAATTTAGTCTTTTTTTTTTTTGCTAATACAGGACAAAATAATGAATATACATTAATTGTTTAAATATATTTGCTGTTTATTCCCTGCACAAAGTGGTCCTTCTATCAAACCCTTCCATAAGAATTTAATAAACTTCCATGGTAGCTGTGATATTACAAAACTGATTATGACATCAGGTGGGAAAGATAGCACAGGAGCAGATGCATTGTTCAGGAACAAAAGTGCAATTTCACACTTCTGTAGTTTCTTTCTTTCTTTCAAGACTTTCAAAGAACTTTGCAAACCTTGAGGGGCTGATTCTGTGTTCCTTGTAGTTAATGGAAACAGAATTGAAGTGTAATTAAAAGTCTCATAACAGCCTGGCAGAGAGCATTCCTTTTCATGAAAGTTTCAGACAAGGGGAACTCTGAAGTGACCTATAATAGAGTGCTCCTAAGTTGTTCCTCAGGTGGAAGAGGTCTTCAGGCTGCTCTTACGTACTGCAGCCTTGTCAGAAATTGAATCTTCCACTTCTAGCTGCATGAATCCCTATGCTCTGAGGGCCAGGAGGCTCCTGAATCAGAGACATCCTAGGGGGCTTGGGCAATGCTAATGAAACCCTTTACAGGTGGCAACAGCTCATGCTTGAGTGCTTTCTCTTTTACTCTTTCCACTTTTGAATTGAAAATGCTGTAGCTCTCTTATTTCTTAGTCTCCACTTCCATTTTCCATTTCTTTCTTAAATCACCTACTATAGTTGAACAAACCTCATAGTTTACCTCTGTCCAAAAGGGAGATAAAACATATCCTGTTCTGTTCTCTTCATCTATCCATACATTCCCATTTTCTCCCTTTTCATGGATTTTGCCATCTTTTGGATATTCCATTCTGCTAATTTAATACATAAACCCAGCAAAAAGAAAAGAGGACATTGGTCACATTTTTTCCTTAGTTGAAGTTTTTGCTGGTTAGCAAGATGGGATGGCTCGGGAAAGAGGGAGGGAGGGAAAGGAGGGAAAGGAGGGAAAGGAGGGAAAGGAGGGAAGGGAGGAAGGGAGGAAGGGAGGAGCGGAAGGAAGTGGCGGAAGGAAGGAAGGAAGGAAGGAAGGAAGGAAGGAAGGAAGGAAGGAAGGAAGGAAGGAAGGAGGGATTTCTTGTCTAGGAGCAAGGGGAAGGAGTGGAGGAGGGATAGATTCTGCCCTTTTGCATTGCATTTGGATATTAGTCAAGGTTATGTCATAACACATAACTTACCCTTTACTTAAATAGCATAGATGAAGAGTTTCACTTTTCCCTTCATTCAGTTGCAGCATTTTTGTCTTTAGACCATGCTCTTAAAATAGTTGTTTAGTGTTCTGTCCTTAGTTGTGTGCACCATACAATTGGAGCTTAATGTTCAGAGTTCAAAAGTAAATGTACCCTTCAAATCTCTTCTAGATTGAACTGTAAATCTCTCATTTATCCTATAGTAGTTGTCTAGATGATTGTGCAATAATTTGTCAATAAAATGAAAGGATATTCTGAGGAGGGTCATAAGAAAGAAAAGAGAAATCCTTGATGATATCCTATGGGATTCTGAGTACCTGATCCAAAGTCAATTGAAGCAAAGAGACTATGTCCAGTTGACACTGGGCTTTGGAGGATGACTGCCCTGCTTCACTGTTTTTCTGTTTCAAGACTAAAACCTGGATCAACAGTGTAATTTCAGTGCCTAACTTCTCTTTTACTTGCCCAAGTACAAGCAGCTATTCAGCTTCCTGCTGGTCGTCAAGTACCCGCAGCCCTTCACGACCCAATTTTGCCAGTGGAAACTCTTGTTGTGTTTGCTGCAGGCACATCCCTACAGACCCCTAGAAGCCTACAATCCTAAGACAAAACTGCACTGGGTTCACCTAGTGCTTGTGCACTGTCTCTCATGTATGTAAAGTGTTCCTCAGTCCTGTCTGTGGAAGTGTTTTTCCCTTCTCCAGTTAGTTGTTCTCCTCTGCTTGCAACATTTGTCCCGTTTGCCAGGAGCCTGTCTGAGCCAGAAGAGGGGATGGAGCCAGTGGTCAGTATGGTCAGTTTTGCTGGAGCTGTTGAATCATTCATGAAAAAGCCATTGTCCTTTGAGTAGAGAGAAGGAAAGAGGCAGTCTCTAGTTGAAGAGGTGAAACACACAGCAATAAAGCCCTCTAAAAACACCTAACACATTCTAAAAATTGAAGCTTACATCGTGTATTCCTCTCCAGCATTCAGTACTACCTCCATAGTGCCTCTTGGACTAGCATAGTCCAAGCACAGGCTGCAGTGAATAATTTTCCTGAGCATCTGCCTTTCCTTGACACTGTACAGGGGGTGTTGGTGCATTACTTGGAGCTCTGGATTCTGCTAGGAGACAGACCTGCTGAGAATTAGGTGTTCTTGTCATGGCATCATCTGTGGTGAAACTAGTTTCTAGCAGGAACTGTTTTTTCACTGTCCTGTACAAAACCAAGGACATGGTCAATGCCTAATTAATAAATTCTGTACTTGAACTGTAGCCAGGACATTCTAAAGTGCCAAGAAGTAATGACTTTGGGTTTTATTGGCTGTTAATATTATAAACAAAGGATACAGTTACACTGTTTTGATCAGCAAGAGATCAAGCATTAGAAGCTAGTCCCCTAAAAAGTGTGCACTTATCTTAAAATAACGTGATTTAAAAATTAATACTTTGAGGCTTCCTTTTATCTGTACTTTAAGGTGTTTTACTTTCTCAGGTGCAGCTGAGTCATGTTTTTGAACTTCTTTTGCACAGGAACTAATATATTTATTTTCTTGGTGAAAGACATTCTATCATAAGCATGACTGGAAGTTGGAGCTTTAAGGAATAACAACTATCAAGAGTTGGCAACAGTAAAGTCATTGTCAAGAGAAGAGAATCCAGTGTGCTGTAATACTTTCTGTAACTGGGTCACCCTGTTCACTCACTGGTTTGTTGCCAGCATTTTCTGGTGTCCAAGTCATTTATGCTATGATAATTTGCAGCAGGCAGCAGAGCAGATAATGAGGAAGAAGAAGAAGAAGAGGAGGAAGAAGAAGGCTCAGAATCAAGTAGTCCTCCTGTTTCTTACCAGGTGAAGCCTCCTCCAGAAGGATGTTGCACTACTGATGGTAAGAGTACAGACCATGCTGTCAGAAGCATTTGCCCTACTGAAGACGGTAGAATTTGGGCTATTTCCACTACAATTTGTCAGAATGAGATAATGTATATGATATAAAAATCCTAAAAATGTCAGTGTTCATTACCTGCCAGGTAAAGCTGGATGGCTCTCAGTTGCTCTTCTGTTTGGCAGGGTCTTTGTTCAGTGTCAGATAAACATTTGAGTTGAAATGCCTGGCAGAGGGACAGAACTTCTGTTCTCTTAGGCAGCATAGCCTTTAAATTGTTGAGTTTGCAGGCATAGCATTTGCTAAAATGACTGTGATAGTTCTTATTGCTTTAT
>NW_005054318.1:5691490-5763303 GCF_000277835.1 Geospiza fortis | reverse complement strand
CCTGTTTAAAGTTATTAAGTGTAAAAAATATGTGAAAACCCAGGAAAAGCTGGTGAAATTCACCAGATTTTGAGACCTATTTTCTCCCTTTTTGAATGTCTCACCTAAGTTATGATGATAGCAATGATAGTAGTCCCATAAATATGTAGGTTACAAACTACCACCAAGAGAAACTTCATTGTCCGTTTTGTTTATGGCTGACCAAAACGAGGAAAGAAAATTCTCTTTCAGTATGCCTTTGATCTTAGAGGGTAAGACTTTGGCTTTCATTAAAAATATAGGAAGTCCTTTAACAAAGACAACTGTGAGCAGGAAACAAACAAATCTTTTCAACTTAAAATAAGTTGAAATTTTTTTCTAGGTTTCTGCCAGGCTGGTAAAGATTTGAGACTGGTTTCAATTTCCAATGAACATATTGAGGTGCCATCCGGATTTTTACTTGTTGGTGCAAAGTCACCAAATTTACCTGATCACCTGTTAGTGTGTGCTGTGGATAAAAGATTCCTGCCAGATGACAACGGGCGCAATGCCCTGCTGGGTGAGTGTCTGACTGCAGTAACTGAGTTCTTCTGTGGCTTCAATTAATAGCTAATTGTGGTTTTGGGGTGAGCAGATCTTATTTCTATTCCACATCTACAGTAATGCTCACAGGTCATGCACAAGAAGATAACAAGTCAGAGCTGGCTGTGTTTGCTTTGGAAAGACACAGAGTGAGCCACTTCATTAGAGATGCTTCATCACCCGCTGTCCATCAGTCCAAGGCTAAAGTCATTATTTGGCTGGTGCATGTCCTAGTTGCTGGAACTGCACATCTGGTAACTGGACTGGTTGAACTGCTGCCTGTGTCTATTGTGGCTTTCCAAATATGGATGTGTACATACTGTAGGCCTGTTGAGTGGAAATTTCTGGCTCTTATATACATATTAACAGTTTAATGATAGTTTAGACCACAAAAAAGTAACGACCCTTTCAATTTACCTCTTTGAGATAGGGATAATATTCTCCACTGTGTTTGAACAATAGCCTGGCTTCTGTTCCTAACCTTGCTGGCATCATAATATAATTAAATATGAGTGATTATAAGTTGAAATTTTTCCCATATGTGCAATCAGTTAACACTGTGTGTTTGAAAAATACTCTTAGTAGGAATCTTCATTTTATTGTGTTTAATCTACTTAAAAGTTTAATTTCTGACATAAAAAGAGATCCTTCTTCTGACATAAAAATAGATCCTTCTATCTATTTTTATTATAGTCTTTCTGATTGCCATTAACTTCATCCAAATCAAGCCAAAATGGGGAAAATCTTGTGATTTTGTGAAGCGACCATGTGAATTACTTAAATGAATATTAATGTTATTGAAACGGAATATTTTTTATATTGGGAAAGGTGGTGCATAATTGGAGGGGGAACTAATTTTTCAGTCGGACACTCTCAGGTATGTGTATATTGTTTTCAGGGTTCACAAAAAAAAAAGATGCATCATATATTTGTGCACCAGTCTGAGCTTTGAATAGCAAAAGGGAAATATTTCCCAAGAATTTTAAGAAGTTTCTTTAACAAACCCTGAGGGATATGACATGAGCTCAATTCTTATCTCAGTATGAGCAGCTCTCCAAGGCATTTGGGTTGACAGTGGAGTGTGAAGGTGCATAATGTGATCCTATGTACAGTAATTTCTTTTCCTATGTGATCTTGTAGAGTTGGATTGGTCACAGTGCATTTGACCAGTGATTGTAAAAGAATTAGGAGGGTTGTAAATCACCCACGTGTTGTCATTTTAAAGATAAAGACAGGAATGTTGTACCACTCAAGTCATTCAGTGCTAGCACTGTTAACAGCTTAAGCTCCTTAGGCTGTTAGCAGAGAGGAAGTAGTGTATTTGTTAATTGCGTGCTAAACAAGAACAGAAAAAGGCAACAGGAAAATAATTGGGAGGGTTTTATGCTACTTGCATCCTCAGTTTGCTTATTTAATACATTTTAGTTTCCTGAAACCATTTAAATGCTTATTTTTAACTGTCGTTATACACAAACCCCAGTTAACCATATTCTTTTACAGAGAATTCTAGTAACTCTGTAGCATGACTTTTATGTGTTCTACAACAAGCTCAAATACAAAAAGGCTTACATACTTTAAGATCTGAATTCTTCATCTGGAAGGTGGAGATAAAATAATGTTCCTGGTCCCTAATCTAATGAAAAAAATTATGTATCATAATACATAATTTAATAAAAAAAATAATATCATACTAACATGAGGATAGTATATCATTTGTACAATAGGTCATACTGTGGATAGAGATGGTTGTTTGATTCAGGTTTTCATATCCCAGTGCAAGTCAAATCAGGGGAAGTAAAATTAGAAGTAGACGTGAGTAGTCTGATGGTTTTGGACACATAGTGGGATATAAACCAGAACCATCATTGCTCTAAATAATCTCCTAATGTAGCACAGTGATCTCTGTCTGGCAGTAGATTTAAATTGAAAACATGCCATATGAAGAAGGGAAACGATTTAGTGTCTTGCTTTTCAAGACAGCACGGAAGCCTTATTTTTGGTATTCTGAGTTCTATCAAACATGTTGACCTTTTGCAACAGCATGGAAAGTGGTCCCTTCAGGCCTTTGTAAGTTTAGAGGGAAATTGAATCGGATTCATTTTGAATTGAAATTAGCTGTCATGAGTCAGAGTATATATCCCATACTTTTAGTAAGGCTTGTTGGTGATACAGACACAGGATTTGTAACCCTTCAGCTTCACTGTTTGTTTCTTTTTTACCTAATTTCATGTTTTTCCTCTTAATGTACTGAATTTTTGTAAGGCAGCTGTTCCTCAGTACTGTCGACTTTTTTCAAAAGAGTTTATTTAAAGAGAGAAGACACCAATGAGTCCCCGAATAGTTTCCTGGTTTCTTATGGGTGTTTGTGAGGCTGCCTGTGGATTGTACAAAAAGACCAGAAGAAAGCAGGAAATGTCTCAGTAGTTTCAGGGCCAGATTTTGACTTTAGATTTTGTTCCCATTTAGGAATGTTGATATTCCTCTGAGGCATGTGACATTTTATTTGATAATGTTACCAAATTGTCCCACCAATCAAGGCAGCTGTGCTTGTGATTTGACAGTCATTTCTGTTGGAGGTTGGTTTTTTTTTAGCTTTTACAATTGAGGTATTATTCCATAGGAAGACAACCTCAGCAGTTTCTGGAAAAGACTATATTTTTAATAAGGAAAATGTCTCTAGGCATGTTCCTCATCTGATTCTGTTAATCATGTTAGATCACAGATTTAACTGCTTTGCAAAACACACACAGGTTTTTGCCTTTAGGAAGCTGTTTCTTGAGTTTTATGCAGTCTAAAGGAATGCTTAGATGGAGCAAGTGATCTGTGATAGTGAGATATTTATTATTTCCTAATTAAAGCAGCAAACATGTATCACTCCCAAAGGTATTTTTTCTCTTCTTGTTTTGTTTTTTTTTCCCTAGTTCTTGCTATTCAGGGGTGTCTCTCATTATAAACAAAGCAGCTATTCACCTATCATCTTCCAAAACACCAAACAGCTGCCTACTTTCCTATCAGGAAACAAGAAATGTTTTGTTGGTTTTTTTTCTGTAGGACCCTGAGGTCAGAAGGACAGAGGAAAAGATTAGTTTGCTTGCATTGTAAGCTGTATGTGAGAGGAAAACATTGTAGTATAAAGTACTACGACTGCTTCTTATAAATATGCAATGATCTGTTGGGCTTTTGTAGCAGTACTGAGTTGCCATACAATGGAGCTCTCTGCCCTGACCATATTGATTTTATTCATTTTTTAAACTTAGGACTTCGGTCTTCAAATGGGGTGGTACTGAGTAGGTGGGAAAACCATTGAGCATTGTCAGTGTTTGAGTGCCTTTTTCTATGAGTAGAACTGAAAAGAAGAAATACTTGTGGTGAAAAGTTGAAAATACAATCATTCTTTGTTTAAGCAAGCTGCAAACTTTCCACTAAAATATTAATGTTAATTAAAAGCCTATTACTAATTTAAAAGAAAAACAAGAAGAAAATTTTCTACTACTTTATGAAAGATTTGACTATGAAATATCAAGTGGATGTCCTTCCATTCTGAACTCCTCTCTTTATCCCTACACAAGCTCACTGTTGATCCAAAGGAACCATTTTATCAGTGAGAAGGTAGGTCAGGTTTCATAACCTTTTGGTCCAAGGTCCTTCTTCAGAGCACAAGGTCCCTGCTGTGGAAGAGCTTTTTAAATTATGAACAATTGATTATTGTGATGTGAGCAAATTCAAGCAAATGCATATGACAAATCACAGATGCAATCAAACACCTTCTGATTAAACAAACTTCAGAGGGGAACAGCCTTTAGTCACAACCGAGCCGAGCTCAGTATGAACCAATGACCAAAAGGTGAAAGGCTTTTAGCCCCTAAACTCCAGGCATTGATTTCTAATTCTCTTGTGAAATCAATCCCATGACATAGATATATTGGGTCACCTTATGGCTGACCCGAGTCTCCTGACCTTTGTGCTCTCTGTAATGTATGGAAGAATATTTAATGCAGCTTGTTTATGAAACAAGCTGTCCCCTCTGTCAGCTGCTGCCTTGGGCCATGGCATGAACAGGGCATTCAGAGGAGGATGATGAAATGTTTGGGTTCTCAGTGTTACTCAATCTGCCACATGAAATGCTCTGAGCAGGGGTGGCAGAGCCCTGCAATGAGAAATGACTGAACAGAATTTTATTGCACTGGAACTATAAGAGCATGCTGTGTTCTATCTGTGGTTTCAGGGCTGAGCTGCATTAATGAAGCAATGGCTGTCACCAAAGAGTGTCAGTCAGAGGGAATTGGATGAAGAAGGGTGCTGGCAGGAGCTTGCAAGAAAGGACTGAGTCACACTCAGAGGACTGGAAAACTAGACATGGAAGATGATAATTTAACTTAAAGGAAAATTAAAAAATGAACTTTTAAAATGTCCTCCAAGGGCTTTTCAAAACAAGTGGACAATTTAGATCTGTTTAATCTTTACTAGCCTCACCTTATGCTATATAGAGTGTAAACTAATTTTCCAGTAGATGCTGCAGAGTTAAGGTGATAAGAGCAAAAGGTTTCTTTCAGGTAAAAGTTATTGCTAAATCTGGTTTGGGCAGATGCCATTTACAGAAGTGATCTGAAAATCTGAAGTCCGGATGACAAGATTTTGTGTTTGCTGTCCAACTTGGATTGAACAAATACTTCAACATATGGCTTTGTCAAGTTGCTTTGTCAAGTTGCTTTGTCAAGTCGCTCCCAGCAAAATGATAAAACCTAAAAAGTGTACTTTTGGAAAAAAAACAAAGAGTAAATTTGAAAACATGCTCAGTCTTGCAGATGGCAACCAGGCGAAAATTGCAGTGCTGCTGCTGTGATGCTCTGTGTGCTGCCAAATAGATGGGAAGCTTTCATTTACCAGCAAAAGCATTTTGATGATTTCTTAATCGGCATAAAATGCATGGAAACTCTATAGCTTTTGCCACATCCGTTCTAATTTTGTTTCCTTTTGTTGTTGCTTTTATTGCATCTACTCAAGGCTCTGTGATGTTAGACAGATGCTTTTGTGCTGACTGATATAACACAGAGGATTCTGCAGAGTCATGACTTGTCCTGATTTTATGAGTCACAATGACTTTTATCATCCTACTGACTAGGATCAGAGACATAATAGGCAGCTTTCAATGGTTGTTAGCCACTTGTTCCCATGGATACCAGACCAATCTCCACATCAACTTTCGTTTTTAATAAATTCTTCTGAACCTTTTGAAAACTAATGAAAGTGCTCAGGTTGATAACCAAGCAACAGGTGTTTACAGAGAATTATGTTTCAGTGCTTGTACTTTACAGAAAGAAAAAAAGCATTGACCATTAGTTTGTAAATTTAATTTGTTTGAGATATGTGATGGAAATAATAAATTTCATAAATGTCTCTTAATTTGATTTACCATATTATTGATCCTTTATTCCAGTTTTTTCTTGGACAGTGGTATTGTCCACCTTATGTGTAATACATTTCCTTTATTTTTACCATGTTTCAATTCACTGAATAGAAAGGAATGCTTAGATGGGAGAGTAGACCCTGAATAGACCCTTTTCAATTCCTGTTATTACACATAAAAATGTACATTACATATGATTAAAATTAAAGAAAAGGTCATATTTCAGGTCATGTGTAGAAAACAGAGAGAAGATTTCCATGGGGAAGATTATCTTTTAATTGCTATGTATAGGATGATGATGATGATAATAATAATAATAACAATAATAACAATAACAATAATAATAATAATAATAATAATAAGTGTATTTTCAGATACTTGCATTAGTCTGATGAATATGAAAATGTCTCAAGAAATACTTTGTAAAATGGACAAAAGAAAGAAGAACCCTAAGGCAGCTGTGTGAGCAGTGTCCTTTATTTTACAATGCTAATGACATCAGCACATGAGCCCCTTGTTGAGGCCCAGGCTGTGTATCTCAGAATGAGAGGAAATGGCAGTATCCCTGGAAATGCCCCATCAAGCCTGAGTACAAAAAGCTTTACGGGGAAGGACTGTGTCTCTGTTGTGTCTATAAAGTTGCAGACACTTTGTTCCTGTAATCATAAATAGTTTCAACTGCTGTGAAGTGCTGACACAGTCCAGCCATAATTTGACAAAGCTATTTTAAATTAATAGCCTAGGAATGCTTTAGTAGTTTCTCCGCTCTAAAACAGTGTCTGTAGTAGGAACTTGGTACTTAAATATGTTTAGATCTATCTAAATATGGTAGGTTAAATATACTTAACTTCTTGAGACTTAATTGCATATTTTATTGAATTGAGTGAAGTGAAATTCAGTGAAATGGAATGATATGTCAATGAAAACTGAAAGAGAAGTGAGGCATGTACATACTGTGGTGCTGAATAGGGCTGGGATTAAGCAATTGACTCAGAGCTCTTCAGTCAGACTCTTTTCACAGGTAGGTAATAAATAGGAATTGTGATATTTTTCTATGGGGGAAAATGAAAAATATGGCCCATTTTATTTGTTTTTTTAAATGTGGGGCTGTGTTTTTGCAGTCTGTTAACTGAAGTGCAATACACTTTCTGTACAAGTTGCAAATACTTTTTCTGAGGAAAACATAATAAAAATTTCACTCTGTGAAAAAAAAAAACAGCCAAAAACTCCAAACCTAAATACAGCCTTTCCTCTGGAAAGAGTCATGTTTGAATGTTATTAATAGTGACCCACCTATCTCATTGGATTATGTGTATTGTTTATTTTATCAGGCTTCTCTGGCAATTGCGTTGGCTGTGGCAAGAAGGGTTTCTGCTACTTTACAGAATTCTCAAATCACATTAATCTTAAACTGACCACTCAGCCCAAGAAACAGAAACACTTAAAGTATTATCTGGTCAGGAATGCACAGGGAGCTCTGACCAAAGGATCTGTAATCTGCTGGAAAGGGGCAGGTAAGATAATGAAGCTGTCTTCCCCGAGCTCTGGTTTTCATCATCCAAGCTTAGCTATTACGGGGTCTGGTGTCTGGGTAAAGCCCAAGAGAGATCCTTTGAAAGACTCTCTAAAGCCAGGTGACTGCTGGAGCAGCTGTAAAAGCCATTGTCTGACCTAATATGAGCCTGGCATGTCTGAAGACGTTGGTCCCTTCATTCCAAGTGCTGTAGCCTCTAAGCAATTCATGTGTGAAATTATTAGAAAGATAAAGAAGTTTTTTTTTTTAAGAGTTCAGAGGCCGGCAGTCTTCAACCAGTACCTGCTCAAGCACCTTGTTCCAACTGCCAGAAAGCTCAGGCCTCTCAGGAAGCACCTCCAGTGAGCCTCTCCCACCTGCAAATCCCAGTGCTCCAGCTGGGAGTCAGCAAACAGGTACCTCTTGGAGGGAAAACACGCTGGGGTTCCACTTAACTCTTCTGTGCTTGTGTATTTGGGTACTTGTACTTGTGTGAAAGCAAAGACAGACAAGTAAGCACATTGCCTAATAAAACAAGTTGAATAGAAAATAAAACAAGTTGAATAGAATTAGAGATCTATTACAAACAAAGAAAGCAATCATTCTTTGAAGGCTTCTCGCTGTCCAATTTCTCACATCAAGTTTATGTAAAAAAGGTTAGCAAATAGTAAATAGGTGCTCTGCAGCTTGCTCACAGTTGAACCAAATCAGAATGTTTTAAAAAGGCTTTATTTCTGAAGTGTTTTTCCAGCTGTCACTTGTCTGGTCACTGATGACAACTGTTACAGGATCCAGTGTAATTTTAGCTTTTTTTGTCTGATCCATTCTATTTCATGCTATGACCAGAATCCTTTTCAAAACAGACAGTATATGGGTATCAGTTTAAAAGCTTGTGAATTTTTTCTTCTGCTGAGAAAAGTGACTTTAATATTAAAAAAACAAACTAATGGTCAGTATCTGTATCTTTCTTTGTATTAAAAATTCTTTTTGCGACCTTTGCTTTTCCATTAACTTGACATAAATGAAAGGTGATGGATGACAGAGGCTAGAGTGATCTCTCTGAGCTTCTTATAATGAAAACAGCTCTTTAGTGTCTTGTGATTATTACAGGTTTTTCCTGGGTTTTTACACAGGGGAGGGGACCTGAGCTGAAGAACATCTGTAGTGGTTATAGTCTATATATTCTCTGTGTGAGATAGAAGTCTGTTAAATGGTTATGATCTGGAATACTGGTGTCCTTTCAAAAGAAATCACCAATCTCTTTCTGATAACAGATTGCCTTTTTATTTCCTCAGATGTTACAAAAATGCTACATTAATTACAAACACATTAGGCTTGAGAATGCCTCCCTTTTTTTTTTCTTTTTCTTTTTTTCTTTTTTTTTTCTTTGAATACAGCATAGTTCAAAAATCTTAGAGAAGGATTGGGATAGAGGCTTAGTAAATTCAAAACATGTCTCTTTTGCGTGGTTCTTGAGCAAACTTTATGTAAGAGCCAGGGTCATGCAAAGAAGCTACAGCTTCTGACATATGCATTTAATTGAAGAATTAGATTTTGCCCAGGCACTTAATTGGGAGTAGGAGGTCAGAAGTGGATTGTTTCATTCAGCATTGTATTCACTCTTGGGCAGATCCCAATGGCTCTATTAAAGTAAATGATGAAATGATTGGTTTGTTGTATCAACTGAGGATCTTGACCTAGAAATGTTTAATGTGAACACTTTGGGTTTTTTTCCTTGTCAGCTGCAGCCGTAGATCACATCCCTTCAACAGCTGCATTCAGCTCAGCAGTTTATAATGGCAAGGAATCACCTAAGCAACAGTTGATGAAAAATAACCTGTCTGCTCTGACAAGACCTTCAGTGTTAGGTATTTGTATGGATTTGTTGTTTAATAACCCTAAACTCTATGTATATAACAGAAGCATTGAACAAATTATATCATGATTGTAATTTCCTGCATGAATAGAAATTACCATTCCCTTCCAAGTCCTTTCTGACCACAATACTGTTTTCTGTATTAATTTCCAGGGGAAAAAAAATTCTTTAGATGTTTTCAGCCACAGTTTTGTTGCAGTTCATAATATTATCTGGATGTTTTCCTCATATTTACAGTTCATTAATTTATTAGAGACACAGACCAGATTCTGAATCCAGGTTCCTAAGGAATGTGTCAGTTTGCATCGATTTCACCAACAGATTTTGTGAAGGGAATTAAGAAATTTTTATAAGAAATCACTCATAGGATGATTCCTGTTGCGGTTCCTATTGAACTGTTGTGGTTCACCTTGGGATGGAGAGCTAGACTTTGTCAACCAGCTCCAAATTCAATAAATTGTCCTCACTATAGCATTATTATTAGGATTTTTGTTGATTGTTTTCTGTACAAACTGCGTCACTGGCTTGTATAAGGAAGAAAATTAGTTTTCACTATGGCTAGAAACAAACTATAGCTCTGTTTTAGGATAAGTCTTCCCAAGTTTCCCTGCTGGCATCACAGACAAATTCTCCTTCTCTGACCATTCGGGCTCTTAATCTCCTTTTCCCATGCAGCAGCACATTATTGCTAATTCATTTCAGAAGGATTTATTTCACATATCAACATATCTGCACGAAAGAGCACAGCACTGTCAAATAAAAAATCCTTTGTATTGCTCTAAGTATCTTGTGACTTTGTCCCAGGCAATGCCAGGAAACCAAGTGAAGGCATGAGCTGCAAAATGGCCAAAGGCTGCCCTCGCGTGGCTAAAGTGTCAGGGACAAAGTCACTGGAAATCTCTGTCTGAGGGTCTGCAAGAGAACCATCTTCTTCTAGATCTGAAGGGCTCGGGTTTATCTTTATTTTAATAAATTTTTCAAAATTAAACCCACACTTTTTATATTAAATTATTATGTTGCCTCGCATTTTATGTGGGACTAACTGTTCTGCCAGGAGGTACAGCCTTGGCAGGGTGAAGCAGTGTTGTGACCTCAGTGTAGTCACGTCCAGAAGCAGAAATAGCTCAGTCCTGTGAGTTTCTGAGCAATTCCTGGAGGACCATTGACTCACAATAATTGAAAATACTTGATGTTAGTGGAGGCTCATCATTCTGGGAGTTTGCAGGAGTGCACAAGGAGACCCAAGAAAATGATGAAAGAAAATTAAAGAAGTTAGTCATCAGGATCTCCTAGAGAAACTGTGAGAAAATGGCTTCCACAGGAAAAAAAAAAAATTAAGGTATTCATCAGTAGGAGGAAGGTGTAGAAGTAATTTGATAGGAGTTGATATGGAATAACAAAAAACCAAAGATGGAATCAGCAAGAAGTGACAAAAATCCTGTAAATGGGGAAATTGTTGAAAAGAACTCAGATGTTACTCTGAAACCATTGGGAATATTATCTTTCAGTAAGTTATATGTAACGCTGTGTCATGTGTTCAGAAATAAAAGGAGCAAAATTCCCACAGTCTTGACTTCAAAATATTAGTACTTTTGTTTCCCACAGTCTTGACTTCAAAATATTAATAATTTAAGGATTCTTAGTATGTCTCTTACTGTACTCACACTGTATTTTTCTTAATAGAGAGAAAGCATTGGTATAAGATAAGGAAAATCTGGATAATTAGGAGTTCTTGTACCAGAAATTTCCAAGAAATTTAAGCAGGACACAACAAAGTAAAATACACCACACAAAATTATTATATTCATAGACTTGACCTTTTCTACTACCATACTCATTGAATACATTCAGTTTATCAAAACATATTGAATTACCATGCACAAACCTGTATACATTTTATTCTACTATTTCTCTGACACATTTAGGCACGTTAACAAATTCAGGGCCTCCAAAAAAGCGCCATAAAGGTTGGTCACCAGAATCTCCATCATCCACTGAAACTTGGAACTTGCAGCTCAATCCACAGGCTTCAAACAGAATTAAAAATGGTAAGCTATATCCCAAGTAATGATTTTGTCTTGTTATTCAGAAAATAATGGGGGGAAAGAGGCATTATTTTAAAGACATATGCAGATTCACATGAGAGATTTCTCTGTGCTCACCTAGATGCTTTATTTCCATTGATTTTGAGGCTCTGAGCCTAACTCTCCTTAGGTTCCAGTCACTGAGTCATTAACAAATCCCAACAGATACCTGAGTCCATTTTTAGATACCAAAATGCATTTGGAATGTTAAAATTAGTACAATAACTCAGGACCATGACAGCAGTGCTGTTCATTGTTTCAATTATTTGTCATAATATTTGTGGCACTTGGATTTTATAGTCTAGATACAGACAAGAGTGACATGCAGTGAAATAAACCCAGTTTCCCCAAAATGTTTTCTTTTAATGTGCTATTTTTTATATTAAAATTATTCTAAAGAAGTTATGCCTGAGCAAACATTGAATCTTGTTTTTTTCTTCTTATAGCAATGTTTAGAATGCGTGAAACTAAATATATCACATAGAACTCACAAATCATAACTACACATGTAATCACAACTACACAATATCACATAGGTCTCTCTATTTATGCATTCCTACCTGGAACTGTTTATTTATAAACATTTCAAAATCTTTAGATGCATATGTGTTGTCCAGTCTTGCAGTGACATAATTAGTCCTCTAAGACACTGAGCATAACAGTGTGGGTTGTAGTAACAGGTCATGAGCTGTTTGATGGAGCCACAAAAAACAGTTAATCCTGATAGCAAATGTGGGTATGAGATGATGCTGAATAACTTATCTTTGAGGAAATCATTACCAGACCTAACTCCAGTAACAATATGTCTAAAATCTCAGATGGAGGAAGCCTGTCATCTTTACCACATTCTGCTTTGGTGGGACCAGCCTCCTCTCCAATGGTGGGCTCAGGAGAACCAGTCTCAGTTCCTGACAACTTGCTGAAAATCTGTAAAGCAAAACCAGTTATTTTTAAAGGTAAACCCTCCAAACCCGCAACAAGGCCTCTATTTTTTGCAAGAGATTTAAAGATATATCCCACTCCTAAACACTATCCATTTGAAGTGAAAAATGACAAAATTAATGTGATGTGTACATACATTTATTTTGTAGGACATGGAAACTTCCCATATCTCTGTGGGAACATTAATGATGTGATAGTGAGTCCTTTGCTGTACACCTGTTACAGAAATTCACAGTCTTTATCTAGAGCATATGAACAATATGGTGCATCCACAATACAGCCTGTTTCTGAGGAAATGCAGCTGTTACTGACTGTCTACTACCTTGTTCAACTAGGTAAGATTGTTCTACATCCAGATAGACTACCTTGAATGTATTACATGCAGGCAAATGAGAAGGGGAATATTAGGGCAGGACAGTGCTAAATATGAGTCTTTGATAATATGATATTCAACTGATAATATGATATTTCATTCATAGTTATGGAACAAAATGAAGACTATGTTCTGAAGGCCAGACAGATTGAGTTATAAACATACAAAGTTTATTTTCTGCATCTGGGACCTCAGCAATGAAAATTAAAGGAAAAGAGCTGTAATTCACTGTTCTTGCAGACAATCTGTGGTTTAGAAGTATGCTGAGACAGGCAGCACTCAACCTCTTAAATATTTCTAATAACTGGTACTCAGGTTCAAATTAGGGCAGCTTTCTCTGAGTATCACAAAGGCACTTCAAAATGAAAAATTTGCTTTTCATCTACTAAAGGCAACAGAGTCATGCATGTAGAAATCTGAAGCATGGTTTTAAAAATAGTTTTTAACTCAACAGTTTTGTTTAATTCTTTCATAATCTTTTCCTCTTTTTTTTTTTTTTTTTTTTTTTTTTAGCGGCAGACCAGGTCCCTTTGATTGAGGATTTGGAGCAGATATTCATGCGCTCGTGGCGGGAGTCCCACCTGTGTGAAATCCGTCAGTACCAGCAGGCTGTTCCCCAGCCCTTCCCCCAGCTGCCCAGCCCCATCACCCCGGTGACCTCAGCCCAGCTGCCCTGGCTGGCAGGGCTGGCAGCCAGCTCCTGCAGTGACAGTGTCCATATCATTGAGTGCAGCTACTCCCTGGCAGAAGGGCTTTCTGAAATGTTTAAGCTCCTCATGGAAGGAAAGTTAACAAAGACAAACTATGTGGTGATCATATGTGCCAGTAGGAACCGAGCCATTGACTCCTGCATTGTGATAACAGGTAATATCCCAAGGATGTATTTCCTCACAAACCAGAGCAGTTCAGTGCTGTGAGGGCTTTGGTTGGAGTTCCAGTGAGTTGCCTCACAAAGCAGAGCTTTGGCCAGCCAGTAATGGGCTTTGATGAAGCCAAGCTGACGCTGCACAGTTGGGTCTCTCCTCAGCCACCTTCTGCCTGTGTTGCCCATTTTCTCACCAAAGCATCTCAGCCAACAAGGCTGCAAACAAGAAATAGTGAGTTACAGCATACACAGTGCACTAAGCTCTTCTGCTCTGTGCAACTGGGATATTACTGCAGGGAACCTTTCCTTAGCTTCTAAAAGATGATCTTTCAATATCATTCCCTTCAACAGCCTGCTCATGATTAAACAAATTATCTGAACGGCCATTCAAAGATTCATTGTGATTGTAAGATAAATGGCAATTCATTTCAATATTATACAGTCTTTTGATATCCTGTATCAACAAATACTTTCCAAACTGGGAATGAAATACATAGAATTGTAAAACATGAATCTATTTTACATGTATCTGGTGCATATATGTGTTGGAGACACAAAAGACTCATCTCTGTCATTTTTGTATGCATGGTATTTATTTAGTTTTAGAGTATTTTTATTATGACTTAGAAGAACATTCTTAACTAGTTTGAAGAGTTTTCAAAATTCCTTTTTTTTTTTTTTTGTCTTTTAGGAAAGTATCAGGCAAGAGTCCTGTCTGAGAGCATGCTCAGTCCTTCAGACTACCAAAAAGAAGTTAACTATCAGCTGGTCACAGGGAAGGTGGAAACTCTGGGGTCCTTCTTTAGCACACTCTGCCCAGGTACCTAACAGATTGTAAAGAGTTGTGTTTCCAAATCCCTGAAACTTCTAAGTCTGGGAAAACACCTGTGCTCATTTCCTTACCAGAAGGAAGACACTATTAGAAATACATGAAAAATGCAGGACAAAGTTACGAAAGTACAGTTGAATTAAAATTCCTCCTAAAAGCGTCAGTATCTAAAATCCATTGGTTTCATAAAAATAGGCCAGCAAACAGCTGAGCATATTATTCTTAGCTATGCAAATCCATCCTTACATTACATAAGTCCATATGCATATGAATGTATAAATTCTTTTGCCCTAAGCATTTAGAGCAGAATAGATCAGAGCTATTTTATGAAAGGTGGGATTTTCCCCTTCAACATACCATACTTTAAACCTGATTGTGATGCCTGGGACAGAGAGGAAAATTGCAGAGACTGGATCATTTTTAAAGTGAGTGTACTGAGAATTACAACAGGCAAGATTATCTGGGGATAGATCAAGCTGTGTGGAAGGTTAAATCACAACTAGGGCAAATGCAGCATGTTTGTCAGGATTAATGGGATGTCACAGTCTTCTTTGCCATTCACATCATGTTGGTAAATAGATCACAAGAACCCTTCTGAATGTGTCATGATATTTTGAGTGGTCACTTAAGGGAATCTCATTTTCCTTAAATCATCTTGTAGTTATCTACTGTTTATCTTAGTATCTTCAAAGTATGGTTCTCAAAATCAGGAAACCATAGAGAGTCACAGAGAGTCACAGAGATCTCTGCAGTTGCTATTGTTTAGCAACATTATTGTTTAGTTGTTATTGTTTAGCTTTTGTGTAGCAGAACAAGTAAATGAGCATCCTAAAAATAGTTGCCACGCATATTCACTGGACTGCTCTGCACAGGACAGGCCCTGCCTTTCTGAGCTCACTGCAGACATGCTCAAACATCTTTTCAACTGCTGAGAAAATACTAATGCCTGGGTCAGGCATATTGTACTCTCTGCATAGCTTTCATCTCTAAGTAAGGCCCCTGCTCTCTAGAAATGGGTATGTTTGCAGATATTCTATACTTCAATAAAATATACCTTGCTTGCTTCAGCCTTGACTCACGTTTTTCTTTTGGCTGTATTAGAAATTATTTTTCTTTCTGTCTCTCAAAAACGTTAAGAGTTTTAAAAATGTTTATCAGATGTTTCTCAACTTCCTTGTAATCCTTGTTAATGAACAGTATGGATCCGTGGTCTGAACACAAACTAAGCCAGTCATGTCATTGTTGTTGCTGGTTTGCATCGAGGCCTTAAGGTTAGTTTTCTACCACATTCCATAAATGTCCTAGCTGGTCTGCAGAGAGGGTTTGTCATTCTCTGGTCTGGTTTTCATTTTACTAATGATACTCTGTGAAAAGAGATGCAATAGAAAAAAACAAGAGTGTTCCTGTATAAAACAGCCAATAAGCCAAGGGCAGGATAGCTAGCAAATACATAAAGTTTTTAAGATCTACAAAACAAAATCAATATGAAACGCAGCTCTTATTAACATGGATGTTTATTCCACTATCCCTTCCATTTGACAGAGGGTGACATTGATCTTTTGCTGGAAAAATTTTATCAAGAAAACCAAGGGCACATCTCTTCATCACTTTCTGCTTCAGTGAATAAACCAACAGCAGTGAATGGAGCTGGAACAGCTGTGTGTACAAGTGAGTAAGGAGGATGTTCTAGAGAGGTAACAGAGTAGGGCACTGGACAAGTTCTGGGCACACAGTGAGATCCCTCTGGGCAGAGCCCAGAAAGCAAAGGTCCTGAGGCAAACTGCAACTCATGTCTTGGAATATTTAGATGAACACTGATGGATGTTCTGCTTCATTCCACTGGGTGTTACAGTGTTTGAAGCTCTGGTAGCAGAATACTATTGTTCAAATTCACTTTCAGGTCTCAGACAATTACAGGACCAGTAAGTCCAAATGCAGAAAGATTTCTTTGCATGTTCCCTATGGATTTTTATAAATGAACTCCTGTAAATAAACAAAATACTTTAAAGAGTAGATCAGTTATTCTTTGCCAGACTCTTAACATTTTACATTAGATTAGCCTTTGGGCATATATCTAAACAGAATTTTGCCTTTTTTCAGGTTATGAGATTGAACGACATCAAATCCGTCCATTCCAGCTAGCAGTGGCTCAGAAATTGCTGTCTCATATTTGCTCAATTGCTGACTCCAGCACTCAAAATCTTGATTTGGGTTCCTTCGAGAAAATTGATTTCTTGATTTGTGTTCCACCCTCCGAAGTGACTTACCAACAGACTTTGTTTCATCTCTGGCACTCAGGTGCTCATTAGTTAGCTTTATTTTAGATTTACACAACATTCTTAGATGTAGTCATATCCAGAAATACTGACACTTGTTCTGTTCTTTTAGGTATATTATTAGAACTTGGATTAGAGAAGGAACACCTTACGAAGCAGAGAGTGGAACAGTATGTTATGAAACTAGATGCAGAAGCCCAAATTAAATTCAAAATCTTTTTGCAAAACTCTATGCAGAATCCACACACACTGTTTGTCCTAATCCATGATCATGCACACTGGGATCTAATGAGGTAAGAAAACTATAACTTGTTTTTAGAGAAATTATTATTATCTGCATTATCTCTCAAAATTAGTTTTCAGATTTATCCCTTCCTTCATCTTTGCATCTTTCTGCTAATTCTGCTTCCCCATGCATTGAATAAACATGTTTTAAAGGTCCTTTGTGATTTATTCTTACCCTGCTTATTATATTGTGCCTCAGTGGAATATTTCAGCTTTTTTTGCTCCCCATTCTTATCTACTTTCAGCCACAGCTATTGTTTTTTTGGCTGTTTGTCCTTTGTTCAGGGGAAAGCTTCCTGTGAAAGTACACAGAGCTCCTCATCCTCTGTTACTGTCCTCTGGGCTGTAAAATTTGCGAAACCTCAACCCAGTGAGTAGAAAGCTAGTGAGCCAACATTGCTGCCTATTTTTTTAACTTACTGGAAGTTTTGCAGTTCTTTTCTATCCAAAATCAGTGATTTGTAAGAATGGAAAGCTTCTGTGGATTCTTAGTGATGCCAGGTAGAGTTCTGAGGGAGAGAGAGTGGTTCCTGTCCAGCGTTTACCAAGTTTCCCATCAGCTCACTCACGTAACTCATTGCTTCCCTCTTCCCTCACAGAGCTCTGTTTCCATAGATTCTCAACAACCTGCCTGCTGAGAAGTGGGGCTGCTTTTGCTGTCTGGTTCTGAGGCTCTTGGGGAGGTTGGAAACCATTCTGAACTCCAGAAACACCAACATATTCCAACTTTGGGATCGTGGTAGTGTTTCTGAAACCAAACACTGGAATCTTGCTTGTGAATGCAGTGAGGTCTTGTCTTTTACACTGGTTAACAATGATGACTTTCAATGAAACTGCATCTGAGGGTTTCCTGTTCAGCTCCCCTGTCTTAGGAACTTACATGGACTTTTACAGCTGTCCTAGCCTTTGAGGCATTTATTCATTTAATCCTTGAGTGGTAGGGAAGTACCTATGTTGCTGCTCAACTGGGTTTTCTGTCTAATAAAGATACATAGGCAGGTAAATGCCAAAAATTCAATAGCATTAATTTGGACTGAAATTTTGCACAGGAGCAAGGAATTCACTGTCAGTATTCCGTGATACTGTGATTTGCTCTAAGAATAACTATTCATTTTTTCTCTTTTTCTATCATACTGACTTATCATCTGTACTTTTCTATCTTGATTTTGTAGGTTAGAATTATCTTTTGTTAAGGGCAGCACCAACAATCTGACCAAAGTTACTACAGGACTATGTGTCTATTGGTAACTTCCACGTTAGCTTCCTTTCCTACTTTATCTCTTATATTCTGGTAGCTGCAAGGGATTGGTAATTTGCTAGTTAGAGAGCTTATCAGACTCACCAAAATTTTTACTCGCAGTGAAATAATTTACATTTTCTTCTCTGCAACAGTTTCAGGGTAAAAGAAGAGTCCTAAATTCCTTTAACTTTGATTTCACATCCAGGTTTAAGCTATTACACAGACACAAATATTCCCTTTTGCTGATCACTTTGGAGAGTTTTGGGTTTCTTTTTTTGCAGTGCTATGCATAGTCTTTATCCTCAAACAGAGCTGTCGACAGGACTTGTTGATAGACTGTTGAACTGCAGGGAGGTGAAAGAGGCACCAAATATTGTGACCCTCCATGTGACTTCCTTCCCCTACGCGCTGCAGACACAGCACACTCATATCAGCCCTTACAATGAGATCCACTGGCCTTCTTCATACAGCAATGTAAGATGGATGCTTTCAGGTGCTTTTCTGAGCTTTTCATGAGTTATTTTCCATTTATGTACTTAATAAAACAGTGAAGTCCCCATGATTTTTGTAAACAAGAGTGAAGTTTGCATGACATCCTGTTCAGTCTGTGGCAAGTTAATTTTTCCTTTTCTTATCCTTTCTATCTTTCTTTTTCTTTATTCCTTTTATGTTTTCCATAAACCTTAGTAGCTCTGCTAAATATTTTTGAGCTACATAAATGGAAATTATCTTCAGTTCTCTCTCTAGTGCATTACTGCATAAATGTATGTACATGCATGGATTTTCTTCATATATGTGCATATTTAGTCTATATAGCTGTGTGTATGGATATGTGGGGAGAGAGAAAGAAATGAGGAAAAATTGGGTCAAATTTTCATTCTCTCAAAATAACTAATTCTGTTTCTTTCTCTTCTTTTTTTAATATGTCTGAGTAGATGCATGTTTATTAGAGAATATAAGTATATCCAGATACCAATGGTTAATCCCTGGTAAATTAAGTATGAAAGACTTTGTCCTTTTATTTTTATTGCTTCACTTGCTCTAGGGTGTAGATTTATACCACG
Source organism: Geospiza fortis (assembly GCF_000277835.1). Taxonomy (NCBI): domain Eukaryota; kingdom Metazoa; phylum Chordata; class Aves; order Passeriformes; family Thraupidae; genus Geospiza; species Geospiza fortis. Next base: position 5,743,988 of record NW_005054318.1, on the reverse strand, counting down.
AAAACAAGAAATACTTTGGACTGTCAGAGTTCATTGAGTCCACCCTCTCTGGACATAGCATTCCACTGCTTCGGTACGACAGCTCTTTTGAAGCAATGGTCATGGCTTTGGGAAAGAGGTATGGGGCCCTCCTTTGCTTAACATGGGAAACTTAGGAAGTCATTTTTAGGGCCTTGAGTTATTAGCTAGAAGACCATTTTATTTGTTTATTTATTTATTTCGCTTCTTACTGTCTTACACATCATTTACATATGCAAGGCATTTCACCTGTTGTTATTTTCTCATATGTATTTGGTATATACTGGGCCTGCAGTGTCATCACTGGAGGTTGTCTCTTGCTATGAGCATGCACACTGCTTAGTCCAATTTACAATGTGTTCTTGTTTTGACCTGTAACTCCTCTATATTATAATAATCTACCATTGTATCATCACATAATTTTAAATGTGTTATTACTTTTGTCCAGTATTATCACTTGCTGACCCTGGCTGATTTTGATTTTGAGTATACTGCACTTGGAACACAAAGAGAAGTCAGATATATCACTGTGGCAGGTACACATAAATCAGAAATAAAATCTTCACAGCAAGCCATAGTCACTTTTCTGAGCAAGCCATAGCAAGCACTCTTTTTACTGTGCATCTGGGTTTCGTTTCTGTGAAAATCAGAACACAGAAAGCTATTGGATATCCATGGATCACCTTTCCATAAACTGGGGATTGAGACAGGGTGTAGCTGGCCTTGGGAGGTTGGAGTGTTCATTGGTTGCTGCCTACATATTCAGTCCTCTTGAACACAAGAGTAAATTGGTTCTGGGCTTCAGTAAGAAAACAAGAGAAACACCCAATCTCTCTCTGCCCCTTAAGAATGACACACAATGAAAAATACTATTCTTATTGATTAGAAAATGTCATTTTGTTTGATGATATTAGTGAGTGCCTATTGTGTGATAATATTGTGTGATAAATTTTGTAACAGCAGTAAGGTATGGATAAACTAAAGTGATGTAACTTTACTGGACTACTTGCTTAGTAAACCTTTATGAAGAGAAATGGAGGGACAACATCAGTTGTGATTGTGAAATGATGCCTTGCAAATACTGTACAACTGCAATTGATGAGATTTTGTTGTAAAGTAGATACAAAGGATTTGTTACAGGAGAAAATCCTGAGTTTACTATATTTTGTAAAAAATAGCTTTTTCACATCACCCTTTAATACTCTTTAATTCACCATTTATTTCAGGTTCCCCAGATTACACAGTGCAGTGATAAGGACTTTTGTCCTCATCCAACACTACTCTGCAGCTATGATGGCAGTGTGTGGTCTTTCTCAGATGAAGAATTACACCTCAGTTGAAACTCTGGAAATCACCCAAAATCTAATAAATTCTTCAAGGCAATGTCCTAGTGGCCACGGCCTCATGGTAGTGTTGAGAATTCCATGTGTCCCTCTGGCTGCAGTGGCGTATGAACGTCTGTATAATGTAAGGGAAAGACTAGCCCTTGAAGATAACTTTGAAATAATCCTGGGAAATCCTAATTCTGGAATCACCATTGGGAAGCACTTTGTGGAGCAATTGAAGGTAAATTGCAGAATGGCATGTGCTGGGAAGCTTCCTTAGATGGGTAGGTGGAGAGATTTTACTGGTGACAGTTATAGCCATGGGCTGAAGTGTGGAGTCCTAAAAGTAAAACCAAAAACTGCAATGAGGAGCATGACTTTTATCTTTTACACATACTGTCTGTGACAACTTTCCTGTCCTGCCTGTGGCTAATGCTCAGTGAAGTATTAACTAATATGGTTAGCACTTGACCTCCAGTAGCAACCCTTAGAAACAGCTGAAATGCTTTTACCTAAAGGGACTATGAGAAATACATTAAAAAGCCAAATAAAATGTTCAGTTTCCGCTGAATTTTCTCACAAAAACCTCACAGTGCAAAAAGATTTTAATCAGTGACTAGTTGATAGTTAAATTATTCTTGTCACCAGCAGGGGACAGGAAGATCGATTTGCTTGATCAGTGATTGTAGTTATGGATCCTAGATCACCCTGGTGTTCATAGTTTGGGGTTTTATGCTTTCTGAATCATGTTTTGGTTTATGGATTAATTTATATCCTTTAAGTCCAGAATCATGGGTAATCTGTTTAAAAAAGTGTCCTTTGCTCTTCATAAAATTACCATCTTCTGATCACCAAAGCAAAAATGTATTTCCTCTAGAATGTTGTAATATCTATATATGTTATACTGTTTACTCTGTTTGATCCAATACATTAGATGAAGTCATTTGAGATCCAGAGCCTAATGCTGACCTCATTCTGCTATTAATTAGGCATCACTTTGAAAAATCAGAATTAGTTCTGAGTCACATCCTGATGATGTTCTCTGACATGTATAGAGGGGAACATGAGCAGATGTCAGAGGCGAGTTGTTGTACTATTGATCATACCATAGATGCTCCTTATCTGTAGATCAGTCTCACAGCAGAAAGGACTGACTGGTGAGTAAAGCAATACAGCCTGAGGCTGAGCAGTCAAACAATATATGGGCTTGTCAGATTTCTCATAAAGATACCAGGAAAACTGATAGCTTTAGGGGAGAGTGGGAGACTCCAGGAGGTTGTTAATAGGGACAGTGGTGTGTGTTGAACACTTCCAGCTTTCTCCTGTTCCTCTAAGGTGAAAAAGTTTCATTTCTAGCTTAGTTTCTTCCTTGGACTCAGACATCCATATATTGTCTGCCTCAAGAAGCCTCTGTGTTCTCTTCTCTCCCCCAAAATTCCTGCTCAGCTTTACTCTCCATTGTGCCATATTTGCCATATGCCCTGGTCTCAGTGCTATCTATGCAGGCTGGAACATACTGTCCCAATGTGCTCAGACTAACAGCAGGCAGACTGCTGTCTGTAATGCAATAGAAACTGTGAGAGCTATCTGTTTTGAATTGGGCTCTGCAGTGTGGCTTCTCTTCCACTGTACAAGTGGATTATTATAATGGATGATAAAGAATGTCTTTCTGTCTTTTTATTTGATGAAGATATATCTCAAATACATATATATATATATAAACTTATTATATAGTTACTGATAAGTCCAACATATAGATATGTCCAACAGGATTTCTCTACCTTGTACAGATCTGGCAGAAAATTGAGGATGTAGATTGGAGGCCACAGACCTATTTGGAATTGGAAGGTTTGCCTTGCATATTGATTTTTAGTGGGATGGATCCACAAGGGGAGTCTTTGCCACGGTAAGAAGATCTACTCTTTTCTCAGTGGCAGTGTTTTATCCATTGCTTATCAAATAGCTAAAGATTAACTGTGTGATTACTTTTGTGAAAGGAGAACAGATTTCAAGGTGTTTCTTTGCCATTTTTGGGGCAGTTTTTATATCATGAATGCAAACTCCATATTATTGATAGTAAACTTCTGTTTATACAAAGACATACATAGCTTCAAAAATATTATAAAAGTTATCCCAGTTTAGAGGAGAGAATGGGTATGTTAAAAAAAAAGTATAACTGCTTAGGTTTCTTTAGGGTAGCTGAGAAATCTGCTGATGATGGTTGTATGTGTGCCCCTAGAGGTGTGGGGTGCCTTCTGGAACGGCAGGTGAAAGAGAGACAGGATGCCCTGGGGCACTAAATGCTTTTGTATGTTCAACTAAATCCTATTCTGTGTGTGTTAGGTTTAGAATCCAAATGATTATTCTTTTTCTTATGCTGATGCTAATGTGCAGTGCAGTAAATTAAGTTGTGTGATTGGGTTGAGAGAAAGAAAAGTGTATGCACCACAGTGGTAAACTTATTAAGCACAAAATATTGTGCTCTATCTCATCCCTCATTGAAGCAAATTGTGAAAAAATTCCCCTTTGGCTGTGTTTCTCAAAGAGATAAGGCAGTAGAGTACAGTGAGTTTTCATAGTAGCTCCTCCTGTTTCTCTCCAGATCACTGAGATACTGTGACCTACGGTTAATAAATTCATCTTCTTTGGTACGGACAAGCCTGGAGCAAGAACTTGGTTTGGCAGCATACTTTGTGAGCTCAGAAATTCACACAGAGAAACCAGTTGTGAATGATGTGTTAGAAAGTGACCCAGAGAAACTAAGCAGTACTGACAATGAAGATGAAGAAATAGCAACAGAAGGTATTTTTTTATTACTGGTAATAAAAGAAGCTGTAAAATGAGTGAAAATGATTAGCAAAAGCAGCAATGTATGGGTGAGGTTTTCTCATTTTAGTCTTACTAGGTGAGCTCTGCTCCTTAGTTTTGTTTCATCTCATTGAACCTCTGTTTCCTCACCCTTCTGCTGCTGATGCGTTTTAACTTCTTGCAGTTCTACTGCTGTATCTGTTATCTCTCTCTGTTTTCTGGCTCCCTCCTGTGTTCCTCCTTTGCCCTGTGTGTTCTGATAGCCACAAAGTGGAGCTTTGTGTGGAGTAGGAGCACCAGGTGACACTCACTGTTCAGGTGACACTCACTGTTCAGAGGACCCTCTGCACTCTCCCTCCCCAGCAGAGAAGGGTGAGATTGCTGTCTGAGAAGCAGCAGCAGTGACTGCATCCCTACCCTCAGTGGCAGCTCCAACTAAACTGTTCCTGGTGCTACTGAACCTATGCTTACAATGATGTCAGTGATAAAAATTCCTTTCAAGGATACAGCTGAGTAGTCCCCAGCTTGTAAGGTGTTAAATAGTATGAATAGAAAATATATCTCAATATAGAAACTTTTGAGTTCTCCTTGAAAATGTCCATGAATTCAAATTAACAGTGTAGAGTTGGTGAATTCATAATTTCTTAAGAAACCAATTGAGAACAATCAAATGTGTAAAAACCAAAAATTATTTACTCAGGAACAATTACTTTCTGTGGGTTTTTTGAGTTATAATTGATGGACATTATCAGTTATTTATTAGTTCTTTGCACTTTTCTTTACTATCTATTGTGCCTGTGGAAAACAAAGGATTTTTATCCCTGTAAAGCATTTAAATCTCTAACAACTTGCCTTCATTTCCTTTTCTACACTATGAGGAGGAAGAAACCCAATTACCTTCCAAGTTCACCTAGGAAGTTCTTACTGAAAATGACAGCAGAACAAGCTGAACAAAAATACTTTCTTTAATCCAATATGGACTCTTCATAGAGGAATGAAATGCCTGGGGTCATACTCAAACTGTGTTGAAGAGATGCCTGCTTCAGATGTGATGGATACTCCTTGCAATGAGCAGTTCTGTCCATTTAGTTGAAGTATGCTGGGATTGTATGTGATCTGAGTCAAATGGGCTCCTGTGATGTCTAAAGCTGCTCTCCTAGTCCATGAAGTATGGTGTGATCATCCAGAGTCCAACTCAACATGTGAGATAGGCTTACAGTCTAAGTTTGCTGATGGCAGTGCTTATGTCTCAGTTTATCATGTTAATACTGTACAGAAACAAGCATTTTAACTTAGGAGCCTCAGCTAGGAACTCAAGTGAATGATGGCCATCCACCTGAGGATTTTCATCACTGAAAGCTGAGATGTAATCTGGCCATAAAGCTGTGTGGGGTAGGAGGTAATTTCAAAACATACTGACAAAATAGAGCTTGTTGCCTGCTGCTTTCCCTGACATTGGATTAGTGGGGAATGTAAGACATGGGTTGGAAGAGAAATCATGGTTGAGACAGGCCTAGATATTACCAGCTCCTGGTTGCAGCAGTGATGTTTGTGAAGCTATTGCAGCTCAGCACAGGTAAATTAGACCATAGGCTGATCCGATATTCTGTGGTGGGAACAGATACTCTCCATACTGGAAACAGTGTCAGGATGAGAACAAACCCCACACAAACCCTTCTGTACTTTTCCTTACTTTAACGATATAGCTGTGACCTAGAGGATTACCTAAATTATATTTTGATTTTGTTTTCCCTTACTATCATTCATGAAACAGGTTCTACTTCCGAAAAGAGAAGTCCTATGAAAAGAGAAAGATCACGTTCCCATGACTCTGCATCTTCATCTCTCTCTTCAAAAGCTTCCAGTAAGACCATAAGATCATCTCTGTTAATTTAAGTTTAGGACATAAGAGAGACCTTAGCTTATTTGATAAATAATAAAAAGCATAAATCACTAAGGTTTTGATCAAGCCTATTTTAATGGGATCACTTAAGATGGCTAGAAAATATAGGGATTAGACTTCGGAAATATAGAAGATAGGATCTTTTCTTGCTTGAAAAATTAACATGTCATGGGGTGCTCAAACTAGGTGCTTCCATGTGGTCTACCCATGGCTCTGTCCCCTCAGTACATCTGTGGTTAAAGAAATATTTTTATTTCACTTTTTTCTGTGCCCCTGGATACTGATATTTTGAGGGATGTCACACTGGTGTTACTTGTGGCCATTCACAGTGCTGGTGACACTTTTGTGTTTGTTGCTAATGGCTATTACCGACTACTTTAGATTAATAGACAGAGGATAGCATTTCTTGAAATCGGGAGAAACTACTGACTTTTGTTTGTTCAGAATGTGGGGTTTTTTTGAGAACCAGCATGGTTGTTTTCACCATGAGAGGAAATCTGGTTTAATGTATGTTCAGCCTTAGGCACATATTTCTAGTACCTTGTGTAGACTGATTCCACAAGCAGTTCTCTGCCTACTTTAAAGACTGTGACATATTTGCATGCCCTCTTTCACTAAGCATTAAAGATGCTCAGAACCATTTAACATGTGTTAAACTTAAACTACATGTGTAAAAATATATAGCTTTCAGAAAACCCACAGTTATCTGCAAGGTGTATCTACATCGCATATTCCCAGCCAACATTCATGAGTTCAGTATGTTCTCTGAGCTGACCCAAAGCTCTGTCAGTGCACTAATGCATTATGTAGCACCAGGTGCTTGAGGGCTGCCAGGTTTTATCAGATCAGCCTAAGTGCTGCAATGACCCAGACATGAGTGTCAGAACAGAGCTGACTCAAGCACTGTTTTTAGATATCAGTCTGAGTAGACATTTCTGTAGTGTGGTGGGGTAATAGCCTGGAAGTACTTATTTCCTTCAATGCATTTAAACAACGGTTTTAGTAATTTTGTATTTGATTAAAGTATCTGGTGAGCACCTTCAGCAAGAAGTGTATGAGGGAAATAGAGGACAGAGCAATCACTGACATATTTCCTATGCACTTCAGGACTTTAAAAGCCACGTTCTGCATTGAAACAAATACTACAAACTAGTCCCATTATGGCTTCCTGTACGAGGAAGGTCAAAACAAGAAGAGGAGTAATGTTTGCTGGACAATGTATCAAGAGGATTATTTGTTGTGTTTTGTTTAACTGTGGCATTGACTAGCAGAGATATTTGCACTGTGTTAAAATGCAAATTTTCTTTTAATTACAGCATTCTGCACTGAGTCATCTCCTCCCCAAGCCCTAAGTAACAGCACTGAAGAAACTACAAATAACTATGAAAGGCAGAAGCAGAAAGTAGACAAGGGGGCACAAACAACAATCAGCAAACACTTGCCACCAGTAACTGAACAGCTGGATATGAAACAAAACATAAAAAGTACCCAAGTCTCCATCACCTCATCATCCTCCCCACCTTTCTCCTCCTCTTCTTCCTCCTCTGCACCTACTCATAACTCCTTCATCCTACAGACGTCTCAATGCTCCATGACCAAAGCATCAAAACAGCCTCCCATAGTTTTCCTGCCCAAACTGGTTTATGACATTATTACTTCTACAGACAGCAGCGGACTTCCCAAATCCTCTTCCCTCTTGCCTTACCATTCTGTTATGTGGGCAAGTTCTTTTCGTCCCCTTATGAGCAAGATGATGACGTGCACGGAGCAGTCCCTGTACTACCGCCAGTGGACGGTTCCCAAGCCAATCCACATGGACTACAACAACAGAAATGAGGGCAGAATGGACACCTTTCACCCAAGGAGACTGCTGCTGAGCGGGCCACCACAGGTGTGTAAAAAGAACAAGGTATTATCATTGATTCATTTTGATTAAGTTTATCATAATATCAGAAAAAATATTTAGTCATTATTATTCATACTTAAAGGTGTGGGGGTTTTTTGGAGAGCAAATTATGTGTATTTTATTTCCTAATCCCTTCTAATAAAAAATTTCTTCCTTTCTTTACTGTTAGCCTGAGTTTCAATACAGAGAAGCTGCAGCAATATTTGCTTTGTCAGTCTCTCTCCATTAAAATGTTTTAAAGACAGTTTGCTCAAGAGATAGATTTCATGTGTAATTTCAGTTTGTTAAAGTTGAATATGCATTTATGTTTTAAATAAAGATCAGAGATCTTGACAAAGCCACTTTCTTATGATCAATGTGAAAGCAGCTGTGAGTTTGTAATTAAATTATTTTGTTTCCTTTGCACAGCAGACAGAAATAGAAGCTGTTGTAAATAATACATGCAAGAAGGCCAGTTCAAAGTAGCAGAGCCATATTTAAAAGATGAGTAGCTGACCGAGGAGTTTTTTTGCATTACTTTGAAAATACATATGAAAATAGATCTAGTTCTAAGAAGTTAACTCTCGTGTAAATTCTCCAGGAATGTTTAGCACTTAACTCTGAGCAAGGTATCTCCCAGTTAAGTGCACGTTACAGGCAAAAGGTAGAATTGTGCCTCATGTTTTACTGCAGTATGAAGCAACAAGATAGGAAGAGGCACTGTGCCTGCTGAGAGCAGATATATTTCCTGTCAACCTCAGAAGTCAAACAGGATAAATGCAAACCAAGACAAAGGTGTTTCCAGTTACTGTAACATCAACCCAAAGAATTAATCCAAAGACAGTTGCTGAATTATCTTGCCACATGATCCACTCCCCTATGCCCATCCATGCAAAAAGCAACTGCATATTGCTATTTGTTACATTATTGTTTTCCATTGTATACCTAAATATATGGGGCAGAAGGAGCATAAATGAACTCTTCATGCTAGGAATTCCCACAGATGTTACTCTGAGTCACAAAGGATTCCAGAAACTGATGATCAGTTTTTCACTGTCCATTCCTTTGATCTAAATAGTTTGTGTTTGCCAAATATTGAGGTGTTATGTGATCAAGAAACTGAATTTCATACTCAGCTGCAGCATAAAAATGAATACGATGTGGAGAGAGATGTTCATTTTCATCCCAAAAAAACCCCAAAATGACAGGCTGTAACAAAATGACAGGCTGTAACAAAAGGACAGGCTCCAACTTCTGTTAGAATTTTATATTGCATTCACATCAAACCCCATAAAGATATGATTCTGAAAGCCATTCTAAACATTTAGATTAGCCAATAAGAGATTTTTCCTTTGGTATTTGAGTCCCAAATGTAAATTGTGGATCGCAGAAGAGTCATTCAGAGACTTCTGACAGCATACTACATATGGTGAGAATGTTTTGATAGTTCACACACTTGATATTTGCAATTTAACTATGATCAAACAGGAAGCTTCTTATTTGTCAGCCCACTTTTCACTATCAAATCTCTCTGGTTTCTTACCAAGTATGGAATAGGATGCTGTTCACTCTCTGTACAGCTGTGAATTTCAGCCCTGGTAACAATTCTTTTACTTGAAACTCCATCTCTTTTTCAGCTGTCTTCACAATGCAGGTTATTTCCTAGTGTTGTATCAGGTCCTACAGTTGGATTAGTCCCTAAAGGATGCTTTTTATTTGTTTATTCATTTTATATTCCTCAGTTCTTTCTGAAGAATATACCTGTTTCACGCAGAACAAATTCATGTTCATCAAATCAGGAGTATCATATCTTCTTCCTAAATTAAAAAATGTAGGATTATATATTAATTTAATAGAATTTACCATTTATTATTTCATGGAATTCTCTTAATTCATTTCTATCTTCATGGAAAAATCCAGCAACTTTTCTACCTTTACTATTTTAACCTCCCAAAGTACTTAAAACACCCATAAACCAAACAAACTGCTTTAAAAGTATATGGGTTAATTTAAGGTATAACAATCCAGTGTTTTTGAAGGGAATAGTAGCAATAAATTATGCAGAAATTAGAATTACCCTTCTCTTTTGAGAAGAAATAATTTTCCTTCCTGAAGTTGGTTTTGTTCATTATTTTTGATAATATTAACATTTCACATGGACTTAATACTTATTGCATCAAGAAGTATAAGCAGAAATGAAAACAATTATTAGACAGCTCATATCTAAATGTTGCTTACATCTCAGCCAAAGTAAAAGACTGCCAGAGTAGTACCTTCCCAAAAATTAGTAATTACTTGTTTTCTTTATCAGGCAGTGATTCCTTTACTAAAATTTAAATCAGGAAGCAATTTTCTGGTTAAAACTAAAAATACGAAATCAACAGAGGAAGAAAACATCAGAGAATCAAAATGACAATTCTCACTGTCAGGGAAATTAGTAACAAAATATGCTCACCCTTCTCTCATGGAGATATTTTACTCTATGTACTGGTCAAAATATTTTGCTGGAAGACTTGACACATTTTTACAAGGACAGTTATGTACATTAGAAGGCAATAAATGTCTTATTTTTACAATAGGCTTTAGGAAATGCAGCAAAAACTGGATAGGTATGGACTAGTTTATCTGTAATTAGCTCCCATGATCAAAGTGAAGCCATTGGTTAGTGAGTATAATTTAATATACATCACCATGAGCAATATGTATTGTACACACGGCTCAACATCTCTTTCCGGGTACCCCCATGCAAATGCCTATATGGAATTCTAAATTCTCTCAAGTATTTTTTCTTTAGAACATTCATCTTAAAGTTCCCCAAACTGCAAATCAGGGTTTCAAATGTTCAGTTTTTTAACTGGATTTTACAATTTAGAACTGGCATTTTCCTGAAGTGTGGAAGCTGCTGGTGAGCACAGCTCAGTCCTGTGGCACCACATCCAGGGAATGGAGCAAGCATGTCTTAAGACACTTCCTGAAGAAGAAAAGTGCTGCCCATTTTATTACTCTATTAAAAACTCATTACAATGAGTGTATATACCATTCAGCTTATATAAGAAAAATATTAGGGAAATATTTATCTATTATTAGCTGTATTTTAGAAGAATGTAGCACGTGGAAACATGGAGAAGAGCCATCAACATTTGACCAACTGTCTGTGGATCATCAGCATGTTTTCTGCAAATCATCATTGATTCACAGGCCATAGTTTGAAAACAACTGTCATGATATGTGAAGAACTGTCTTACCTGGAAATTAGAATAGAAAAGCCTTATGGAATAATTTCTCCTTTTGCCATATTTCTCCAAATGTGAGGCCTGAAATCAGATGATGCTTTATACCAACATGTAAGAATAATAAAATACTTCTAATGGTCCTGGTGTCCAGCATCTGGAACAAGTTAAAAAAGGAAGCTCATTACTGTTACACCTTCTACAACAGCACTTTTGAATGTAATTTCATGGATGCATGGAGGGACACAATCAGTTTATCTCACTGGAATGCTCTCTCTCAGATTCTTGGTTGTTTGCACCCTATCCTTGATATCTATGGCAAGCAGATTTCAGTGGTCAAAATCTTTGGCGAGTTTTCCGCTTCTCTTTGGTAATATATGTCTTTGATACAAACACTAGACCTTCATATATATGTCAAATTTTCTTCAGGAAAGAATTTGAATTCATATTCCTTCCTCTTGCTACAGCTACACTCTTCATGAATGAAGAGCTGCAGAGTAAGCATATTCTTAGTATTAGCATCCCTGGCACTAAGGATGACAATAGAAACAAAACCCCTAAATCTCATCAGGCCCAAATTCCCTAGTTATCATCAGTTTTCACAAGATTTGAGATTTTCATTTCTTAGTCTTCTGGGATTTTCTTCTTCCAAGTCTGATTCTTCAGACTTCTGACTTCCAAAGTCAGCTAGACAGGAACAAATTAGAGTAATACTTCCATTATTTGTGAATATTGCCCTCCCAGGTGCCTTGTCTTACAAAGCGCTGAGCACTGCCACATGTTTGAGGAGCCTTTTTTCTGGAAAGCAGAGCTGTTTGTCATAGTGGTCCCTCTCATGTACATTTTGTTTCAGAAATTGTAAAAATACCGGCCAGTTCTAGGTTTCTTCAGTCTTTTAATCTGTTTGTAACTTTGGTATCCAGAGCAAAGACAGGCTATGGGGAAAAACACCTTGCTCAGAGTACTTCCTTACCACTTGTTGTCATTATTAGTATGTCATGCTTAGCCCAGAGTCACTAGTTGGGATCAGCACGGCATTGTGCTTGGCTTCCCTAAAGCCATGTAAAGTTGCAGACCAATTGGGTATGCACTTTAAATTTTCTTTTCAGATCTCCTGTTTATTGGAGATAGGGGATGGGCAGGATCCCCTTATGCAGAGCATTATGCTTCAGAGGTGTGCATACCCTGCTTGCAGGATCTCTTTGTAGCTACTTACAGAGCACAAACTCTTATAAAAAGGGGTAGTGACAGACAGGGTGAGATGAGAAGATGTAGAAGTTGTGGTTTCCGATTGTTATTCAGTTTATTTTCAAATTTTATTTTCAAACAAAGAAAAAGTCTCTGTGCTATTCCATTTTGCCTGGAGATGGTACACTTATAAAACAGTACAATTAATTTTAGAGGTGCATTTAGCTATCTGGGGATGTTACAAGTCCACTTGTTCAAGATTCTTCCCTTCTGGAATAAATGCTGATTGTAAATGAGATGCCATTCATTTCTCATTTTCTTTTTGAAAATCTCAAAATGACCTGAAAAAGCTGTTCTCTCTTTCACCAGTTCATTTCTTGAGCAGTAAATACAGGCAAATGTGCTAGTGAATGGAGTCCAACTATGAATGCTGCATGTGCTCAGCCCATTCTCTGGCAGGGAAACATTCTAATAACATGGAGGTATTCCTGAAAGTTCCCAACAGCTTTTTACATACAGCATTGCTCATATCTAACAGCTCATAAAACTCAATAATACTGAATTGGAATCTTTTAATGTGACAGCTAGTGATTGGGTAAGATCTGATGCATGCCATGGCCTAAGTGTATGCATTAGATTAGTGGTGTAGCACTTGTCATCCTGTGCTTTCCAGCATTTTTGTCTCATGACCCTACAGTTTTGTGTACACTTGAGCCTGGTGATTGATGCTTTTCATCCCAGCACCACAGAGCAGTAGCCTCATCACTCCCACACACATTGTAAAAAGCCATTGGCAAAGACTGGACCCCCAAGGAAAGAAAAATATATGAGTTTGATAGAATAAGATTTTAATGCATATCAAAAAGTAAGGTTTTCAGCGTGTTGTTCTGTTGACAATTCCAAGTATATATTTCAAACAGATTAATAATTAATTTTTATATAGATATCTAATACCAAGGAGACAGATGTGCTTTTGATAAATGATCTCTTGTTTGAAATTAGGAAACTGTTAATATGTCAGGCTACCCTGTGTTTAATGAAAAGATGATTAGAGGCACTTTAAAACAGTATGTTCATAAGAGAATAAAGAGGTAATCTCAGACATGAAGAAAACAAATGAAAGTATTTTCTTTGTTTGCCTCAGATGTGGGAAAATAAGATGGTTTTGTTTTAGCTTCTCAATGAGTCGCCATTGCTACCAAGTTTAGAACCTTGTTCCAAGGTCAGAGGAAAAATTCTCATTAGTTTCAATGGATTTTACATAAAAAACAAAACTGGGAGTTAGAAACATCTAGTCCATGGGCTGACTATAGTCCATGCTGTCATTTCCTCTATTCTAAGTCACTTTTTTTTTTCTGTGTTATTCCAGGATGACAGAGTTGTGTGCTGACATTTGATTCTCAACAGAGAACAGGGATCATGAGACCCTTATCCACCCTTTGCAAGCAACTGTTCAAACTACAGTCTGATATGAAAAACAACAGATAATGAGCTTTGACCAAAACAAATGTCTCTTGCTTTGAATTTAAAGCCTCCCTTCCTCAAGTGCTGAGAGAAAATTAAAATTTTTCTTGTCATAGATGGAAAACAGTAACTTAAATACTCTTTTTAGCAATTCCAACACCCAATGCTTCTGACATATCCTAGCAGCAATGGATGTGAAGCTGGATTTTCAATTCAGTAATAATATAGACCTAATCCAAAATCTGATGCCACTTTGTGAAGTCAGACAGTTGCTGTCCAGTGTCTTGTAACTGATCTGTGTGTTAACCTCCCCTGTACAGCTCACACACACACAATCATGGTTTTTAAAGCTGCCTGCTTAGACATGGCCTTATTTACTTGATGTTATCATCAGCAAACTACGTGTGAAAGACAGAACAAACATTGAGTAAATCACTGGCTGTGGCTTACACCTTCCAGCAATACTCTTGGTGTAGTGAAGGGAAAATTTATACACTGTGTTGATGGGATGAAAAAGAAAGGAGAAAGTTATATTTTAAGATAATTTTAAAATGGACTTTTAAAAGGTAATTTTAAAAGACTGGAAGGGAAATATTCTATTTTCAGCATGAGAGGTGGAACAGGACATTACCATGTCCTTCAGGAGTGGAAGTGGCCAGCAGGAGCTCTCCCAGGGATGTGTTGCCGCTTTTACTCCTCAGGAGAGTGACTGAACTTCAGTAGCAGGCAGTGTACTGGTAAAACATGTGGAAATAAAAGGCTTGGGATAATTCTTCAGTTATCTTGTAATTCGAGGGTTCTTTGTAAATTTTATGAGCTTATGTGATTTTTAAATGTTCATTGCCCGTGTAGAACCTATAACATCAGGAGAGAAAATTCTTGTCTCTGGGCCTGTAATTAGACTTCTGTTATAAAATATGTTTTCCAGCTAGGCTCCTGCATAGAGAGAATAAAACTGTTGAACATTATGCTTTTAATTTATGCCAAAGAATATACAACTAATGAAGATATCAAAGTCCTGAATATTAATATTCAGTTTCACCACAGCTACAATTTCCAGATATGTGGAAAACTAACATGGTGAAAAGCAAAATTTTACTCTTTTTTTTTTTTTCTAATTTATATGTTTACAGATAGGGAAAACGGGTGCCTATCTGCAGTTCCTCAGTATTTTGTCCCGAATGCTGATTAGACTGACAGAAGTGGATGTTTATGATGAGGAAGAAATCAACATTAGTAAGTTCCTGATATAAAAATATTCTGGAGACAATTGTTTTGCTAAATTGAAATATAGTTGTCATATTCTATGCGTATTCTATCCTATTCACCTTTGCAATTGCTTTACATTATATAAATAGTGTAAGAATAATTTTCTGTGATCTTCAACTGATACTTAAGAATATTTTATTATTTTATTAATTATTTAGAATTTAAGCAAAGAACATACCTCTGTTTTTTGTGGAAAGAGATCGACAGCATTTATGTATATTAAATGATCTCCAGCCATTGGTCTTCACTGTAGAATTGGAATAAACTTCTGTGGTAAAGCACATAAAAGGAATGATTGAAATTTTGTCAGATTTATACCCTGAAAAGCAATGTCATATTTTCTTATTACACAAGATTACCTGAGGGAAGGAAGTTTGTGCTCCCTAATAGCTAATTTAATCCAAACTTGCTTTATTTACAGTGTATTACTCTGTATTTTCAGATGTATTTCTGTCAGACAGGACATGAAGATAATTTTTAAAAGGTAGAGTTGCATTGAAGTGCAAGGTTCATTTCTGCAAAAGTTTACCGTGGTGCATGATATTGTGTCATCAGACTAATGAAAGAAAAAATTAAGCAGGAATAATAGGTAGAGCAAAACCATCTATAGTAATATAAAGAGCTTTAAAAATTCTGAATTCTTATTTTTCAATATGTCATAGACATAAAAGAAGAATCTGATCAATACTACCATCAGCCTGGAGATTTGTGGCCAGATTTGGAGTCATTTAAGAAGACGCCCTTTGACTACACCATCCATGATCCAAAATATGAAGATGCAAGTCTGATTTGTTCAAAGCTTCAGACTATAGACAGTGAAGGTTAGAATTTTTAAAATCCTGAGTAGTACACATCTATGTATTTATTTGTTTTTAATGTAAGAATCCTGTTAAACTTTTAAGCAGAATTAAAATATCAGAATTGCTTTTGATTAAGTAATAGTGAAAAAAGATTTCAAGTTTTCCAGATGAAATACCAGAGTATCACCCTTATAAATTACTTAAGGAATATTATATGGATAGTCTTTCATTTAAAAAGCTCTAATTCCACAATAAATTTGTGCATTTGAATGATTTTATAAAGTAGCATTCTCTTGCTCTGCAGCAATGCAATGATTTATCTGCATAAAGTTAGCTTTGTACTTAAAAGTATCTGTAGGTTTATTTTTTAGGTTTTAGGTTAGGTTTGGAAAGCATGAGACGAACATGCCCAGACCTAGATTCGTGGAGTATTGCTGTGTGAATTAGTGCTCTGAATTAGCCAGCTGGACATACACAGGTCCATGGGAGTGGGTGGCATGGAGGAAACCCTGCTGTTCAGAAAGGCCTTGGCAGGCTGGAGAAGTGGAGCCTCAGGAACACGACCCTGTTGAACAGTTCATCCAGTGTGCCTCTTGCACTTGGGATAGAATAACATTATTCAGCTGTACAAGTTTGGGGCCAGCTCTAGAGACAGCAGCTTTGATAAAGGTGACTTGATGGTGCTGGTTGACAACAACTGAACAGGAGTCACCAGTTCTCCACTGGGTCAATGGCTTACTAATAACCTAGCAACAAGTCGAGGGAAGTGACTATTCTTCTGTGATGGCAACTCTCAGGCCACATCTGGGTATTCTGTCAAGTTTTTGGCTTCCCAATATGACAAAGACGTTGACATCGAGAAGTGAGGCCAGTGAGGAGCCACCAAGATGTGGAGAAAATTGGAGTGAATTGAGTTTGTTTCATCTAGGGATGTCTAGCAGGTGCATCTGAATGCTGTCTTCAATTTCCTAATGGGAATTTATAGAAAAAAACTATTATAGATACACAGCATAAGGACAAGAGACAACAGACACAAGTTGCAATATGGAAAAATTACAATTAGATCATATGAAAAATATTTGCAGAATAAAAAGTAGTCAAACCATGGAGCAGGTTGCCCAGAGAGATTATGAAAGCTCCACTCTTGGTGATTTTTGAAAATTAACATGACAAGGAAAAGCTTTGAGCAGCCTGATCTGATGCTAAAATTTGGAGTGGAAGATTAAATAACAAAGTCCCTTTCAGCAGAAAATATACCTCATCTTCCCTCAGTCTCTCACAAAGAGGATCCTTTGAAAAATATAGATATACATGAAGGATCAACATCACTAAATTGCCAAATTAATTTCACATAATCTACTGTGATGTCTGTCACAGAATGGCAAATGTCATAAGGCTCTTTATTACTATTTATTGCTTTTGTAAACATTCTAGCAATAATAGCAACAATGAAAATTTTAATGATCAGGCATTGCTTACATCTCAGCCTTATGTGAAATCTGTAGTGAATTACCATAATCATGAATTTGTAGATAATTCCTTGAAGTTCTCTTTGCTGTACATAGTAATTTATAAAATATACTATTCCCAGAATGAATTCATGGTTTGTTTTGTACGTGTTTTATATTGCCATTTTCCTAGAAGCTGCTTTCAGTGACAGAAACAGTCTGTCACAAGAGAATACATTCTATCCTTGAATATATGTTGCATTTAATTTGTTTCTTTTCTTAGCAGACAGATCAATGAGCAGGAGACAGGAAGATATGTACACCTGCCGTCAAACAACCAGGATGAGATTGTCCAAGTATGCAGCGTACAACACCTACCATCACTGCGAGCAGTGTCATCAGTACATGGGCTTCAATCCCAGGTACCAGGTAAGGTTTTCCAGGTGTTACTCTGCAGATCAGAAGCTGTACACAGTTTGTGTACATCCACTGAATTTAACTGGCTTGGAAGTTGTCTGTGTGTACACATACAGCCGATTTACAGATTTTGTTATTTCTTGAGGTTTGCCTGCCTTGACCAGGCTGCAGTTTGGGGAGCTCAGAGGACCAACCCTTGTGTGATTTACACTAGTTTATTCAGTGTTGTGATTTGCATGTGTACTACCAGTTAAAACTACTTTCCCCGTAAGATTTCCACTGGGCTTTGCTTAAGTGGAAAAGTTTGCACCTGAGTAACAGCAACAGGTGCTACTTCTGATGCAGGTGTAGTCCAGCACAGAGTAGTCTATGTGTGGTATACAACTTGCTTGTACTCAGAATAACCCTCTAATTTCTTGCCTGTTTTAATGTGAGGAAGAAAGTATCAGCAATGCAAATACTGTTTTTTATGTGCCAGTATTACTGAAAGCCAGGAGGGGCCTGTAAGTATTGGTACCATCTGCAAGATGAAACTGAAACAACAGTTTCAAAAGAGGGAACTCTTTAATCTTATATTTTTAGTGTAAGCTCTAGCCTAGGGAATATTGCTTAACACTTGTGAATAATGAAGTTAGATCTAGTGTCATACAGTAAGTGCCTGTAATCTGTTTAGCAATGTTGTAAATGTATATAAACTACACTGAGACCTTGTGGTTTGACTTTAACTGGAATTATCATATTTTTTCCCATCCTTAGATTTATGAGTCAACTCTGCATGCATTTGCCTTTTCCTATTCTATGCTGGGAGAAGAAATACAGCTGCATTTTATCATTCCAAAATCCAAGGAGCATCATTTTGTCTTTAGCCAACCAGGAAGACAGTTGGAAAGTATGAGGCTACCGCTAGTCACAGATAAGGTAGCTGGATATTTTTATTTATATTTATGGCCATGTATAGGAGAGAGACACCACCAATGTCAAAATTTGTTGAATTAGTATTCTCTATACTACTGTTCCTACTGTCAAGAGACAATGAAGATGTCCTTATGCTAAGCTTATATTTTCTCCCAGAAAGGGATAAGTGAAAAAAATTTTTGAGACACCAAAAAGCTCTATCTTTTGGTCATAGTCAAGGTTGACCCTTTGGTATAAACAGTCTTATCTGTGACAAAAGGTCTTTGGTTATGGGTTTAAGATGTTAAAATGAGAATAGTTTCTGCAAAGAAACTCAAAGATATGATTTCATTTATCACACCTTTAGTAAGAGGAAGCATTTTTTTCTGTAGAGAAAAAGCAGTGGAATATCCTGTTTTATGCTGCATAAATGCTTAGTTACTTTCATATTAAAATAATGCTTTCAAAGAATCTTAGTCATGGTTTCAAGACTGTATAAACAATTACATGTCATCCTTGTAGAAAGATATCTATTTGACAGGCTCTGACCACAGAATAAATGAGTTGGAAGGGACCCACAAAGATCATTGAGTCCAACTGCTGGCCCTGCACTGCACCATCCCCAGGAGTCCCACCACGTGCCTGAGAGCACTGTCCAAACACTTCTTCAGCTCTGTCAGGCTGGTGCTGTGACCACTTCCCTAGGGGAGCCTATTCCAGTGCCCAACCACCCTCTGGGGGAAGAATATTTTCCTGATATCCAACCTAAACCACCTCTGACACAACTTCAGGCCATTCCCTCAGGTCCTGTCCCTGCTCACCACAAAGAGATCAGTGCCTACCCCTCCTCTTCCCTTCATTAGGAAGTTGTAACTGCAGTGAGGTTTCCTCTCAGTTTCCTCCAGGCTGAACAGAAAAAGTGACCTCAGCTACTCCTCACACAGCTTCCCCTCACGGCTCTTCACCATCTTTGCTGCCCTCCTTTGGACACTCTCTAATAGTCTAATGTTTTTCTTATATTGTGGTGTCCAAAACTGCACAGAATATTCAAAGTGAGGCCGCACTGGTGCAGAGATGTTGACCTTTACAGAGATTCCTGATGCCCACGCCTGAGGTGAAGCTGTGCCTTGCTCAGGCCACATTGCTTGGAGTATTGAAGCAATTTGTGGAACAGCAGTAAGCAGTATAGCACTTCTATCCTAGAGAAAATAAGCTGCTTCCAATAAACACTAACAAATCAATATCACCCTCCAGTTCAAGTTTTAAATAGAAGAACCAAGACAGCAACACAACAGCAATGTAAGAATGACATCTCCTGCTCTCCCTCACCGAGTAAACTTGTGCTTGGCTACATGGTCAGAGCTGTGCACTGGGTCCTTGTGGATTCTTTTCTTGCTTCTGCCACTGGCCTGGTTGAGGCTTTGACATTTAAAGACTATTCTCCCTTTACTTCTTTTTCTATTCCCTTGCTCCAGTCAGAAGAGTTGTGCTGTAGTTTTGGAGTAAGGTGTTTCTTGCAGTCCTATATCATATGGAGTCCTAAATCCTCTTGCAGATCTATCCTCAAGGTACCTCTGCCCTTGGCAGGCCAAGGTTAGCAGTCCTGTCCATCCCACCACACTCTCATTGGTCAATTAAACTAAATGACAGTTTTCTTTTTTCCAATTCTTATAAAAGTTGTTTATTTTCCTGTCAAGGAAGTTTAAAATGTGTCAGTTTGTCTAGTGTTAGTGGATCTGAATTATTCTCCTGAAGAATCTATTTCTCCTTTTTCTGTCCAGATTAATACAGAAGCTCACACTTCTTTTTACCTACAGAGTGAAGATTACATAAAAAGCCCCACTTTCACTCCCACCACTGGCCGTCATGAACATGGACTTTTCAATTTATATCATGCAATGGATGGAGCCAGTCATTTGCATGTTTTAGTTGTCAAGGAGTATGAAATGGCCATATATAAGAAGTATTGGCCCAACCACATCATGCTCGTTCTTCCAAGCATTTTCAACAGTGCAGGAGTAGGTAAGTGTAACAAGAGGTTCTAAAAAATGTGGACACACAGCTTGGGTCCTTAGGTGTTGTTATTTGACAGTGCAACGTAGACCCACAGCTTGCAGCTAGGATGTCTGATCTGGTCATCTGGATTCCCTCTGAAGACAATGTGTCGCAGCTGAAGATACACTTCTCTTAAACCTGGACATGTAGAACAAGCTCAATGAGTTGCACTCTAGAAATACTCAACTCTTCTATTGTCTTTGAAAGAAGCTGAGGGTGTTAAAGCTCAGATGGAGTTACTGACTCTGTTTCCTTGTGGAAATAAGTTGCATGCTACTTGCATGGGCAGTGATGCTCTGGTTGGATACATCCCTCAGGAAGGTTCTGCTAATATAACATCTGTGAAATATTCAACCCTTTTCTTGTGCTGCTGGAACGCCTTATATACAGCAGTAGTGACAAACATTTAAAGTAGATCATCAGGGACAATTTCCAGTGTCATTCACTGGAAAGCTGGTCAGTCAGCATCTCTAACTCTTTGCACTAAGAAATGCTAATGAACACAAATATTGTCACATGAAAAGAAGTAGTCACTAAACCCTTAAGATACTAGAAAATCTTTACCACAGAAGTCAGGCCTCATTTTTCATCCTTCCCAATGTGGTTCTTTAAGTCACTTGCTTGGCAAGTGACAAAGCAAGTTGGCTCTGGGTGGTGGTGGGGCTAAAATCTTCAGAGTGATTTATGCCCTTGTCTGCAAAAATATTCACTTTAAAAGGCTTCTGAGTTAAAAGCAAACAGTTTCTGACCCTATTTTTAATCTGGTGATTTATGCCCATGGTTTCAGGTGCTGCACACTTCCTGATTAAAGAGTTGTCTTATCATAACCTGGAGCTTGAACGGAATCGGCAGGAAGAGCTGGGGATAAAACCCCAGGATATTTGGCCTTTCATTGTCATTTCAGATGACTCCTGTGTTATGTGGAATGCAGTAGAAGTTGATTGTTCAGGAGACAGGAAAAGGTAAATAGTGTAATATATGCTTTTTCATCTGATCTCTTTTAACCTTTCTCTGCATGTAAGTAATATATGCTTTTTCATCTGATCTCTGCATGTAGTTTTGAAATTATGTTTGCTACACTACAACTTCTACCCTGTACAAGCAGAGAATTATATTTGCCCGAGGAGAGCGCTTTCCTAGGTATCTGTCTTTGCATAGCATGTAGTGTCCTGTCCCCTGAGGATTTTTGGCCCTGCAGCCATTGCTGTTCAAGCTAGAGTTACTTGGACTGCAGATTTCAGACCCTGTAAACACTCCCTGACACACTGAACAACATGGACATTCACATGTCCATTTTTCACCAGATATTTCTAGGGAAGCTAAATGAAGCTAAGCTAAGTTCTGTTCAAGTTGTGTAACTGATTTCCTTTGGCTCTTTTGTCAGTCCCAGTCTGTGTGTCTCCTTTATGAGCTCCCCAAATCCCTGAACTAGCACTTTTGTTTTCATTGCTTCAGAATATTGTTTGTGCTAGATATTTTTATCTATTCCATGAACAGATTATGCAGAATTTACAGCTAACTTGCAGAGAGAATGACACTCAATGAAAACTGAGATTTATGGACTCTAGGGATGGGCTAGGAGGATCTTAATACTTTGTGCTTAAGTTATGGCACAAGTCAGCAACTCTTCAAGATTCATTGGAATAATATCTAGGTAACTTTAAAAGTTCACATATCTGAGTGAATATTTTGAGAGATGTAGACTAAATTATAGATCTGTCATACCAGTCCCCACCACATAAGTACTAGTTAATTTTAACTATAGTGAGAGACAAAAAAATACAGTAAAGTAAGACAACACTGAAGTTATCTACCTGAAAGTCATAACAACTTCCAACTGTTAAGAATTGCTCTTCAGTGGAAAGAGATTCTGAATGTTCTCTACATATTTTAAAATTAACACATTTTCATAATTATTGTAGTGACTATACATGGACTGAAAGGAATGTTTCCCTGAAGCAAATTCTGCAACACATTGAAGCAACTCCCAATGTCACTCATTATGCCCTAATTGGAATGAGGAAATGGTCCAGTAAAACAAACAGTGCTGAGATCAAGGAACCATTCTCCTGCTGCCACGTGCATGACTTCATTATGCTGAATGTGGATCTGACACAGAATGTACAGTACAATCAGAACAGGTAAGTGAATCAGTAGCACTTTTCAGCAGAGGTGATGAATCAGTAAAGGGTTTTTTACAAAAACAAAGAAAGCTTAAACAAAGCTTTTGATTTTTTAGGGAAGTTGTGAATGGCATACAAACAGGTCTTGTTTTCTTACTGGTGATTCAAATCCTTCCCAGGCTGCCAGAAGTTGGAAAAAGACATTAATTTCTATAGTTCCAAATAAAATAGTGATAACAAAGCGACAGGATAGACATAGACAGCAGTGTAATCTGCAGTATTGGTCTACTCCAAGTGGCCTTTGGTAAATAATGTACTTCCCTTCTTGTCTGCCTAACTGTTCTCCCTTCCAAAGGCAACAGGGATGTATGCATGAATGGTGCATAACCAAATCTCATTCAGATATATATATCTGGGCATTTTACCCTTAGTAGCACAACACTGCAGCATACCACATGTGTGCTCATCAGGACAATCAGAAGAAAAGAATAAATAAGTCTTGTTCACATTGGTGAATGTTTCTCACATTCAGCTATCTCAGAAATCCCACTTTTTCAGTTATTGTGCCACTTAGGAGGATATATCAGATTTTAGTTTTGTAATGCACAGCATTACCACAGTTGACAGAACTGTATTCACTAGGTTCATAGTCTCACAGAATTTCACTGATCTGTGTGAAGTAAACTGTGGGTTTCCTCCCATTTCTGAGGGACATGCATTTATAACAACAGAATGAAGTGTATATATATCACTAGAGGTGGGATTCACTTGTCTAAAACTGGTCTTTCAGTGCCTTAGAATATGGAAGACATCCATATGGGGCTGGCAGGTATGACATGAAATGTGTGGCTTTCTGTAAGCTGTGCAGGATAGCCCAGGTAATTAAAATGGCTCTAAGTTACACTTGGGTAACTGAACAGTCACAGTGCTTTTCGGAAGAATTCTGCTAACTCAGGAAAATATCTTTTGAGGCCCAAGCTTACTTATAACTGCAGGGAAGCATTCTGCATTCATTATTCTCTGAATAAACAGATGTTCTATATTTCTATTGTCACCAGGTCTGGCATCTTAAAAGAACAAATTGGCCCCTGTGTATCTCCTAGTAGAGAACTGTGCTCCCAGGCTAAGTGTGTTACCTTATGAAGCATTATGTATGAAGGGCAAATGGAGACAATGACAATAAAGCAAAATTATATGAGTAGCCCCCATTTCCTGCCTCTGTCTTTGAACCACATGAGATTCGTGGTTCCTGTGTGGGTACTGCTGACTGTGAAGTATTGTATGGCATTACAAGCATGGGCAAGGAAAAAGGTACATTTTAAAACCCAGAGGCAGCGACAGTCAGGGATATCAAATGACCATGTAGATATTGCTAAGATCAAAGAGAAAACTTGAAAAATTTACTGAATGCCATGTTTCTCACTGGTGTTGACTGTTGCACTGGTTGCTCAGTTAGCTTAAACTCAAGCCCTCGATGTCAGTCCAATGGTTCTGTACATCATCTTATTTCCTTTGTAAGAAATATATTCAAATTGAAGAACTGATCCTGAATTTTCCAGAGATCAGAGTATTTGAATTTAGTCAGCTTTAGGAGTTTACCTTTTATTCTGTTCCCTCATATTTTTTAAATGGGTCAAATTTAGCTCAGGGATGTTTGGCCTCATTCTGCTTAATCTTTTCCTGTGTCTCAGCAGTTCTCTTGTATAAAGACTCCTTGCCTTCAAATAATTTTCATTTCTAAAATAAAATTACATTAGTTCTGTAGAGGAACATTGAAAAAATTGCTAGCTATTCATATTCTGAGGGGAAAATGAGTAGTCAGATACTTCTGTGCATTTGATAAATCAAATGTAAGGCTTCATCCCTTTCCTTGGAAGTCAAAGGAATTAATTTCCTTGACTGTATTTGGGATAGTAATGTATGTAGCAATTTCTTATGACTCCATTATTGTAGGAAAAGGCAAAAAAATGTTTTAACTCCTGGGTGTTTTCCTTAGCAGTTTACTGCCTTTCCACTTTATGCTTTTGATCCTTTCCCTCCCTAAGCACTTTCCTCCCTCATTCTGATCTTTTCAAACTGATGCTAGCCTAGTTTATTACTAGAAAGCTGAATCTCCTTTCCCTGACTGATAGGCACTGGTAGAGGGTCAGTATGTTTGATACCTGTCATTTCTGTGGTGCTGATCAAAGGCTCTGAGTGCTTGTATTTGTCAGTGTGTGATGAGGAACATTCCTCTGACCTGCTGTGATTTTTTTTTCCAGATTTACATGTGATGATGTTGACTTCAACTTGCGTGTCCACAGTGCTGGCCTCCTCATCTGTCGGTTCAACCACTTCAGTGTCATGAAAAAGCAAATTGCTGTTGGAGGACAACGATCCTTCCACATAAAGTCTAAGGTGGGAACTAGGACCTTTGTTGCACTGTTGTTAAAATTCTGTTTTCCTTTCTTGTCTTTTTTAACTAGGAGACCTGAGGTATTTTGGTGCATCATCTGTTGATAGTAATGGGGTATGTCTGCCATGTGGGGCTTTTTTCAGTATTTTTTTTCTGAAATTCACAATATTCTTGTCATAAATACAACTTTCCTTAATAGTTTTCCTTCAAGATTTCGAAAAAACACATAAAGTGTTTCTTTGCAATCCATAACCATTCACTATGTGGATTTTATCAACAGCTATAGAATTGCTCGACTCCATGTGACTTCATAGGTAGGAGTATTTTGAGTTCAAAGAAGAAACCTCAAAGACTATAAACACAAATATAATTTTATGAAACTGAAACTGTTTTGGTAGCAGATATTTCTTGCTGAATAACTTTTCTTCTTATGTAAAACTTCGATTTGTAGGGTAGAGATGTATTTCGTACAAACCAGAATTCACACATGTACAGCTTGATTGATTAAGATTGATCTGTACAAGAAATATTTTTTCTCACAGGTATCTGACAATTCAGTTTCAATCTCCCCTGCTCAGTACATTTGTGCTCCTGACAGCAAGCACACCTTCTTGGCAGCACCTGCTCAGTTGCTCCTTGAAAAGTATCTCCAGTACCACAGCCATCGGTTCTTCCCTCTCTCACTGAAGAATTATAGCCATCCAGTGCTGTCTGTGGACTGTTACCTTAACTTAGGACCCCAGGTACTGAACAAAACAATTTCCAAGTAGACCTAGAAATGCGTAGGCTCTGTTTTGGATGGGTTATTGATGTATTCCTTTGAAGAATGAGGTACATTACTATAATGTTAAAATTGAATTCTTAGTCCCATAGAGATATTGTCAGAGGCTTCAACTAAAGTACATGGAGAGAAATCCCAGAATTGTCCTAAATACTAATATAGTCTGTGAAGTGTTTTCTCAATCTGCTATAATTTGGCTCTTCCTACAGAAAATTTCTTCCACAAGAGGGTTTTACAAATACTAGATAACCCTTAGAAAGCACTTCAAATATACAGATGTTTTAGTTCACTTCAGACTGATAAGCTGAGGCAGAGAATCAAATACTAGACAAGCAGCGGGAATGGGAGATGCTGACATTAGGTCTCAGGAGCTATTGGCTCTCTCTGATAAGTCTGGATCTAAAGCCAAGGTCATAATTCAACTCAAATATGTCAATAGAAACTTGGTACTAGGGTGGTGTGGTTCAGGAGAGAGGGACTGCGTGGTATTTACATTCTTTGAACAGAAAGAGGCATAATTTTCTCTCTCAGGTTTTTCCTGGAAATCGCAGTGAGGAACCTCAGAGAAAGAGAAAACAATTCTTATCTCTATTCTCTGCTCTTATTGTTTTTGCACATGTGGAATGTGAAAGGAAGATTGTTTACCTGAAGAGATTTAGTAATTAGATTCTAGTGATGGTTGTTTATATTAATTGGTCTATTAGGTCAAAGCTGTGTCCTGGCTGTCTGGAGACAGTCACAGGTTTTCCTTTAGTATGTATCTTTGTATAGTATAGTACAGTATAGTATCTCTTTAGTATAGTTATAATATACTATTAATGTAATTTATAGTTTAATAAAACAATTGCTCAGCCTTCTGAATCAATAGAGTCAGATGCCAATCATTTCCTTTGTCGGGGCACCCTGCATAATAAAATAGGACTGTTTTTATTTCTTCACTGAATACCAAATGAAATTCAGTCTTTCTGGGTTTACTGAACTTCTCTTCCAAAGAGTTCTGTAATAACTTCCCATGTATGCTGCTCCCACAACATTTCGAGTTCTTAGGCTTTTGTTTCCACCATGTTTGGAAAAACAAGCTTTTTGTGGGAGGGCATTGTACTGTTACTGTCTTCATCCATTGCATCCTTTCAGCTCTAACCCATTCAGCAAATGAAATTATTTCAATTTCATTCTGGAATTGCTGCCTGAACTGTAATATGATACAGCAGGATTGAAGGAATATGGAATAGGTATAGTGGTACAGAGTCTTAGTTGCAGAGGTTCAGCCTTCCTCCTCCACTCAATCATGCTGATCCATGCCAGATGAGGATGTATCCCAGCCAAGTAGTACAGTGGCACTTTTGAAACAAAGCCGTGTATGGAAGATTCCCTAAATCTGAATTTATAAATCCTGAAAGAGTCCTGTAAATATTCCCGTTCCTAGTGGATTTCAGGAGTAGCCATAAAAACAAATTAGGCAAGAGGAAACCCCATAAATTCACCTATATGAATAACTCTACTGACTTGAGTAATCATAATGTAAATGAAATTTGGAATTTCTAAGGGTTCTTTTCGTGTCTAACTGTAGAGTTATTGTATTTACTCACATATAAATAAAATGTGCTGGACAGGTCACAGCATTATGGTAGTGGGGAGCTATTGTTACTGTAGCTTTCAAACTCTATCACATCTAAACCTAATAATAATAATAGTACATAATTATGAATTGTGCTTATGTATATTGTTGATAAGTAGTGCTATGTTTTGGAAGGAACTATAAAGCTAACAATATTTGGAGCTGGAAAGAAAGTCTGAATTTGAATCAAGTGCAGATACTGGAAGCTTCATATGGGAGCTCTAATGTTAAATTTTTTCCACTGTCTCCCAATCAGATTGCAGTTTGCTACGTGAGTTCTCGGCCTCATTCTCTGAATATCAGTTCCTCTGGTTTGACATTCAGTGGTCTCCTGCTGTACCTCTGTGACTCCTTTGTTGTGGCTAGCTTTTTGAAGAAGTTTCATTTTCTTAAAGGTGAGCTGCAATAATTTTATTACAAAGAATTAGGTGACATGGTCTCCGAGAATATGGGGAAAATCTATTTTATCTGTGTTTTAAATCTATTATTTTGATTTAATATATGTGCATTTATACATATATGCATGTATTCACATTCATCTCTATATGTCCTTCCCAACTTTGATGCTTAATCATGCTGGCTCTGCACTGTAGTAAACTGGTATATAGCAGCGCTATAAGTTCTGCAGATTTCTAAATGGGAAGGAATGTTGGATCCATATCATCCTGCCTAAAGTATGCGCACAACTCCTTACTCTGTTTGAAAACTGAGTGTTGAAGATTTACGCATGAAGCATTTACCTACTGTGTTCTTGCAGCTTTTCTAAATTTCAGTAGAAGATAGGTGATTGACAAGCCTTTATCAAAATCTATTTCCTGTTTTTAGAAATAGAAACTGGCTCATTTAAGATTTATTCCTGATACCCAGTTTCTCCATGTGAACTTTATGATGCTCTGCAGCAGCGGAGACAACTAACTTCCACTTGTGTTGCAGTCACATTGCAAACTTCCTTTGGATCCTCCTGCTGCTATCTTAGGTATTTGGTGCTCTGGGGCTTTGTTTCTCAGCTATAACTGTCACTGGGAGAAGAGCACTGTGGTTAGTGCCTCATGAAACTGACAGAGTTGTTATAAACTGCTGTGTTCTTCCTCGCAGTTAAAACAGAGGCTACCAGTCAGTCTCATTTTGCATTAACCAGTCAATTTTTATATCATGTAGCATAATGTGTGTTTGCTTTGGGATTTCTCCATCTCCCCTGGCAGTCTGTTTGATTTTCTAACCCGTCACATAAGAATTAAACACCATGTGACTTTCTGTCTTGTTTCTTTTTATTATATTCACAGGATTGTTTTTGTCTCGGGCATTACCACTTACCTCACCATCTCTCATTTAGATTACTGTATACTGGTGAGGTAATTGTTTTCTCTTAAAGGAGGACTTTTCTCAGAAGCCATGCATGCAAATTAAAGTGGTTATCAGCATGCCAGACAGGACAGTTGGCATTGGTTACTGAAGTATCATTTTTTTTAGTTTGGCATTCTGGGTTTGCTTGTGTCTGCAGCCACATAGACCAGATTCTTTCTTGCCAGCACATGAGTTTACCAATCCAAAAGCCACTAAAATCTGTGATTAGTTTTAAAGACATGTTTAGACCATTTCTGGGCAGCAAAGCACAAAGAGCTTAGTCAGCCATCACAGTGATTGCCGTGTGGGTTTTGCTGAGTGAGGGTTTCACGCAACAAAGGTAATGATCAGGAGGCCTACAACAGGAATGGATGTAGGGCTTTTATCTGGTTTGCTGTCAGGACCCATCATGACCTCCTTAGACCTGCCAGTTTTACTTTTCCTACCCTAAGGATCATGGAAAGTGCTTCTAGTCCTGTTTACTAGGTGATTATGAGGTACCTCAAGTAACACAAGAAGATCCTGACAAATAGGCAGCTGAACACAGCTCTCAAGTCCTACATGAGCGGTTTAATTTTCTGCCAAGCCCATTTGTAACTCCTGATGTGAAAGGAGTGGAGTTCTCCATGCAGGGTGGTGGGAGGTGGGTGATCTCAGAACAAAGGGGATACTCACGTGAGTTTCTTTTGAACTGTTTGCCCAGGTGCCACGCTGTGTGTGATTTGCCAGGATCGCAATTCTCTCCGCCAGACTGTCGTCCGGCTGGAGCTGGAAGACGAATGGCAGTTCCGCCTGCGGGATGAATTCCAGACTGCCAACGCCAAAGAGGACAGACCCCTTTTCTTCCTGACTGGACGACATATTTAATTGAAAAGAGACACATTTCCTGAATGACACAAGACACTAATTGCCACCACCTCATGAAATTACTTTTGAGGAACTCCGCTTTCTGAACAGAAACAGGACTGTTTTTGGTTGTTTATTAGAATGATATCTATTCAGACAGCTTAAGATCATATTTACAAACATTGAAGTGACTTTTCCAATTTAATGTTCTGATGGAAGTCATCCCTAATTCCTGATAGAGACACAGAGACTTAATGGTGGAAAGCATTTCATAGCAGAAGATAGGTCAATGAGTGCACTTCTTCTGTGACAAAGAAGACCACATGCAAGTTCATAAAGAATGAACTTGCACATTCCAGAAATAGGAAATGTAAATTTAGGAGCAGGTTCTGGTTTACCAGTCTTATTTATCAAACAGTCAGCATAGGGCAACAAGAGTTGGTACAGTTCTGTAGTATACTCCTTCTGATTGATCCAGGTAGGCTTTTTACATGAAGATTTGTAAAGTATATTTCCTTAACAGTAGGAACTCATTTGAAGCTTTAATTTTTGGAATAAGTGCCACACTGGATAGTTTTACCGTGCAGGACTGTTGGAGTAGAAGATAATTATATGTCTGGTTTTATTAGCATAAGGAAGAGAGTTAACAAGATGGTAAAATGAGATCTGAACATTTAAACCTGAAACTGATATTAAATTGAATAACTGAAGAGATCAAATGATGGGACTGACCTGCAAGTGATTTATTTCTAGAACAGTGATATTTTGTGACTAAATTGTAGACTGGCTGTAGACTTCAAGCTGAGGCAAGTGCACTCAGGAAAGCCTGTGAAATGGTTCTAAAACACTCCCAATACACTTTCTGGGGATATTTTCTTGCCAAGGTGCTTCAAAGGAGTGAGAAAATGGAGATTACAATGCTGAGAAATTCAGGTGAAAATCTAAACCCGTGTTTTTGAACAGCACCGGGCATTGCGGTATTTCGTACGCTGTAAATGTTAAATCAGTGGTCACTGTCCTTGTCTCGGTGTTTGGGAATGCTGTCTAAGTTGCAACTTCCTGTTTGTCTTTATGGAATCAGTGTTAATGTCACTCAGTCAAGGTGTAGGAAGGATGAGTATAGACACTGTCAGAGGATATCTAATATTTGGGCAGGCCTTTCTTGCTGGCTACACCAATGAGGGGATCATTGGCTTTATACAGATGAAATGCCATTGGGTGGCTGAGTCTGTTACAGTACTGGCCTTGAAATGCAGGCATCCATATGACTGTGCCAAAGAGCTAATTTAGGTTAATTTACAGAGGAAATGTAAGTTCTGCAAGTTGTGAATTCTGTAAGAGATGTGGATTGCTATCTACAAGGAAACTGCTGGCAATCAGTGTGCTTCTATATTTCATTGTTTGTGTTTCAGAGTGAGAATTCACTTTAAGTTTTGTGAAGGAAGGTGAGCATTGGCCTATGTAAATAGTATTACTGTTCGGTTTTCACATGTTGATTAGTTAATTTAAACTTTTTTTAAGGAAGTGTGACATTTATGTCTTTATAAATAAAGTTCATGCTGCATGGACATCTGTCTTGGTGATGTACTGGACCAATAAGTACACACACTTTTGCAGTGGAAAAAAACAGAGGAAAAACACTGGCTGAAAGGAGTTAATATAATTAAGGGATGACCTGAACTGATCAAGAAAAAATACAGGATTTCTTAATGGCCTACATCATAACACAGCCTCAAAAGTATAAGGATTTTTGAAAGAACTCAGATTGAAAGACAGTGAGTTGAAATTTCCTTTCCTGTAACCAAATATTTAAACAACTTACACCAAGTGTCCATTAACTTTTTTCTGTGTTTTAGGTCTGATATTTGCTTTGTCAGTCTTTAGACATCCATTTTCTCCAAGAAACTAAAAAAGCCCTAAAATACAAAATAATTTAAAAAAAATCACATCCTTTCTTAATATCCTCTTCTGCCACAATGTTTCCAAAACTTTGACAAAATACAGCTGCTAGTCACCTGAAGCCATCATACTCCTGAGTGTTTCATGTTAACCTTTTCCTCCCTACAGTATCCTGTATACCTGACAGGAGTCCCAGGGCCTGGCCTCAGCTGACCTGTGTCTATGGTGTGACCAAGTGCAATCATTCTCCATCATGGACTATATTTATGAGCAATTGTATGTGATGAAAGTTGCATGCACAGCCCAGTGTTTTGGAGAGCACATCCTGTAATAAAACCAGATATGCCCTTACTCTGACCAAAATGCAGGTAATTCCTGTCATGTTGTGGGAGCATCTGTGCACCCACATGGTAGGAAAACACAGTATTTTGCCCACAGGAGGCCAAAAAATGATGGTGGATGACTCAGGGAGAGACAGCCTCCAGAGCCCCATCCAAAAGTTTCCTTATCCCTAACCTAGTTTACAAGCTAAGCCCCCCTAAAGTGTAAGGCTTTCATGGAGAGGGTAATGTAGGTTTTGTGTCCAGCTGGGACTCTGAGATGATCAAGTAATACAGATAAATAATAATGATAAATTATGGTTTGGGTGGGACTGGCATCCTGTGCTGCAACCCTTGGTGCTATAGTTCTTTACCATATGTGCATGTGTAGGGCTGGGAACCCAGGTCCCAGGTCCACACTTCTCTTGTCTTTCTTTTGTGAGAAAGAATCACTGGCTTTCAGTCCCAGTGACCTTTGTGAGAAAACTTGGCCCATGCCCATTATGCACACAAATCTTTTAAGCATTTCCTTTCTGGTTTTGGATGTGGCAAGAAAGCAGAACTCCGCATTCTGTGGATTCACTTGACAGTGTGATAGCAAACAAAGTTTTTATAGCCTCTGCCTTCTTTAGCACCTTCCATGCTTTCTGATTTAGTCATCCACTATTATCACCTGCAGATAGTATTATTAGCATGTTCTGAATCGTCAGTCAGAGAGAGAAGTAGTTTATGATTCAGCTTCTGTAAAAGACAGAGTCCAAATATAGAGAAGGTTGTTGGAAAGGTGACATTATTTTCCTTCTTACCATCCTCTCTTCTCTGTTGAAGAGCTCTTCACAAGCACTTAAGCACTAATATCTGGTATCTAATCACTGGAGAACGTTAGGGATTTCATCCCTCCCTAGCAAGTGCCTCCTGTTGTGGTGACAGGGAATGTACAGATCTCAGCTCCCACTCTGCATCTAAAAGCAGTTGCTAAACATTGCTTGTGAGGGGGTTGCTTTCCAAAGGCTGAAATGCACTCTGTGGTGGAAGGTATCACTCAGACAAAAAGGAAGGTACAACAAACCCTGTTAAGGGACAGCTCTACAGGGTAGAAATTGAAGAGCAAGTGAAATGGGGGCTATGAATCGATCCAGAGCATGGAAGAAGTTGGGGGGCAAGTAGAACTCCTGGTTGCAGTTGGAAGTGTTTGCAGGGGCACAAGGACCCTGGGCAGGGGCTATGTGCAGTGTGAATCTGGATTCCATGGAAGTTGGAATTCATGTGGGTGTCATGAGCACCCATCCCAACAGGACCCAGCTATCTGCCATGGGCTGCTGCTCTGGTCTGGCTGTGAGGGTGAGTGAGGATTGTCAGCCATCCCTCCTTCCTGGGGTCCATCCCCCAGTCACAACCCAGTGCCTGTGCCAGAAATGACTGTGCCAGAGCTGTTTCTTAGGGTGGTAAAGCACTGCAATGACCATAAAGCTCAATCTCCACTTGCATTCCTCTGCCATGCGTGGCTTGCCCAGAGAGCAGAGCCCTGCACCCTGCTGGGCACCCACGGCCCCATGGCACAGCCTCTACCACACCACACCCAACTGCCATGCTGCCTTTCCACCCTCCTGCCACAGTCCTCCTCTCCCACATCATCCCCTCAGCAGCCAGTCTTAATAATTCATCAGCTACCACTGAAATATTGTGGATATACAATATACTGGTGTGAAAAAAAATCCATATTCTTCCCTTTTCCCTACTTCCTTAAGGGTACAGCTCTTCAGTGAAAAGTAAAACAAGTCCCAAACATCCTCTGCGTGGTGACTCTCTTCTGTCCCTTACTCTTGCTCTAGTTTACACGTGAATAAATACTCAGTGGTTCTGGTAGTTTGCAAATGCTTTTATAACATTTCCAGTTCTGTTTTGACAGCTCCCAAAATATCCATTGATGATTGTGGAGCATACAGTTCTGGCAGTTCTGAGGCAATAGTCCAAATGCTGACATTGTCCACTGCTGACATATTATTTGGCTAGGAAGTGCTGGGGTGTCAGATATAACAGTGAGACTCCTGTGCTGTGAGAAGAAGGCATTGGGAATCAACTGCCATGATTTTAAGAAAGACCTCATAAAGCAGCTTCATACATAAATGCGGTTTTGATTAAAATCCTCAAGGAAACAGAAATTTTTGATTTAGATTTACATAGGAATATAAACGGAAGGAAATTTCTCCACACTTGTTACATGACCAATGTATAGATTATGCACTTAAATGCTGAAGTATTATGAACTATTATTAATCTGTCAGTATGAGCTGTTATGCTGTGGAAAATGATGACTGGCACCATTAACAATAATTAAAAAGTATTCTTTATACTTAGAGACAACAGGACTGACAGGAAAGTGGGCTTTTACTTGTTGCTACCCATCAGAATAATTAACAGCTAGGAGAACAGATATTGGCTCAGGTAATTGCAGTAATCACAGGGCTGATTCTTCATCATAAGATACACTTTCATAAATGGGCTTTTGCAAGCACATAGAACCTTTTCTTTTATGTTGATGGTGTGATTTATCTCTATTAGACCTTAAATTATTCCTGTAAATACTGTTTATTTATCAACCATAAATCTCAAAGATTGGCACCTGTGGTGGGGCAGCTGGCAGCCCTGTGTACCCTTAAGTCCCCCACTGGAATCATGTTTGGTTTGAATTTGTAGCATCTTGAACTTTACCTCTGCAGGAGATGCAAAAAGGGAGAACTATGACTCAGCATTTCTGTTAGGTAGATTTTCTTTCTGCTTTCTCAATATAGCTTTCTTAATATACATGATGCTATAAATTTACATAGGTGTTTATGAGACAAAAGCCTTTACAGAAAGAAAACAGAGAGAGAGAAGCTCCATAAGATTTGTCCATGGAAACTACTGTAATTTGAAAAGCAACTATTTTAGGAGAGTGATGCTGTTCCAGTACAGTAGAGTTGTGATTGTATTAAAAAATATCTTAAATTATCCTTTAAGTTGAAAAATTATTCTATTAAGAAATAAGATTACAGTTATCACTTCAGCAAAAGAAAGTTCACATAGAGGCTATCATGAACTAATATTTCTATATTTAAATACTCTACTCATTATTCTATTAAGTTATTCTATTAAAAATAAAATGACTGTTATCAGTTCAGCAAAAGAAATTTCAAAGAGAGGCTACCATGAGCTAATATTTCTATTTTTAAATATTCTGGAGTGATTACAATTTTTTTTCCTTCTCATGATACAGCACTTGCAAATGCTGTTTATAAAAAGCAACTTGCTTCTCTTTAACCTGTGTCATGTAGTGAAATCACAGGACACTGTTTAAAACTGGCATCAAAACTTCTGTTTATAGTGTTTATCCAGTGAAACTTGTTGTTAGAGGATGTCACAGAGGCTACGGGCTGAGGAGGTATCTAAAAACTGATGTGAAGCCTACATGAACTGTGAGTCTTGAGAACATTTTCTGTCAATTTTGTGTTAGCTACAATTCCACCTTTGTCTTTGGTTGAAAACACCAACTGGGGAAGTAGCAACAAAGCTGTGAAGTCCTGACAGTGCAAAAATGGGAAGGGAGCGAGGGAAAAGCAGCTGCTGGGGTGGTTGGGGAACACTGTGAAGAAGGCAAAGAAACTGTGGCCTGGCTGTGTGGGTGTGACAGCAAGGAGGTGGGATGGGGAGCAGGTAGTGGGGATGAGAACCTTGGGAAAAGTCTGGTCATTACATCTAGTCATTATTCCATTTATGGGTGTATTGATCAGAAGTGTTTGGTCATGGTCACCCTTGGACATGGATATCAGATGCACTGATCTAGGAACAGCAGCCACTGGATTCATCTATGTTGCCAAGGGGAAATGCCCACACTTGTTAGTGCTTCCTGGGGAAAAGCAGGAAGTTCCTGAAACTGGATGGTACAGAAAATGACAAAGGCTTCAGGAATACAGTGTGCTGGGAAAGATGCACGCCTATTTCTTGAAGAATTTGATAAATAAACATTATGCAGCATATTACAATTACTTAAATGCTATTTCTGATAGATTGTTATACTTATCCATCACAGCTTGAAAGAAAATTTATCAGAAGAAATGGGTGGAACAGTGGAAAATTACTGCAACAAACAGTGGTTCCTATCTTTTAAATTTAGTGAATAGACCTTTCAGCAGGGGCAGGAACGCAATTGAAAATCATTAGGCGTGGCATTTCCCTATTTATCTGAAATGAGAAGAATTGTATTGAATTTCCTTCCCCAAAATTGTTCCAGAAAGAAAATGAGATTTGTCAGATAGCTAATAAATGAGTTTTTGTGCTTGCAGTCTTAACATTTGGTGCACAACAGAAACGAGTAACTTGAGCATCTTGGTAACTCAAGTGCTGTGCTATTTTCTCTTGGAAGAGTTCCTCTACAACTGGAGGGTGACTTGGCTATTGGG
Source organism: Geospiza fortis (assembly GCF_000277835.1). Lineage (NCBI taxonomy): Eukaryota > Metazoa > Chordata > Aves > Passeriformes > Thraupidae > Geospiza > Geospiza fortis. The sequence goes on along the minus strand of NW_005054318.1, from coordinate 5,707,519 downwards.
CCACTTCAGATTATGAGTTTCTAATGTGAAGCATGAAAGAATCTAAGCAAGCATTATTTTTTCTGATGATTAGATCTCTTTCAGATGCCTTTCGCATCAGTGTCCTGTATTCCTAAGACACCCATCAGGTGGAAAGTCATTCCATCAGGGACTGGCTGCAGTGGGGCAGTGCCAGGGTTTCAGGAGCAGCAGCAGGCCAGAGCCAGCAGCAGGAGGCTGTGTGACACTGCTGGAGGGATGCTGAGGGAGCCCAGCAGAACCCCATAGGCCCAGGGAGCAACTGGAGTGAGCTGAGACTGGGTTGCCTGCATCTAATGCTTGTCCTGTGATATAAACTGGCACTTCCCTTGCCATGCCAGGCATTCAGAGCAGTTTGGCAGCTGTGTTAGTTTTGGTTGATACCCAGGAATAACACTCATTCCCAACAGTCCCAAAGCTTAAAGGCAACTCCATGCAGCAATCAACTTAACTCTCAGCTGGAATACCACAGCTCTTCTTGAGACCTGAGAATTGTTTTAGGAAAGTATTTCAGACTTTAAACAGTCTTGCATGTTGTATTTTGGGATAAGGAAGGTGACAGAGGCAAGAGCAGCTGATGCTGATGCTGCTGTTGAAAACAACACCCTGTCCAGCCATGGCCTGTGATACCCTAATCCTCCAGCTGACAATGCCTGGTGGGCTGCGCAGAGGGCTGTCACTTTTTAGTCCTTTCTATCTGCTGCCTACTTAGTGACACTCACAGTGGTGAGAGACCACATGCTGGCAACAGGTATTTCTCTACTCTATGCCTTATTTCCAGTGTTTTTCCATTGACTGATTATTTTCCTACTCACTGAATTTGCATATAGCCAAGGGTGAAGTATGAAGCATAGCTGGGCATATTTGTTCATTTGATAACTGTTATCAGGTCATAGTTAATGCCAGGACTCTCCTGCAGTGGGGTGCTATAAATAGCCCATTTCATTACATAAGATTGGAAAGATTTAGAAGCCTTTGCCCAAAGCCAGACCTGCAACAGCAGGGTTCAGGGATTTTGGTAGCAACTTTATTTCACCAGCTACTGCAGAGGGATGATAAATAACAAAATTCAACCCACAGGCTGTGAGTGTGAAAGTGTAAGATAGCTGTGATTTAGTGGTCAGTTTGAACACAAAACCTCAGGCTGTATCTTGGTGGCAAGGCTGCCATTTCTGCCAGCTGCCAGAAGTGAGTTCAAGATGCTGGACCCAGCTGTCCTCTCAGACAGAGACAGAAGTCTCAAAATTCAGGACAAATTTATCTGATAAATAAATAGTGTGTGATCTCTATGTATCTGTGTGGATTTTACATACTGATATCAAACTAGGCACAAACAGAAAACGAAAAGGAACAAATGGAAACAAAAATTATCCTCTTTCAAATATTATTGCACAGAGGAACAGGAAAGCTGTGCTGCCTTCTCACTCATACAGTTACGGTTGTGGAGTTGTGGAGTTGTGCAGCTGTACAGAAAGGCAGAATTAGATTGTGACATTAAGAACCTGTCCTGAAAAAAAATTAAACTATTAAAATCCATACAAAATATGATCAATGATAGTAATAAAATGTTGGCAGTAAAAATTCCTTGTATTCTGTTTCTGGAACTTATAACTCAGTAAACTGCCTGACCATAAAATCTTATATGAAAGTTAGGATACTGACTGGAAGTGAATTTGTGTTTGTCGGGCTCTAATTTTTCACTGAACCTTTTGACTGAGCTAGAGGACTTGAGGAGTCAGTTGCAAGGAAAGTGTGCTCTGGTTTATTGAGCTCAGGTTTCTTGCTCTGACTGTGATTCCAAGAACTTTGGCAGGTAAAATTAGCAAGAACATGATCACTGCGAAATTATATTCTCTGGAGCTTTGTTGTCTACAGCTAAAATCTGAAAGCAGCTTTTTTGTATATGGCAGAAACCAGCAGCGGCTCTAGCAGTGTATGTGAAGAACAGGGAAAAACTACCAGCTCAGGATGTCGTCTGAGGAGGAGGAACATCCAGAGACCCTCATTGGCTCCCCTTGGTCTTGGGTAAGAGGCTCTGCCCTAAGGTAGCATAAATAACGCTTAAAACTTTAGAAAAAAGTAACAAGCTGTGCTGTGTGATCCTCAATAGTACTGAGTATCAGCAGCATTTTTAGTCTGTTGATGTCTGTTCTTCATCGATGGCTTGGTTATCTCTTCTAGTTCAGCCTGTGGACTTTTAAAAAAATAACTGAATGGGGAAAACCTTATTTTGCTTCTCCTGTGTATGTCAGGTTCTACAAGGAAACGTGATTGATTCTGTACTGTCTGCTTTGCTGTCTCACTGGCTGTGCAAAGCCACACTGTTGAAAGGTAGCTTTTAGGTGCAATGGAGGGAAAGGATATAAAGAACAGTGTTAATGTTTGCTCTGGAGGTCTGCATAAAAAAAAGAGCGAGTGAAGTACAAAATATTTTCTCAGTAAGACGAAAGCTGCCTTAATGAAATACAATCTGCACTGATGGCCCCCTAATAGTGGCTTCATGGTCCTGTGTTTTAAGGTCTGGGCTGATGCCTAATGCTGCTGGAGAGGATGTGGGTCAGTAGAGGTTTCTGGCAGAAAGACAGAGGATGAGTTCCCTCTGAAGAGACTTTGGGTAGAAATAGGAACAGCTCTACTGAATCTCCTGGCAATTCATTAAGTTTCAGGAAAAGGCAGGATGGGTTATAACCAAGGCTTTAAATTACTTTTAAAAAAGCATTAAAGTGGTTTAAAAACAATTATATGCTTTGAAATTAATATTTATGGTTTCATATATGGTTTGCATATATTTTTATAGACACACACATCTATGCTTTTTCAGGGAATGACAATATTTTAAATGGTTTCTAAATGTGGTCAGACATGAATGTGTGTGATATGTACAGAACAGGTATGTCCTGCAGGTACCCAAGGAATTATCTGAGACTTTTGCTTTTTGAAGGCAGAATGCATAGAATAAATTGGTTGAGCTAATGATAGAAACCTTCATTTAAGGTAGTCTCATATTTGGAGGAACATGTAGGGAGGGTGAAAATGAGCACCAGTTGTTCTCACTATCAGCACACAGGTTTCCTGGTATTTGTGTGTTGGTAGATGTCTGTTTCTGACAGTTAGGAAGATAGTTTATAGGTGTTGATTTCTAAATTAAACATAGGTGGCAACTTTCTATTTCCACAGAAAATTCCCTACAGACTGAGCAGAATGGAGGCTGGGTGGGAGAGATGGAACTGATTGGTTGGAGCACTAAAGAACATCAAGACTATGTTCAATATAAAACAAACTGAGAAGGAACAAAGAAGTCAGGGATTTTATTTTTTTCTTTAAACTTCAAATATCATTAAACTCCCGGCTTTCACCTGTATTACAAGTTAAGATATCCTATATAGCACTTTAACTATTGCATTTGTATGATGTGCACTTTAGCTTTGGTTTCCTTCTAGAAATTTCCTTCACATATAAGTCTCTTAAATTGACAAGGAAAGTCATGGATCCCACTGCTCCTTTGAACAATCTGTTTTACAGTGAATGTGTAAGATTCATTACAAGTTAAATAAACAGTGTTATTCAGCATATAAAGAATATCAGATTTCCGATAGAAATAGATGTGCTAAATATCATTTGAGACTGTTGCTATTGGCCTTTAGGAGCTGCTGACTCTGGGCTTCTGCTGAGGACATCAGAAAAGAAAAACCACTTACCTCTATAGATTTACTGAAGTGATTCTGCCTATCATTGTGTTGCAGAGTACAGAGAAAATTTTGGTCCTTGGAGATGATGGCAGACTACATGTATTAGAGAATATTTAAAGTTCATCACAGAGAGCCCCTTGATAAAAAGATTCCCTAGGTATACAAATAAAAACATATGAGCCCCAGGCTTTGAAATGCAGCATGTGATTAAAAACTTATCTGCTTCCAGAAGCAAAAAATTTGTTTTTGTAAGCATTTAGACTTTAAACTTCCTCTGATTTGTCATGATGTTGCAAGAGGACCAAACAAATATGATGTCCTACAGACATTTGCTTTCCCTAAGGTTAGGAATGAGATTGTACACTTATGTCCTTTCCAGATGAGGAATAAATTAAAAACTAACAAATAAATTCAGCATCACTGAGAGAAACTGATATAACGTGTGGGGATGGTGGTCAAAACTGGGCCTATCAAAACATAGCAGACATCAAGGAGAACTCTGCAAATTCCTGCCTCAAATACAAGCTTCCTATACTGCCCAAGGCAAAATTTACATTTTATTTGCTAGTGTTTCAAATTATTAGGTAGCTGTGCTCTAAGATCTCTGCTTGAGACCTTCATGTTCAGAAGAATTTCTACAACTTTCCCCTGTACCACAAGGAGCATTTGTAAAAATACTCCCAGAGCCACTTGCACTGGGTACCCAAATTAAACAGGCACACTAGAAAATTGTAACTTTCATTTTCTTCCTACATATAAAATTTTTAGGTTCATTTAACCTGAATCTTTTGTTGTGTTTTGAGATCCTTTGGCAGAAGCCTTCCAGAAATGCAACACCTTGCTGCAGTCACTGTCTGCTGCCAGTGCTGCTGCTGCAGTTGATGCTGCTGTGGGGGAGGGACTGGAGAGGGACTCCTCAGGGCAAGTTTCCATCATTCTCTTCCAGTTCCCAGTCCCAGTGACAAACCACTGGTCATGACATAGCACTGGCATTTCTCTGGGGCTGCAGACAGTCCTGGATTTACCAGAATTCCAGTAGCAATTTAAGTAGCATCAATTTCTTTGGAAATGGAAGAACTGTATGTTTCTCACTGTGGAGTTTTACTAAGCACTAAACAGCTTAAACAGCTGTCCTGGGTAAGGCAGGAGGAGCAGGGTGGGCCAGAGGCTGCTCTCACCTCACCAGAGCTGTGCTGGCCCAGAGCAGCCAGAGGCAGAGCCCACTTGCCCGGGGGCTGCAGTCCTGCACTTTACAGCCAGGATACACACAGCTACTCCGACAGCAGGGCTGTTCCCAGCTGTCCCTGCAGATGGCAATGCCCTGGGCTCTGGGACTGTTCCATCCCATGGACCTTGCCGGGGAAGGATGCCCTCCCATGGGGCCTGATTCTTCCCCTATGGCTGATCTGTACCACTTTGGGCACAGGGATCAACTGTACCTATGCACCCTATGCACAGGGACCACAGTGTCAGCTCTCCTTTTGTTTTATTTTGGTGGCCTTTTTGCAGCCATCTCCTGAGCAGACTCCAGACTTTTCAGGGGCAGGAACATCTTTCCCCACAGTGGCCTTTCCCTGCCATGCCCGGCAGGATGGCAGCAGCAGCCGGAGGAGCAGGTGCCGCTTCGTTGCAGCTCCTTGCTCCCATTTTGGAGGGCTGACCCTTCAGAGAGTAGAGGATGTGTTTTTGCAAGGGTAAATAAGTCTCAGCTTCATTGCAGATCTGTTTTCCTCCAGCATCAAGCACGTGTGCTGCCTTCCCACCTACTGAAAAACAAACAGTAAGTTGAACCCGGACCCTTCCGTGTGGTTCACTCTGGGGGAGCTGACTGCAGGCCAAGTCCTTTTGCATTTTATTTAGGGCAGGTTGTGGGAGGTCATTCTGTATCTGGAGATCACGTCTCAGAGATCATGCCCTGTCTTAATATAGATCTGAAAGTTCAGCTTGGTCCATGGGGATGAAAGGCTGTGAGGGCCATGAGTGGCTGTCAGCTGCTTCACCCCGCAGCTCCTGTCACCTCACTGCCTTTGCACCATAACAATGTGCATGAAGAGTAATGCTTTAATAACACTTATTTATCTCATGCTGCCATAAATGCAAACAGAATGTCAACCTCTCTCTTTCTGACTCTCCTACTCTTTAAAATGGTCTGTGACAACTCAGTCTCACCTGGGCAGGAGTCTGCACCTTGTCAAGGCCACAGTCCAAGGACTGGTCAGCCCAAGGCTGAGCTTCAGCAGCTCCAACTGAGCAGCTAAACAAAACCTACTGAGGTCCAGGCTGCAAATGTAAAACACTTTGAAAAGTGGAGTAGATTAGGAAAAACCCAATCGAAACAGACAGAAAGCACAAACACATCTCCAAGAACCAGAGCTGTCTTAAACCCTGAGATTTTTGAAAGCAGTGATAGATATTTGTTTCTTGCTATGGGCTTTTAGATGTCTGCATTTAAAAAATTATCAAGCTGTTACCAGTCATGGCAAAGGTTAAAACCCTTTTCAATTTAAAGTCCCCTATCTCTGGGAGGTAAAAAAAAGCTTCATGAAAGCCAGCATAAGTCTGACATTTCCACTGCATCTTCCCAAAGAGCTTCTGTTCCAAATAAATGAGCAGATAAGGGTTGGATTGTCATCAGCTGAGCACTTCCCACAGACATCACCCAGTGAGCCATAACTGGGTTTGCACAACAAGGGACCATCGTGTTGGCACCTCAGAATGCGTCCCCTCTGTTTTTAATGCGCACAGTCTGGGGAGATAATTGAAAAGCCTGCAAGGCAAAATGGTTCAGAAAATACAGAACTGTCTTCTACTTCACTTGAAATAACATATTTGAGGTGGGGAATATGTTAAGGAAATGGGATCAAGCGAGCTTGGGGATGTCATCACTTTTACAGAGTTAGAAATAATTTAGAAATTGCAAATGGAGCTGCATATAGTGAAGCCCTGAAGAGACAGGAGCAGAAAGCAAAGCTGTGCTTGCCTGTGGAGCAAAGGAGCACTGAAAAGAGAAGGACATGTTTTACTCAAAGCCTCATGCATGGCCATCCTGTCAGGGCACACTGCCTCACTCTGCCCCATGCTCCCAGTTCAGATGCCCTGTATATTAGAACTGAGGTAAATGCCACCTGGGATTGCAGTTCCTGAAATGAAGAATAGAAGTGACCCAAAGACCTTCCTCAGAATCAATTTTCTCTCTTTTGGTACCAGTAGCCACACTCATAGGAAGATCAGCCACTAATTTTATGAGAATTTATCAGTACAATATCATATATATTAATGCAGACAGAAAAAGAAGTTCCTGAAACTGTTTCCCCTTTGATCTATGATCTGTATTGTTCCAAATGAAGCTGACAGTTTCTGCTGTGACTTCACCACCATCCCTGAGTTCTTTACATCTGTGCTGGTGCCTGCCAGTGCTGTACGGGGATGGTTTCCCTGCAAAGCTGACAGCAAAGTAGATCCTTCACTCAGCTTTGCAGAGCCTCTTCGTGTTCTGTCCTGTAGGAATGAATTCTGTGGGCTTCAGTGTGAGTTTTTTTTAGTTTCAGCTTCCTGTGATGCTGCCATGGTGCTCAGGGGCAGGAGGCAAAAGCCTGTTTATCCCTCAGTAGTACCATTTAGAAGTTACAGCTCTTTAAATCTTCACCAAGTACCAAGCTGTGATTTTTATCTTTACAGTCCCTCAGGAAGTTCATCATCAGAACCACAGACCACAGCACAAACAGGCAATCATTTACTCTGTATTACAGGCACTGTTACCAGGCAATGGAGACACGCCTGCTCACTATAAATTCTGCATCCTCCATTCAGAAAAGCCAAGAAGAAAATACCTGATTGAGGCATTTATTCATTTTTTCATTTTTTTCTTGCCCTCTTTTCCCTCTTTTCCTTTTTGCCCTTCTGTCTTCTGCATTTCACAAAAGCTTTGGTCTGATCTTGTAGAAATGCTAGTTTTGTGGCTTTGCAGAGATACTCTGCTATAATGGATGAGCAAATTGTTCTTTGCCCAACCAAAATGGGGAACAAGGAATTGCATGGCTGCTTCCAAGCAAGGGAGGCCAGGCAGGAAGCAGCCCCCTTTCATGAAGGTCTAAGTCAATAAGGAAAAAAACTGCAAAAGGACAGAATGAACACTGGCAGCTGGTCTGAAAAAATCTTTTTTTTTATTCAGGCCCACTCTCCCTCTGAAGTGAACTGTATCAATCATCTAAGGAAGACTGCTGAGAGGAGAAAGTTTGCAGGATTAGCCTAGAAATGAATCCAGTACACAGAGAATTGCTCCTTTTCTTTGCTCCTTTTTTACTCCTTCAGTAAACTTGGAGCCTTTGAAGCAAGTGGTAGATATCTGATCCATGGATCAGGTGAATAGTTTTAGCATATTCTTCTTTCAAATGCAGAGCTAGCAATGTGTCTGCATAGCAACACAGACAAAAATACTGTATTTTTTATTCTAACCCAATCTATAGTAGTTGTTTCAATTAAGTGATTCATTAATGTTATGTGATCTAGCCAAAACAGTCACATTGCAAAAATCTGTAATAAGGAAAAAATAAATTAGTGAGAATAGATGTTTCATAAAGGTTATTTGTTAGAATTTCCTCAAACTCTTCTGGGCTACAAAATATCTTAAAATGAAAGAAATATCTTCCTATAAATTTTCATGAACAAGTGATAAGCCCCAGTTCTGCTCTCTCCTGCATTTGCAGAAATTGTATTGCTGCCAAAAGACTTTTAAAGTGAGGGATTTTTAAATCAAAAGTGCCCTCCAGTGGTCCCACATATTATTTTTGGCTGACACCTGATATTTATCTTCCCCTTCTTAGAAATGAGGCCATATGATATTTAACAGCTTGTAACAAGTAAAACAAATTAAATTGGATGTACCCTTTAAAAAAAGGTCAGATAATCTGGATGTATCCTTATACTGAGATATTTTGTATACCTTCTAACCAGTTTGAAAGCTTTTAATTTATTCACTTTTAATTTTTTTCATCTCAGGAGTGTTTTTTTCCTGCATTGTGCGGGGGTTTTTTTCCCTCTGCTCACCCTCTGCACGTGGTACAGCTTTGACTCTAACACCATCCATATTGCAATCTGCTACAGGACAGAGGTGACCTTTGAAAAGCAAACAATATATCATCAGGCAACTCAAGGGTAATTTTTACTTACACAAGCAATTAGGAATTCAGCATAGCTTTGCTAATAAAATCATTAATTTTCCTTTAAAATCTGGAAATTATGATGGATTACCCTATCTTTTTCTAAGTATTTTAGGATCCCATGGACTCATTATTTCTTGGCTATTTTAAAGCAGAGAAGGATCAGGGAGAAGTAAAAACTCAGGCTTTGTGGGATTTCCATCTCAGTAAATATCTCTGAGAAATCCCTGGAGTTCAAGGATTTTCTTTCATTATAAATTTCTGAGCCCCTCCACTCTGCCAGTTTTGCTTAGAGGTTTTTATGATTCAAAAGCATCTGAGGGGCAGCATTCCTTCAGAGGGACACTTTGGAAATTCAACAGAAAAATACTCTTTAATTAAATAATTGGCAATAAATATTTTATTTGAAAACTCTTTTGCAAAACAACAGTTTCCTTAATCTGTTTTAGCCTTAATAAAAAACAAAACAAAACAAAACAAAATCACGAAAAACCCAACAAAAAGCCAGACTAAACTTGAAGGAGAGTTTCCCAATGGGTATTTAAATGTCCTTCATTATTAATTCTTTATTGGATTCACTGTATGAATTCTGGTGCTTTTGTAAGGTCAGTGGAAATGCAGCAGTCATTGCAAGTGAGCTAACTTAAAGCAGTTACAGACATGACCTTCGATAAAAAAAGTTTTGGCGCTCCTAAATCCCTTCTCCTGGAAATCTAATGTTGTCTGTGCAACAGAGGCCAAAACTTGAATATGAGAGAAGGCAAATTTGACTCTCAGCTAAGACTGAGAAATGAGCTGTGGCTCTTGCCCTGGTCAGAGCAGTGCTGGCCCCAGACAGGATGACAAAGCTGTTTTCCCTCACGCTGCTGGATGAGTTTCAATAACCCTCTGCAACTTTCTCAGCTGCTCCATCTGTTGCAAGGGGATTATGTTAATAACATCATTTTGCAATATATTGCAACATTCACCAGGCTGTGCTGTGTGTGAGCAGGGTAATGCAGTTTATAAACAGAGTACAAACACAATAATACTTTTTTCCCCTTCTATGTGAAAAGTAACACTAAGTGAAAGGAATTTAAATGAAAGAAGATGTTAGCCCTATTTTTCATCAATTTCCTCTTCTGCTTTCCTCCAGCAGCTGTATTAGACTTGTAAAGGACAAGCCCATGAAGATGGGCACAGACCACAGCAACACCTGTGTATACAACCCATGCTAGAAGGTTCATGTTTTCTTCAAAATTAATACACTTTCTCTCTTTTTTCCTCCTAGGATAGCAGGTTGTAGATAGTCAGGAGCTAATGGTAAAACTGAGAACCAGGTAGTTTTCTTTAACTCCTACTTATTTGACTAATTCACTAGTTTTTTCTTCCTCCCTTGGTCAGTGCTGCACAAATCTCAATAGATCAGGAAATAGTACAGAAAAGAGAGCTCTGCCAGGACCTGTGAAACAAAAAGAAGATGGATGGTAGAAGGAATGGCATTTTATCTTGGCATAACTCTGTGACAGTCAAAAAGGTAGTTTATTAATAGTGGTTTGGCAGACATACTATACCAACACTTCATGACTGCAAGAAGAAGACCAAAGCAGGTGTCTAATTTCCTGCAGGCAGCCTGTGCCTGACGGGTGGCAGGTTTTTGCAGCAGGAGAGGCAATAATCAAGTTTCCTCAGTTTTCTTGGCAGCTCTGGGCAGCTGGGTAGGAGAAGGAAGTTTCTGCAATGGATGCAGAACTATGAGGATGTTCTGGACTGAGAATTAACCCAGTCCTTACTGCAGGATCCAGACACTTGGCTTTTGCTTGGGCTGGCCACTTGTAGCCTGTAATCAGGAAAGGACAAACAAGCAGGACAGCCTGTGGGGATGCAGCCAGGTTTGGCAGAAAGGCTGGGAACAGAGGGGGTTAATGGTGAGGGTGAAGCAGAGTTGGAGGGTGAGGGTGGACAGATCCAGGGCCATGGAGACACTGGCTGATGGGGAAAGGCCTCCGTCCACACAGCACCCATATAAGCAATAGGCAAGAGCTGGGCTGCTTCCAGCCTAGCAATGCTTTTCCTCAGCTTTTGGCAGGAACTGGAAGGAGCCTTTGGCCTACACTGAGGAGGGCTGCCAAACACCAGAGACATCAGCATCTAGCCCTTCCTCACATGGCATCTGGGGAAGAAACCTCAATCTCAGCCACTCCAGGGATTTCCACAGGTTCCCTGGGTCTCCTACCTCCCATTTTCCTGTGGATTCATTTGATCTCCACTCACACTGAAGAAAACAAAAAAGGAACAAAATAGGATGCTGCAGGTTTGTTACCTCATTTCAGTGAAAATAGGAAAGATAGGTTTTGTTTGAATCCACTGAAGGATTTATTTCTACAGTCCAAAGGCAACAATCCTGTTGGAGTAACACAGTCCTTGGAATTGCCCCTGTCTCTCCACTCGCTACAGAGGGAGGTGTGAGCTCACTTAGGTTTCCTCTAAGGTTTGAGAAGATGCTACTCACTAGGAATCTGTGCAACATGTACACATGGGAGAGGCAGTTCCTCCCTTTAACTGGCTTGTCTCAGTTCAGAGCCTTTGAACAGTGGTCTTAATTGATTGGCAACACCAGTAGTTTATTTTCTGCTTTGTAAATCCTCAGACGAGCATTCCTGGAACCAGGCTGGAGCAGACATATCTTCTGACTACTTGCTGGCCTTGTGGGAGCTGTGCAGCATGTTCCTGACCCTGCCATATACATCAAACAAACCCTTCAGCTCATCCTAGGCTGCCTACATTAATGATGACGGGTTCCTTATTATATTAATAAAGTTGGTAGCAAGTAGCAGAGAGTGAATGACTGCCCAGACTTTTGAATGCTAAGATTTGGGAAAACTTCACTTAAATGAAAGAGGATTTCACAAAAGAGGCATCCTGTCACAACCTTTTAATTTTGTCCCTGTACAGTGTGTCACAAAGTGAGCCCCAATTAAAGCTTCAAAGCACCGTTGAAGGCCAACAAACAGCAGTATAGAATGTGAGTCTTAGTGAATCTTCTTTTTCTTTATAAAGCCTAGGATAATTTGATATTTCTTTATAAACTCTGTGATAATTTAATGCTGCAACAAAGGAAGCTCTTTTGACTGCTAAACTGTTTTTCAGGGTGTATTTGCACTTGTTTTCACTTTTTCATTGACTATGAGAGCTTTGCTGAAGAGAAGTTGATTTTGATGGAAGTGGTATGCTCTAGGTGAGATACAAAAGCAGATCTATCCTGTGGGGGAAAAGGATGGAAAATTTAATGGGAAAAGAATAGCAGACAGTTATGAAAATGATCTTTTCAAGGCAGGTCAGAGTTACATTTAGAAAAAGTTTGTATTTAAACACTCTATGTCATGCCATGTTAAGGAAGCTTAAATGGATCATGTTCTAACAGTGCAACACTCTCTGTGGATTAATTAGAAAGGGAATCCAGGCATAACTATCTTTCTTAGGACTGTTTAAGGTAAAAAAGGCAGCCCCAGGATCTAATTCCACTTAAAAATGTGGCCTTGAAGTTAAAGGGAACTATTCTCTCACCTTAAAGTCAGACAGGTACATCTGGGTTGAATATAGTAGGATTCTTACATGAAATATCTTTGAATTAGATACCATGGAGACTCCAAATCCAGTGCTATCTCACTAACACATGCACTAACAGTCCAGCCCAGAAAAAGGATATTTTTCTATTCAACTAATGCCACATAATAAAGGCTGTGGCCTGGGTGAAAAAGCCTCTGAAAAGGTAAAGTCTTGTGTTGGCACCTCAAGTGAAATAAGAACAGCTGGACCTATGTGCTTGCCCTCTGTAGTAATCCCTTCACATAGGAATAACTACATTATGGACACTGCATAATGAAGTGAAAACAAGGAAATATGCAGGAGCCTGATACAGTGAACAGATTATTTTGCCACCATCTTTCTTTTTGCCGACTACTTAATCTGTGAAGTTAGTTTAAAAATGAATCCCGCCAGTCTGGAGTATCAGGAGGTGTTAATTTCTCACAGAACAATTAACAATCCTTCGCCCACTGAAGTCAGGAGTACCTTTAAAGTCCAAACTAGTCAATAAAAGAGTATGCACAAAATGGAGCTTTGAATGTTCCTGTGATCTAACTTCTGGGAAAATCATTCCTGTGTAGGTAACAGGAACAGCACGTGGGATCCTCCAGTGACACTGGTGGATCTCTGATGGCCTTGACTGTGTTGCTAGATGCTGGGGGAGGTTTGGAGGTGGAGGTCTTGTAACCTGTCTCTCCATATTGTCCTTAAACAATAAAGGCAAAAAAGACAGTCCCAAAGCATTCCTAAGGGCAGCTGGTTGTGCTCTATCCATCCAGCACTGCTTCACCACCAGCCTAGCTGCAGTGGCAGCCTCAGGAGCGTAAAATAAACACTTGGAGTTGCTCTACTCTTGAGCCAGCCAGCCCTTTGTGGAGCATCCACTGATTACAAACGTCATTCTCTGCAGCCAGGGATCTGTATAGCTTCACCCATAGTACTGCCCTGCCTGGAGAAAAACTGTATGACATTTAACAAAGAGACTGATGGCTGCCAGGCCACTGAGCCTTGTTTAGGCAAAATACTGAAGAAAGTAGGAGGAGAGGCAGAAAACTTCTAAAAGTGTGACATTGTGACATGGCGAAAGAATTTCAAAGCCAATGCTGTTATTTTAGTATTAATTAAAGCCCAGTCAAGCCCAAGGGATTATTAACATTTAAAAAACATTTCTAAATACTTTTAAAGCTTTCTGTGTGAACAAGTACTAAATGTGCACCACAGAAAAAATGTTCCTGGCCCACTGTGCTCTGAGATGCCTCTTTCCAAGAAATTTATTCAAACACTTCCTCTTGTTCTGCACATGCTGTTTTTCTTCTAGTCAGCAATGTTGCAGCATATATTGATTGGATTTTATGACTGCCTTCTTCCTAGAAACAGTCCTGAACAATTTGTAGCATTAGTGAGAAAAACAAATCACTTGCAATGAAGAGGCACGCTCCCCTCCTCTTTATTTTCTGCCCTTCTGGACAAGAGCCAGAAGGGAGCTGCTTCCAAAGTCTATTTATGAACATGTGTTTACTTTTGCATACACGCAGTCTTTACTATATGTAAGCCCTGTGTACTGAACCAATGAAGTCAGGAACTGTGAAAATTGAGAAACTCGCTTTCATAACAGTAGTCTGAGTTGATAATGTTTCTTTATTTTATACTAAAAAACCAGAAGCAGAGTGAGGTTAGCTGGGTTGTGCAGCAGAGCACAGACAGCCTGCAATAGTGCCAGGCCCAATGGAAGTTTCCAAACTTCCTGACCTACCCCTCAGACGTAGGATTGTTTTTCCTCTTCTGTTCCACTCCAGAAATCTGATCTTGGGACACAAGGTCTCTTCATATTACAAACATACCTATGTTCCACAAAATGATATAAACTTTCTCCCTAAAAAGCTGTGACTAGAAAATCCCTTAAAAAACCCCTACAAAAACTACACACAATACAATTTTTTCTGCTGTTAGGAATTTGCATGTGAGGCTTTAATATTTGAATGCTTGAAGGATTTCAAAGAACAGCCTACCTGGTTTTTCTTCCCCTAGATTGACAAAGTGGAAAAACCACCATGTATATTTTAATTCACTCACACTTTAATGGAGGCTTGTTAAGACTCTATCAAGCCTGTCATGAAGCCATACATTAAAACCTGTTTTGTCCATCACTGTTGGTGCCCTTGATGACTCTGGACAGTGACTAATGTGCAAGTACTTACATATCAGTACTGGCTTGATGGAACTTCCCTCTGTGGCAAAATTTAATATTCTTTGAATAAATTGCATTCTGATGGGAGGCTTCCCACAAATCAATGGACAGGGGGATGGGAAGCATCACTAAAATAGCTATGATACACATAGGGAAGACCTCTGAGTAAGTCTACAAGCAAACAAAGTAAATAAACAGAGAGAATAAAAAGCCCAGCTAGGTTTTACAGGTCAGGCCCAGATGTGGCCATTACCTCCCACCTGCCATGACCTTTATGGTGGAGGCGGCTGCCGTAGGCAAATGGACAAAGGGTTCAATCATAACACAAAAGGCTCATGCAGCTTTTCAGTGTGCAGCACAGCTTTTTGCTGTCATCTTCCTAACTCCATCACCACTCTTGAAATTCATGCCTAAAATTGAACAGAAAACATATGGGATCAGGGAAATACCCCTTTCTGAAGGCTCTCCACGAGCTTCTGTAAGGTATTTGTACAAGGTATTTATTTGTATGTGACCCATGACAAAGTTTGCTAGCAAGCAAAAACACAGTCTGTGCCTGGTATTATTTGAAGAGCAGGCGCAGCATGGCAGCAGCAGCAGCAGCTTTGCTCTGTGTACTGCTAGTGCTGGGAGCCTGGGGATCCAGCGTATGGCACAAACCCAGTTCCTCAAGTCTTTAAACAAGCCTGCTGCCAGTTCAGCTCTGCTGTCATACCTGTTGGACCAGAATCCCTCTGAACTAAATCAGGAACTTCTTGATAGTTCCTTCCCTTTTTCTCTTCAGAGAGTCCTCTGTTTACATGACTGAGCACGTATCCGTGTCTCAGACTGAATATCAGTGGGCTAGATGAGTTTTGTTTGCTCTGTATCATGAAAACCCAGAATTTACAGATTCCTTGTGGTTGCAGATCCTACATTCAGCCAGATCTAGCTCTGAACTCCTTTGCCTTGCACTTAACAATGAGGGGCTGGATGACCCAAAGCCCCGTCAAGCCTAAGCCATGGGCAGTGTCGATACTGCAGTCGTGGAGCTCGACCACCCACCAGCTTTCTGCCCCTGGCTGTGAGGAGAAGCAGCCATTTTCACCCTTCTCTGGTGAAGGGCATGTATTGCCCTCCTTTGTGCTCTGGGGAAAGCTGTGGGTAGCAGCTGCCATGTCCAGGGCTGATGGAGGAGCTGCTGAGGGAGGCCTCTGGGTCTGGAAAGGCTGATGCCAGGAGGGAGGGTGGGGTGAACATCAGGTGATGTGAATACATCACCTCATGGAACGCCTTTTGGTAGCCTAGGGTGGTTCCTAAGAGCAACATTCCCAGGTGCAGTGTTAACTGCAGCCTTTAAAATATCCGACAAAAGCAAGTGCCCGTGTGGCGGTGGGGCCACCCCCTCTGCCAATGGCGGTGGCAGCCA
>NW_005054318.1:5683998-5691351 GCF_000277835.1 Geospiza fortis | reverse complement strand
AAAATACAGACCTGGCGTGAGGCTCTTTCAGGGCATATTTCAAAGACCAGGGTTCCTTGTGTTAACCCAGTCCTGGGATGTTCTCAGTGAGGTTTCTGACTAAATGAGCAGCTTCATAGTGTCTTACTTGCAGTCCTTAATTTTATCTTTATTTCAAAGTCACTTCAAAGTGTGGTGAGCAAACCAGCATGCCTGAGCTCTGCTGCAGTTTGCAGCATCTCCAGGACAGAAGTGCCACGGATATTCTCACTTTTTTTTTTTCCTTTAATTTATAGGTTGGATTATTACAAAGCATTCAGTTTACATCTGGATTTCAAAATCATTTAGGAACTTGATGTAGCACACTGGGAGATGAACTCATTGAGAGCAGCCCTGCCAAGAAGGGCTTGGGGGTTCTGGTGGATGAAGAGCTGCACAGGAACTGGCAATGTGCACCTTCAGCCCTGACTGCCAAATGTATCCTGGGCTCTGTCAAAAGGAGCTCTGGTGAGACCCTGCCTGCAGTGCTGCATCCAGATCTGGGGTCCTCAGTGAAGGAAAGACATGGACTGCTGTTGTTGCAGCAAGTCTAGAGGAGGGACACAAAAATGCTGGAACACCTCTTCTATGATGACTGTCTGAGAGGGCTACGATTGTTCAGCCTGGAGAAGAGGAGGTTTTGAGGAGATCTTAGATTTGCCTCCCAGTACTTGAAAGGGACTATAAAAAAAGAGGGAGAACAACTTTTTGCATGAGCAGGCAGTGATCACATAAGGGGGAACAGTTTTAAACTAGAAGTGGAGAGATTTATATTATATTTTAGGAACAAAGATCTGTACTGTGAGGAGTGAGGCACAGGTTCCCAGAGAAGTTGTTGATGCTCTGTCCTTGGAAGCAAACAAGGCCAGGTTGGATGGGAATTTGAGCAATCTGGTGTAGTGTGTGGCATCCCTCCCCATGGTGGTGGGGGATTAGAGCTAGATGGTCTTTAAGGTCCTTTCCAACCCATTCTATGATTACAATGCAGGTATCCATGTTTTCAGCAAGGAAAGGACAGGGAGAACACTGGTCATGCTGCAAGAGCTGCCCTGGTACCCATGCTGTCTCCAGAGAAATAGTGGCTATGAGGACTGGGCAAGCAAGAAGACTCCAAACTGCTGTGATCTTCCCACCCTACACCTGTTCCTCTGTCTCCATGTATCCCTTGGGACCCTGGAGCTGCCAGTGTGCTTGAGCATAATGGCTCCTTTGACTTTGGACCAGGTTTGAGTGAGGCAGCTAAACAGAACTGGTTCCTTGTTGTGCTTCCTCGGCTTCATATGATAAAACTTGACTCTGGCTTCCATATTGCAAAGTACTTAAATTGTTCTGTGGTCATCTCCACGGGCAGCAGTTCCCATGTTCCCTCCTACAGGCCAGTGGCTTTATTTTTGTAGCCTTCTTATAGAAGATAAATATAGACAAGGGTGTTTTTGTTTGGAGTGTTAGAACATCAAGCCATTTAACTAGGAACTCACTACTGAAATTTCTGACAGAACTCTTGGTAGTCACATTTTTTTCCCACATTATTTAATGATGTCCTGAGCTTTGTCTGACTAGTTACAACTTCTCCAAGAAAGTTAAAGCAGCTAGTCAAATCTGACTTATTTGAGAAGCTAGGAAATGGTTTTCTTACTTTAGGTCACTTAGAAAGGCAGTATGATCATGTAGCAATTGGATTGTCATCTTACCTGGAAAGAAGGTGGCCCTCCTTCCTCTTTGCTCCCTAAAATTACTCTGTAGTGGAGATAGCATCTCCTCCCAAAAGGCACCTACTCTGGTTGTCTGTGAAAGAACAGACCAGCTGCTTTGCACTAAGCACCAACACTGCAGGGAAAATATAACTCTGGGCATCAGGTGCTCCTCAAGGGAAGTAATAGGATGTTTCTCTCTGGTACTAGCAGAAATAAAGCACTCAGTGTGTACTTAACTACATTTAGAGGTATGATTAATGTAGGAACCTGATTTAAATTACTTGAGTAATTCACAAATGAATAACTTTGTTTACAACACCTGTTGCATCAGTGTGATGAGCTAAACACCAGTCAGGTGATGTCATGAGACTGAGTCAGAAGTTTGAGACAGAAGAGCTGCTTAGGTCACCCTGCCCATCCCTTGGCTACTCTGCTGTGCTTCCCTATAACATGTTTCTGCACTAATTTTTTTTAATTCAAAGCATTTCATGTAACAGGGTTTTCATCACCAGTTTCTGTATTTTTTCCCACTGTGAGATTTCGTTGTCAGGAAAGAACTCCTGAAAGTGTATTCTCATTCTGCCACGTCACTTTATCATAGACTAACAGAATACAAGGCTGCAAGAGACTCAGAGTTCATCCGGTCCATCTCTATGCCTAGAGGCAAATCCAACTATAATTAAAACATTTCTGTCAAATGTGTGTTCAGCCTGCTCTGAAAGATCTCAGCCTCTTCCGGCAAGCCATACCAGAGCCTGGGTGCTCCAACTATTATAAAGTTTTCCTAATGCCTAAATATTTCCTGTTTCTTTTCATGCTCACTGCATTTCCATATCTCTCCCAAGGGGTCATGCATTACAGTTACTAGTGCTATTTTTTGCTTTCAATATTTTTATATAAGACATATATTTTCCCTCTAAGCGAGAGTATGAAATATAGATTAATCTGCTTCTTTCTCTCAGTCTTCTGTTTTACTTCACCTTCTATCAGCTAAAAGAAATCTCTTCATTCTTAAACATTCCATATTTAGTTGGGAAAAGTACAGTTTGGCTTAATGCTAACAGACTGGCCAATATAGGGTCATAAAGACTCTCTTTAGGGTTCAAAGGGCAAATTTTGCTTTGCACCACAAATTAAAGTTTTCTTATAAATATTATTGAATTTCCCCTTACAGTTTAGGCATATATTATTTATTTTAGACATCAGGAGAGCTGTGCAATAATACTTGTGATATGCCCACACTCCCGAAAGCAAAAAAGTTCAGGTAGCTTCCCAGGAGATCTGGATCTCTTGGCTACACTGGTGATAGTAAACTAAACAGTGACAGTGCCCATTCTCTGGCTTTGATGCTACCTGGTGTGATCCAGTCAGCTCCTGCTATTATTGTTATTAAGCTCCATCAACGCTGAAGACCAGTTGGTCTCCTTGAGAGGCCTGTTGGAAAAGCTCTGTGCTCATTCCCAAGCTGGGAGCTGCCAGCTGGCTGTGGCAGCACCTGTGCCAAGTGCTGTTTTTCCAGCATCAGGGCACAGGCCAGAGTGTCCCAGTGCCTCCACCTGTGCCTTGATTCTGATTGTACAGGAATAGCACTTGTGTCCTATTTCACTAGCTTAAGTGCAAGGTCATCTTTTCCCCACATTAGCTTGTTCTCTAAGGTCAGTAGGGTGCTTTCTGAGGCTGGTACAGCTAAAGGAAATACTTAATGCATTGTGTCTGCTTTGAAATCCTTGCTGCTCAGTTTGCCTTTCCAAGACTACTAAATAGGAAAGGCAGTCGACTTACAACAGTCACTCAAAAAAATGGACAAAATATAATTCATTAAATTCTAAATTTTTCCATTAATTGCAGGTCTGAATGAAAGCTCCTTATGGTTGTTTTTCAAATGTGAGCAGGAACAAGAGATTAGACAACTAAAAACATCAAATACTTAACTGCAATATTAACTATACTTTCAAAATGTTGGCAGGGCTCCTGGAGAGTCGCGTGGTTGTTGCACAAGTACACAAAGAATGTTTTACAGGATTGTCTCTGATCATTGTTTTTCAGAGGAACTGAATGCACAGGCAGCAGCACTCTCGTAACATTACCATCTCTGTTGAAACACACTGTTGACTTTTCTGCTAATGAAATGTAGTGTTTGCCTGTGGCAGTTCCTGTTACGATGTTTCTGAGATTTATTTTTTGGATCATGGAATTCTGATTGTTTTTAAGAAAGAAAGAAAAAGAAAGAATGTGTGTTTGCAGCCCTGAAAGCCAGCTGTGTCCTGGGCTGCATCCAAAGCAGGGTGGGTAGCAGGTGAGGGACATGATTCTGCCCCTCTGCTCTGCTCTCAGGAGACCTCACAGGGGCTGGTGCACCCAACTCTGGGGCCTTCAGCACAAGAAAGATGTGGAACTGCTGGAGCAGAGGAAGCCACAAAGGTGATCAGAGGGCTGAAGCACCCATACTCTGCAGACAGGCTGAGAGAGTTGGGGTTGTTCAGCTTGGAGAAGGGAAAGCTCTGGGGAGATCTTATGGCACCTTCCAGTACCAGAAGGGACAACAAGAGAGCTGGAGAGGGACTTCTCATGAGGGCTTGTATGACAGGGGTGAACATCTTTTAACTGAAAGAAGGCAGGCTTAGATTAGATATTAGGAAGAAATTCTTTACTGTGGGGATGGTGAGGCACTGGAATAGGTTGGCCAGAGAAGTTGCGGGTGCTTCATCCCTGGAAGTGTTCAAGGCCAGGCTGGATGGGGCTTTGAGCACTTTAGTCTCATTAAAGGTGTCCCTGCCCATGGCAGGGGGGTTGGAACCAGATGGTCTTTCAGGTTCTTTCTAACCCAAACCACTCTATGATACCTCTTAAGCACAAACAGGCACATGCAGCAGGAAAATGCAATTATATTGACTTCAGCATTTGCATACAGCATGCATCTGTATTTAAGTTATCAATTTAGCCTGGAAGAGTATTTCTGATAATTTAATTATTGGGGCAACAATGCCAGTATTTTTATTCTGCTTCTGAGAATAGAAAAGATAGACCACTTGTTAAAATAATGGGCCATGTGGAAAGATGTCTGTTCCTAATTCAGATGCTAGAAGTCCTTTGTAATGCCAAATAAGCAATTTAATCAGTGTGCATTTCAATTTCTTAATTTGACAAATGAAATTTATAATATCTTCTGGCCCATAAGGTCATTGAGAGGCTTGGTAAACTCTGTTTGAATACTGTGGTGCAATCCTTAGTGGAATGTTCCAAGTGCAAGATATTGTCATGAACAGAGAAGGCCTATGTGCCAGACCTCTGTCTTCCTCTGATTGTACCACTTCAAACTTACGTGTCACATCCCCCACATGAAATGATATTCTAATTACACATGTACCAGAGTGTGTGAGTGTAATTACCAGTGTAATTAACAGTAATGGAACCCTTAAGAACTGGACGTACCAGAACTAGGTGAATTTATTTCTGTAGTGCTTGTTTTGCTATTTCTGATTGCTCCCTATTTGTAATGGTTTCATAGTCTTTATTCAAATGGAAGAAAATTCAGAAAAAGTATCATTTTATACCTGTTCTATTTGCTCAGTAGAATTCCACAGAGTATTCTGGGTGTCATATAACTTGAGAATTAGAGAGCAGAATGTTTTTCCTTTTTTCCTGATAAGCATTTTTGTTTGAAAAATGTTGAGATTTGAATATGAAGGAATATAGGTGCTTTGAGAACACACCACCAGCAAATCTGGCCATAACTTTTCTAGGCAAGAAAAAGAAATCTTTCAAATTATTTGTTCATATCATCATCATCATCATCATCATCATCATCATCATCATCACTGCTGTATTTATTGATATTGTAGAGTTAGTCCTTACAGTACGAAATTTCACTATAGAATAAGAAGTATTATAAAATGTGCTTCAGAATTTCTCTTGAATAACTTTTCCTTTTAGTTATATGTGTCCCTTCATCTCCAGCAACACAGAAAGCTTACCCTACTTAGTGGGTATTAATTAATGTCAACATGTCTTGCAACTGTGGCTTCTTTAAAAATGAAATCACCATTCACTCCTACTTCTGTGCATTCATAAAGAAGTTGTCACAGCAATTGTCACCTCAGCTGTGGGCTCTGTCTCTGAAAGTCAGAGCAATCACATTGCTGAGGCTCCTGTGCTGCCTGTCTGCAGAGGAATTACTCATGGAATATACTCATGCCTCTGCTATGCAGACCCTGAGCACCAGGCTGCTTCAAAGGGGCTGAAGTGCGCTCCTCTTGCTCTACAGAACTGCTTTTCCTGTCCTGCTGGGTACTAGACTTCTTCCTGTACCATGAACACATCTAGGGATGATGCCATATGAAAAGATCTTTGGCATCCCTATCCTGCAAAACAATAAACAGACACTGTTGTGGTCTATGCTTCTTCAGAGCTCACAGAATTTGCCATCTCTCTCCAGCTGATGATACAGATCCCATTAGCAGAGGACTAAATCCTTCTGCAAAAGCCCTGAAAACTGAGATGATGGAAAAAAAATTGAGAAAATTTCTCAGTCGAGATAAAAAGTGAGGATGACACAAATGTCATGTGGCTTACAAAGGAATCTTAGGAGAGATACTCATTGAAGCTGGGTTTCAAGAGCCATGATTGAGGCCTGTATATATTAACTTCTGTATATATTAATATTATTTTTCATTTTGTTTTGTTTCTTTCAGATTCCGTTGATGAAAGATCCTGGTTGGATTCGAAATGTCTGGACACGCAATCTAAATGTAGGAATTTAATTGTTCATTTGCTTTTTAACTCCCATGCCTTAGAGCAGGCCCAGTTTGAAGCCCAGTGGTCTTTGGTAAAGCAGGATGAGGAATGGTTAATTCTTGCCCACTTCCTGGTACCCAGTGCAGAGTGTCCAAGTGTCACTCTTTGGACACTGTGTAACCACTATAATGTGATGTTATTATTCCTATGAAAGGCTGGCTAACTCAGTGAAACTGGTGGTCCTCATATGTGGCCAGTACTAGCAGGATAAAGATGGAAAAAACATAACAATTTGAAAATTTGGCACTTGACCTGGACAATAAGCACAGAGTGAGCAAACCTGTGGCAAATGTGAGATGCAAGATGTCCCAAGCCAGGGAAAACATGCCCAGACATCCCTTCTGCTAATCTCCTGGAAGGCAGAGAGCACATCTGTGAGGTGGTGGTCTTGGGACACAGCCATGGATTGACAGAAGAACCACTCAGGAGAAGGAATGAGAGGGGGAGAACAGCACTTTCCATACCAGTTATAGAACTGCCACTGCTGAATGGTTGGCTGAGGAGGCAGAAGAGGCAGATCCAGGGAACGTCCTGATGCTTGTCTAAGTGACTCAGGACTCTATTCCTCAGAGTGACCTACTCTTACAGTGATGGTGGGGCAGAGTATTTAGAGGCTGACTTGATGAAATCACAGGTAAGTCCACAGCATTTCTACCCAGCACCAAGCAGAGCTGTGCAATCACATCTGCCTAGCTGAGCTATTGGAGCCACTGTCCAGCTCTGCGTAGGCTTCACTGAGGTATTAGCCTGGGTGGAGTGTGATGTTAGCATAGCTACACTGCTAGCTCATGCAAATCCCACCTGGGGGTTCCAGACAACCTACACAGTGCAGTGTAGGATATTCTCT
>NW_005054318.1:5676242-5682665 GCF_000277835.1 Geospiza fortis | reverse complement strand
TTGTGTAACACAGAGTTCACTGGCTTGAAGGGGGTTATATTGCTCTGTCTGAACTGAGCACCAGGCCTGATACTTTCAGACTCTAAACTCACTGGGATGGAAATTCTCTTTGTGCATGATACGACCAACACAATGTGGCTGATGTGTGAGTAATGAAACAAGCTGATGTTGTTTTTGTGGGCAGAAGCTGCTGGCTTTGAGAGATTGTGCATGGTATGTAGATTTGCCTGAAGTAGATATGAAATGAGGGTAGCAGGAGTGAGGCAAAGTACCTGATGAATTCTCACATTTGCATAAGGGAATATGGAAAGCATACAGGCCACCAGGACAAAGGTTTTCTGTTCCAGGACATGCTGTACCTAATGAAATGGATTTCCCTAATTTCACCAAAGTATATTATTTCCATAGATTTACACAAAGTGCTTGTTTTAAATTATTTTCACAGTGTGTTAATTCCTGAATGCACCTATTTTCTCAAAACAAATCTGAAACATAATGTTTTTAAACAATTCTTGCATGTATGTGCAAGTGGTGGTAAGTTTTTTTCAAACAGTGAAGAGGAATACATGGAGACAGGATTGACCCATTTATGTAAGGGCAGGATCTAAAAAGCTACATGTAGAGCAGGTAGGCTTGATAATACATTCATTTATAGTATCTTTATACTGGAATAACTAAAATTATTTCAACTTTTTCAGTTCAACAGTGAATTACATTTCCTTCTGATGGATCATTGTCTCCTGAGAGCCATTCAAACACATCATATTTTGTGACCAGATTACATAGACATAATAAACACTCCTTTAAGACAGGTGTGTTTCACTTGTAAAAACTGTTGTACATTTTAGACTCCAAGACTCTTTTATAGTGAAGTTTTCATTAGAGTAAAATTTTAATTTTTGCTCAGCTTTCAACATACTGGCAGAAACCAGAGGGAAAAAACTTTCTTTCAAATCACAGACTACAGTTCTTCCATTGGTTAATATACCCTTTGTCACAGCAAATCTAAATTTAATTTTCATAGTAATTATTTTTAGAGTGATGGAGATGAAATGTTGTTTAATTATAGTTCTAAAATAACATTCAGTACTCTGTTCAGGGATTTTAGTGCTATAACACTTCTGGAGAGACTACACTCATTTTGACACTGTGAGCCTTTTGAGGGAAGGATTTACTGAATTACCTGGGACACTTCTACCGCTCGTAGAAATTTGAACAAGAAACTGACATAAAGTACCATTTTCATGATTTTGCAAGCTAAAAAGCAGAAATAAATGAGAAAGTTCCTGCTTTAACATAACTGACTTGCAGGTTCCAGGTAGAGTTTTATACAAGTTGTCCGCCTAAATCAGAAGAATGATGTGTTCAGATAAAAGAAAGAATACAGTATTTACTGATTAATTACCTAGGCTTGATGCAAATAATTAAAGAGAATTTATTGTCTTGTGATGTGCAGGATTTAATTCTGTGCCTCAGCTTGTTCCTAGGATTTTCACACAATTTTGATTATTAACTTTATATATATCAATATATTTTTAAGAACAAAAGAGATGACAACAATAAGATTGCCAGCTTTTACAGCAACCAAGACTGAAAAGATTATTTGCTTAAGCAAAATATGTTTTTAAACATTGCAATTGTTCCACTTAGCTCAAATTTTGCCTGATAAAAATTTATCAAAATAATTAAATGGATGATTGTACTTTTAATTCAAAACAAGCACAGTGGCTCAAACTGTAATCACTAAAGTCCTCAATAATGGAATTAAAAGGAAAACACTTCTAAGACATTATCCCAATCCAGCATCTCACCTCTCCCCCCAATTCACCCAATTCAGAGCCTTGAGGTTAAAGATCTGAGAGATCTGAAATCTGTGCTGCCAGATCAAGGTGTCTTCAAGTTTGGCACAGAAGAAGGAATGAGGGGACAGCGTGGAAAGATCTTAGGGCCAGAGCTCCCTCATACCTCACTGTTAGAGAAAGCCCTGAGAAGGGAAAGCAGGTGCCCTTCAGGTGGAGGCACAGGACTCACACCTGCTGCAGAGGCTGAATTGGGAAAAGTACCTTTTTAAATGTTACACACAGTTGTTTTAAAAAAACCCAAAAAACTGCTCTAACCTGGTTATATTGTCACTTCAAATGTTCAAGAAAATTGAGCATTGGTGAGAGAGGAAAACACTAAGTAGCACGGGGTTGCATTATCTCACTTTTTTTTTACAACAAAAGTAATAAACCTTTCTTTACTTTGGATGAAGGGATGAAGATGTGAACTTTTGGGCAGTACCTGCAGAAGCCTTTCCCATCAGTTCTCTGGTGAGGGGGACAACAGCCATAGTCTGCCTCTCCTTCTGACAGGCTGCTCACAATCCTCCATCTGCCTCTTCCTTGAGGGGAGAGCAAAACCCTTTTCATCCAGTTTATATGATAGCCAGAACTAATTACAGTACCTGGGAGAGTACAGAATTATCTCACTTCAAAGCCAAGCAAACCTGCTTCTTGTAATGCCAAGCCAGGGACAGAGAGCTTCTGCATTCACCAGGAGCCATAGACAGCACAGCCCCCCCTCTACCCTGGTCTGCACAGAAAGAGAGATTCTTTCAGTGAGAGAAAGAATTTTTCTCTCACAGAGAAAGGGCTACTATGGCTACTTGTATTATAAAACACATTTTAGATACTTCACTTTCTCCGTGGAGTTATAGAATGAACTTCAAGCTGACCTTTATTAGCACTTAATTCTTAGCCCACCAGAAGAAAAAGCTTTACACACAATATCTATTAATCCTCTTTTTATCATAAGTGCAGCTGTTACATCTTTGCTACCTCCAGTTTCCCAGTAAGGTGGAAACAACACAGTGTACTAATCAAGATGTCCAGTTTTACAATCCCCAAGCAATAGCTTTCAGAACCTATTTGCAAGGATAATTTGATATTGGTAGGCACTCTGGTCTGGAAATTTCAGACATGAGGCTGAGAGAAAAGCAACAAACTTCTCAACAGAAGGAGTTGGTTTCAAAATATCTTTCTCCTTTTTGGGATTAAGATTGCCATTTTAGTTTCCAAGCATTGCAGGTACTGTGAAGAAAAGATTATACCCTGGGAAACAGACCAGCTTTGTTTGAAGTTCTCAAAGCATGTTTTGTACTATTTTGTTCTGAACAAATAATACAAATGATTTTGGTTTGCTTTGCTTTGAAAACAGTATTGTGAGCAGAAGCTTTGCTGGTCATGCACAGATATATTGGACTGATGAAAAGCTAGATTTTGGGCTGGAAAGCATTTTGTCCATGACAGGATGGACAAGCTTTGTTATGATCTCTCATTTCTTGTATGCATGTCACTTAACTTAGACACCAGTATGTATTTTACCTGAGCAGGATACAGATCTGTGTTTGAACAAGCATATGCAGGAATTGTGGTCTTGGCTGAAGAAAGAACATGTTGATGATTTCACTGTTATATCCTTAACCTCACATTGCAATTGCTTTGCTTTATCAGGGCTCAAGATTTTCTAAGCTTTTAAAGATTATATTTAGAGAGCTCAACTGTGGCTGTTTACAGATTTGGAGCTAAATTGCTTTCTGATGAGATTGGACTGGTACAAGTGTAGCTCCAGCAGGGTTGATATATTTAGCCTCTCTTGTTCCTAATTTAAATACTCCTACACTCTTCTGCTTTGATGATCTTTGGATCATAGGAGTCAACAGAAGTCTCTGTTTCTTGGTAGCCAAGTATTTTGTAGCAGAGAAATTACTTTTGACTGGGGAAAGAGCTGCTAGGATATAAATGAAGCATTGAGGTTCTCATGGGTTTGCATGGTTGGATATGGATCTAGAGGAAAAAGAAAGGCTCTTCTGAGAATCTTCATCATCAAGACTTATTATATTCTGAGAAGCAAAAAGAGACTTGTCTAGTGCTTCATTTGCTAGAGATCCCCTTCGCCCCCTTTTTTTTTTTAGTGAGGGAGAGGAAAGCGTGTATCTGTCACAAAACCAAGTCCAAAAGTACTTGGTTCAAAATCAGGTTTGGTTATGCAATGCATGCACTGATGGCACGAGAGATGTTATCATTACAGATGAGCACAACTCAACTTTCTTCATAAGTGTCTTTTCATAGTAATTATGAACCCAGATCATAGTCTAGAACTCCACTGTGCCAGAACTATACAAACACAGAGTGAATATGTAACTTATAAGGTCTTTGAAACAAGAATCAGAGTTTGGTAATAATGAATTAATGTACATTGACCATCAAAGGAATGGAAAGAAAAATGTCCATGAGCAGGTCCTTCAAAATTTTGTGGACAGTTTAGATCAAACCTTGGTAAACAAACATCTGTTGTCCAACACAATGCTTCCAGAAAGAAACCTGCCAAAGGTGAAACCTTTCAGGAAGAAAACAATAATACTTCAGAACTTCATCATTCCTGAGTGTGTTTTGGAACTGACACTGTCAGGGACTTTGTTCTTGCTAGGGCTATACTCCCTCTGCCAGCTAGTCTGTGGGTAACTCCAGATTATTTTTCAGGAACCATCCCTGACCGTAGTATCCTCCAAACTCTGCACTGGGCTGAGTCAAATCCACAGCCATGACCATGCTAAGGCTTGGACAATATCAAAGTACTGGTTATGTACTAGTGCTTGGTCCTCTAGACAGAACTAATTGAGAGCAGTTATGAGCTGAAGTGCAGCACAAGTAAGGGTTTCAGAATGAGTTGGCAGAGGTTGTTCCAGGGAAGTAATCTGAGGAATACCACTTGGTACACTGCTCACACCATGAATAAGAATAGAGTGAAAAAGCACAGCAGGATGGTGCCCTGTTGTCAAAGGAAGCTCACTGTTGCTGTGCAAGCATTTGGCACTTCCCACATCTTGTGTGTATTGTGGCTGTATTTACTCTGCTCTGTAGGAAGAGAAAACATGACCTTGCACATGGAATAATTTTGAATGTAGAGCATTATTCTGTGGGCTATTTTATATCGAGCAGCAGATGGTTGGACATGGTAAGTAGCTAAACACAATACAGTACTCCCAAAAATGAGAACCTAGCTTCTGAATTTCTGAAAGAAGCATGGAAGGGTGGGTGTTGTTGAGACTGTGGAAAGACAGTGTTTTTGATTCAGTATGTTATGATCATATTTTGACTTTAGCATAGTAATAGAAGACCACAGTGGACCAATATGTTAGAGAAGTCCTCCCACCTAATATGGATGGTGATGGCTGGAGATTTCCACTCCCTCAGAGGGAACACAATATGGGATTGTATTCCGCACAAATGTGGTGGGCAGAGCACTAGTAGGATCCACAGTCAACACAGATGAAGCTTCTTGTATTAACAGACATGGGATTCTTTACCAACATTTCTCATTGCCTACTGACTGCCCACTGGCAGGAGATTAGATATGAAATGCCTGGGAAATGAAACTGCAGTTGTGTATTACTTTCTCTTTGGGAGTAAGTATACACCTTTCCTTGTCATGCCTGGGCAGGAACTGTCTTCACTGACTTTTCTGTTCTAAACTGAAGTGTAGCTGTGAAGCTGTGCAACCAGGAATGGAGGAAAGAACAAGAGGTTGGGATTGGAATCTGTGAGTTTGCACCTGGTCCTATAACTCAGTAGCTCTGTCTTAGCGGTGAGCTGTACAAAGACTGGCCAACATGGAGAGAGAACTAAGAGAGCTACAGGAAGAAGATGTGTTGCAGAAAAGTAATTTGAAAGACTACCAGTGGGTGATAACCTAGAGAAGATTCCACTAAGATTGCTTTGGAGAGTAACCAAAAATTTAACAGAAATGGAAGGCTTAATTACTCTAATTACTAATTACTCCTCCCAAGCTTCAGCTGCATGCAGATTTTGAGGGCTACAACTTGGAGATGCTGGAAATCCAGCTCTCAAAAACTTATTTTCAGGCCTAAAACTAACAGAGTGCTTCAATAATGACCTTTTGATCAGTTTTGTTTGTTTTTTCGCTTTTTTGTTTCCCTGTGTAATCTTTGTCATCTTGTATTCCTCCGTGTTACTCCGTTTCCTGTTTATTTGTAGTGGACACAGCACCACCCTCTCCTGAGTTCTGTAAACAAGACTTCAAAAAGGCCTGGAAGATTCCTTCATCAGTTTGTTTTTAACATGGACATCCACTTCCCTTTTTAGCTGTGTAAGGTGGTCAGCGCAAAGAGAGGTTACAATACGGTTTACATACAAGGAAGTCACTATCAGGTGAAAAAGCTTTATTTCATCGCATTTATTTAAAGCGATAAAGCATCTGACACTGACAGACGTGTTCCCGATGGCGATGAATGCCAGGCTCTGGCAGCCCGAGCGACGCTTATCTCGGCCCTGCCTTTGCTCAGCCTGGGCTCAGCCCTTTCCCGCTCTCCGTTTTTCCCCAGCTAGTAACCTGCCCCGCCGGCGGCCGCGGCATCACCCC
>NW_005054318.1:5626647-5675842 GCF_000277835.1 Geospiza fortis | reverse complement strand
CCGGGTTGCTGGGCGTATCGTGGCTGGACACTGATGCTAGACACTGCACGGGGGTAGAGGAAAGATGTGATGCTTTCCAGGTGTCCCCTCAGAGGGAGATACTCTGCATGGGGATCTCGGGCTTGGGTCCATCCCCCGCCGAGCTGTGTGAGCTGGTGGTGGCCAGTGCCCTTCTATGTGCTGCTGCTGCTGCTTCCCCTTTGGCTCCAGGAATTTTGCTTCTCTTTGCCTGGCAGCTGCTGATGCAAATGGCTGCATTATGCCCCTGCTTCACTAATACTTTCCCTGAGCCTGGATTTAATGACATAGCAGAGCCTGGCTAGCAGCAATGCAATGGCTACACGGGAAACTAAACTTTCAGATACCCACCCCACACAAACAGTTTTTATTTTTCTGTTGATTAGAGTATCTCCTCTACCTCCAAGAAGCAAAACTAAAAGCAAATGTGTCTTGCGGGGAGGAGACAAAACACTGCAATATTGTTACCCCTGTCAAATAGAGGAATTGTGTAGAGGTAATATCCCAGCCTTGATATTGCAGACCATCTAGCAGATCATTTGTCTTTTCACACGTTAAGTCGTAAACCTTGATACATCTTTTGACCTCTTATTTGGCTTCTAGTCTGGACGGTGTTTAGAAATGGTTTATTTTCTGGATAGCTTTATCTCTGTCCCTGCCTCTGCTGTCTCAGGAAGCAAGCACTGGTAAATGCTTAGTAAACACAAATAAGGTTTTGTTGTCATCAGTGCACTGTTAGAAGTTAGATAGGTGAACTCCTATTACAGTGAAATGAACCTGCTTCCATGAAGAGAACTGGAAAAAAACTGGGGAGACAGTGAAGGCAATCAGATGGAAAATGCTCAATATAAATATGTTTTGATTTTAGGCACAAAGTCAGGGAAATAGCTTCTAATGGTTTTTGATGATTTCTGCTTTTCTTATAGCTCCAGGTCAGTAATGCAGATACAGACTACCTGATAATACCTGCTTGCCTGATGCAGTGGGGCCTATTTGTAGGGGAGTTGGGCAAGTTTTAGTCTTTGACATACCTGAGCATGTGCAGATGTACAGATTTGTTTATCTGTGAACATATATACACACAGCAGTCATCAAAACCAGTTGAAATACAGTAAAAGCTTACTTTAAACTCTAAAAATGCAGAAAATATAGATTAGATATAGAGTCTAATGAACAAATTTGTTTTCCAATCCTCTTGAGAGAAAGCATGCCAAGTCACGTGAAGTGTCTGTATAGAGTAGAACTACTGCTGTTTTTCCACTCTGATTTATGTTCCCTCACTGACATCAGAACAGTAGCGCAGGACAGCACAACAGACTTACCATATTTTCTCAGCTACTTCGAAAGTCCTTGGTTTCAAGCATCAGTTTGTACTTTTAAGTTTGTTGTAAAGGAACTCCTTTATGCAGGGTCAGTCCAAAGGGGTGCAGTCCTTCTGTACTCCCTCCAAGTGTCTCCATGAGGAGGGAAGCACTGTACAGTTGGGAAGTTAAGGTACAGTGAGACCAAGGGAAATGTTGTCTCAAGAAGTCTCTGGGAAAGGAGTAGACAAGTCTTGAGATACAATTTCAGGACTGCCTGGAATTTCAAGAGGTGTCCCTTGTACTGTGCATTACTGACTCTTAGTTTCTCTCTTTGTTTGGTAATAGCAATTGTATGGGTATGTGGTGAGTCAGATCATCCCATTGATCTAGCTAGAAATATTTTTTTCTGGCTTTAGTGGTGTTACTTTTCAGTGCTGACAGAAGGGCAAGATTTAGGAGAGTGGGGAATGTGCAGCTGGGAGGTTGGTGTGGGGACTGTGGTTGTACCCTTCAGCCGGCCTTGAAAGAATTTTCCTGGACTCTTGGGTACCAGTTTGATACCCTGACTGGGGGGGTTTGGGCCAGTTCTTTTGTTTGAACATGGGGATTCATTGCAGGAAAGTTTTGAGTCTTTAGTTTGAATTTTTGATTTTCGCTGCTCTCAAGAAAATACTCGGTCCTTTACAGGGACTTAATGAAGAATTGCACCAAGCAAAGATTTAACTATTTGAAATACAGTGCAATACCAGAACCGGAGGAATAGTCATGTCATATTCATCAAAGTCCATGTCTGTGAGTGAGTGTGAATGGGTGGTTGGAGGGACAGGCAGCTTGGAAGATAAGTTTGACATTTGATCCATTTGACTCTCTGGCTGTTGTAAGAAGTCACAATTTTTGGCACTGGCCTTTGGTAACTTGGAATAGAAGTCAAATAGTTCTAATAGAATTAAGCCCAGAATAATCCCAACCCTGAAATATTCTGGAGGTTTGACTGGCAGGAAGCATAATGCTCTTTACTCTGGTGTAGAGCCAGCCACAGGCACAATTTTGCTTTCTGATGTGGGACATGTAAGTGAGCTGCACCTATCTCCCAACTGACCAGATGTACTGTCAGATCACCTGCAGTAATGTGGTCTGTCCCATGCAGCTGGGACTGTGGGGAAGTTTGGAACAAATGTGAGTATAATCAGACTTGGACAGAGTTTGCCCTCCTGTTTACAGAACAACCAAAGTCACACTGTTCAGCAGAGTGCTGTGGAGTTCTCCCTCAGCAACTTGTCCACATTGGGGTCATGGCTGTTTATGGCTCCCTTTCAGGTCATGTGTCCAGGTTTCCTTTCCCAGGAAAAAAGAATATGGAAGGAGAATGTTTGTCTGTGTCTCACTTGGGTGAGCTTGGCCTGCTGCAGTTGGGATATAGCAACAGTGGTCAACCCTGCTTGCAGCCAATGGGAGCTACACCCTCTGAGATAAAAGCCTCAGAAACTTGCCCAAAGTTATGAGGGGATCTTAGGAAAGTGAAGCTCTAAACTGAAGTCTCCCAAAGTCCCATGCAATGTCTTCATGGCTCCTCTAGAGAAAGTAAATCCAGGCTCTGATTCTACTCTGGAAAATGTACAACTTTGGGGTTCTGCCTGGGCGCTCACTCAGAAAGGTAGGGTGGGAACTCGTGGTGGTGAGTTTAGGTTGAATTGATATAGGAACTCACAAATAGTTAAGAAAAAGGCTTTTGGGAGTTCTTAATGATTTTCAGTTTCCTACCTGAAATGGCTTAAAATACTAAGGGATTTGAATGTGATGATCAAACAGCATTAGTGACTTTACAGTGTGTTGACAGGTTACTAATAAACAAAAGTACATATTAAAAAAAAAGAATGATAGTTATTAAGAGCTTTTATAGTTAAGAAGTCAACATTACTATGGTTGTTGCACAGACATGAAGGGCTAAGCTTAATTTTGAAAATATTAATCTAGAGAATCTTCATCTGAAATATTTTCTTATCTCCCTTACCTTTTTATCATTAATCTTTTTTAGAACATAACCTCTGAAACTGTTTTTGATGGTAAAGAATATGTCAACATAGAATTCCATTAGTTGCAGTAGAGGGATTAAGTGTTCAGTACTGCAGACAAAATTGAATTGTTTCAGAGTCGAGAACAGAAATAGCTGGTATGCAGTAAAAGAGCGTTCTTAAGCACTGACTTTGAAGTATTATAATTTCCTTATTATTTTTTGCAAACAAGGAATCATTTTCTTGAAGGGACCACAGTCCGATTCCCAAATACAGTCTGATCTCTCAAGCTTTACATCTTCAAAACAGAAACCAAGGACAGGTCAGGGGATCAGATGGACCAGGTTTGTAAAATTGTCATAGTTTCAGTGTCAGCAGCAGAGCTGCAATGATATATTTTAACTCAACACTGACCCATCAATTTTTATCTTCCCTTCACCATTTCACAACATGTATGGAAGTTCTTAGGAGAAAAGTTGATTTGTTTTGTGCTTATGCCCATCACTTCAGCTACAGACCAGTGTCTCATCATCATATCAGGTATTAAAAGCATAGCTGAAATATTTTTCTGTATCTTTTGTGGGTTTTTTTGTTTGTGCTATGTTCACCATTGCTGCAGGTCTTCCTCTCCTGGCCTACAAAGCCAGTCCACAATCATACAAAGAGCCTTAGAGAAGGGGCTGAAAGATGTTGCCATCTTATTGCAGGGGTTCCATACGTTATCTCTTTATCACAAAAGTTTCCTACCTTCCTGGTGTTTCTCGTGGGCAGCACTTCAGAGCACTGACTCTTTGTTCTTCACAAAGCAGCCAACTGACTCCAGTTCCCTTCTCAAACAGCCAAACCACTCTTTTATAGCACTCTTCTCATTGGTTACAGCTGTGGCCTGTTAAAGTCAGGCCTGTTCCTAATCTTTAATAATTAGCCCAGCTGCAACTCCTTAGGGGTAATATTACTTTCTATACTACCTTTATTTTCTTATATTCTGTCCCCCCATAGAAACAGACTTAAATGTTGCCAAAGCTCATTCTTGGTGACCAGACCAGCTAGCACCATCTATTCTACAAAGCTCTGTAAAGCTTTAAAAGAAGGTGACTGCTTCTCAGCTGGCCATGGGAGTAGTGCCCCATCCATCTTAGCTGTGCCTTGGAATTGCTGGGAGAGTGCTTATTGTCTTGAGCCTAAAAGAAACAGATACTGAGATTTACCAGAAGCAGATTTTGAAATTTAAATAGATTCACTAGACGTGTCCAGATTGTAATGGTCAGGTCTGTGATGGGGTATGGATTGATTTGCTGCCTTGGGCACAAAGGCAACAATGTCTTTCCCAAAGGTTGCAGTTGCTTGTTCTTTAACCAGTCCCAGCAAATGTTTGTCCTTTTTTCAAAATGTTCTGCATTGGAAATTTCATATCTTCCAGAGGAAGTGTGTTTTACTTTTTAATTATCCTTACAGCATGCCACCTAAATCAACTGTCTGTTTTTAGAGCATGTTGAATAGCACTTGCATCCCTTCGTAATTTGGATATGTGTGGATATCTAGTCTATTATTCATTAATGTTGTGGCACCTGATGAGACACCAGATATTGCAAAAGGGAAAAAAGGTATTTAGTTCCTATGATTTTCAGTGTTTTATTTTGAAAATGGTAGTAAAGAAAGATGAAATTGTAAGAGGAGGAGCTGAGCTATGAAAAAATCCCCAGAAACAAAAGCAACCAAATCCATGCCACAAGAGGTACAATTACTGGCTTTTCCAGTGGAATTAGGACATAGTCTGGTGTACTGTATGAAAGAAGTAGATTATCTAGATGACAGTGTGTTTGATCTTACTGTGGCATCCAGCAGAATGGGACTTTAAAGAATTTTTTTTTTGGTAGATCAACCTTTGCTAAGTGAATAAATCAGTTAATAATAAGGGAGATCACCAGCTATTTTTTTTTTACTTATTTTTCCACATGATGATAAATTCTGAAAAATGGCTGCTGTCTTTAACAATCAAAAGAGTTGGAAATTTTCTAGGCTTTCTGGAAGGTGATGCTAGTTAGATTTACATTTAAAATTATACTAGGAAATACCTTTAATTTTATAATAGATCAAAATGTAGAGCTGTGAAATGTCTTCTGGCAAAGAACAAAACTCAAACCATTTGAGAATCCTGACAGAAGCAGTACAGACTGTTCTCACTTGCAATCTTAGATCAAAGGATTCTGAATTTTCCCAGCATGAAAAAATATTCTCTGCTGTGTCCACCAGCATGGTATGAGAGCAAGAGTTTTACTAAACTGAGTATAATGAACAGGCAGGCACTGGGGGTGTAACCCATGATGTAAACTTGTGTTTACTGCTGAAGTTGCTGCTGCCTGGTCAGTAAGTGAAAGACTTCTTGGAGTGGCCAGCGTGAAGTATTGCTCCAAAACCACATCCAGTCCCTCTGGGGTTTGAGGAGTGTTGGTTTCCTGGAGTGCTGACATGGCATGGATCAACTTTATATTCAGAGTACAAACTTAGAAACCTCACACTCCAAGCAATCTCAGCTTTGGTTGGCATATATAAAAGGTAGGATAGAGGGCCTACAGCCATCAGAGTCTAATTTCTGAACTCTTCCCCATTTTAACTACAGCATCCTTTGTTCCCTACATTTGAAAAATAAACCCATTTTTGTAGGTTTCTTGGGGAACTGGGGTTTGTGTGATCAGTCTCCCAGTCTGTCTTTGAATTCTGCAATGACTTTGTTGCACGTGCCAGGTTCAGCCCAGCTTGAGAGGAATGTCCACTACCAGCTCACAGGTGGAATGTGACACTTTTTTGAAGTGTAAGGGATAAGAGATTTCCACTGTATGGAAGCAAGCTGTGCTGAGCTATTTGGCCTCAGAGCTTGTGGATGGTGTCCAACTTTTCTAATTTGTGGGTATAAAAATAATCTTTGTGTCCAACAGCAGGGCAGGCAGAGTAGCTAAGACTTTTTGTGAGCAAGAATAGTTGCAATTTCTCTGTTTAGGATTTTAGGAGCCGAGCTGTTGTAACTTGTAAAGAAGATGTGTGAGTCCTCATGTTTGGATTGTCTGCCCAGAACTCTCCCAAACAGTGGGGGTTTATAGACTGTCCCAGCAGCTCCTTCTCCGCCAAGGGAGTCATGGCTGTTTTGCACTTAGAAGTTTTGTTACTTCAGCAGACCAAGCATTAACTGGGGTGAACTATACTGTGTAATTTTGACCCCAACTGTAGCTGTATTTGTATTTAATTTAGCTCCATTAGAAATGTGTTTGTATTTGTGCTTTAGGTTGGAAAAATCACCAGTAAAAACTGAAGTATTTTTCCACAGCAAAGGGGTAGTTTTAAAAGTTTGCTTATATCTGTCACGCTGGAGGCTGACTTCTGAACTTAAATTTGTGCCTGTGTCATGCCAACTTTTTTAAGAGTTTAGATGGTTGCCCTCAAGATAGTTAGGGGGCTAAGATCTTATGACTTAGAAGCAGAGGCCAAGCAAACTAGTTTGATTTATTCTTCAGAACACTCAGTTACTTTTTGGGGGGTATAGCGGAAACAGCTGGGATATTAGAAGTGCACAGGGGTAGGACAAGGGGCAGTGGCACAAGCTGCAACAAGGGAAACCCAGATGTCATGAAGAAAATTTCCTCTGTGAGGAGAGGTATACATAGGATCACGAGAGCAGAAAGGCTGAGAAATCTCCATCCTGAAGACACTGAGGACTCTGCAGGATCAAGGTTGTGGGCAGCCTTGGGCAGATGTTTGGACCAGGTGACCTTTAGAGGTCTGTTCCAACCTGTTGTTGTGTGATACAGTGTAGGGTGTGGCGTGAGTTTCAAGTGCTGTTCCCTGTGAAACAGCTTGCCACTAGATTTGCATTCAGGAAGGTGATGTTTCTAGTGTATAATAGGAGCCCAGAAGTGCTGATACCAGCTCAGTGCTGGAGAAAGGAATATAATTGCCATGAAGTTTTTGTATATTGTTTTTTCAGTAGGTCGCACTTTCTGGATGCCTGAATTGAGGGCTGTGCAGAAACAGCCCTCACTTCTCCAAACACTATGTAGGGATTATTCTTCCATTAGTAAACATCTGTCCTGGTTTTGGCTGAGATAGAGGTTTCTTTCTAGTAGCTGGTATAGTGCTATGTTTGGGATTTAGGATGAGAATAATGTTGGTAACACACTGCTGGTTTAGGTGTTCCTGAGCAGTGCTTACAGTATGTCAAGGATTTTTGGTGGCTTGTGCCCTGCCAGTGACAGGGCTGGAGGAACCAGCCTGTGAATGTGTGAGGGGACACAGCCAGGGCAGCTGATCCCAACTGGCCAAAGTGATATTCCATACTGTAGACCATCATGCCCAGAATATAAACTGGAGGAGGAAAATGGCCATGGGCTGCTGCTTGTGGAATGGCTGGGAACTGTTCAGTGGGTGGTGAGCAATTGCATTGGACATCACTTGTTCTGTATGTTGAAATTATTTTTTTCTTTTTAATATAATTTATTATTACAATTTCTATTACTTTCTCCCCTTGCTGTCCCATTAAACTATCTTTATTTCAGCCCATGAAGTTTTTCACTTTTCTGGTTCCCTCACCCATCCTGCTCAGGATGGGGAATTGGTTGTAAGCGAGTAACTGTGCAGTGCTTTGTTGCTGGCTGGGGTTAAACCATGACAGCCTCTTGTACACTGAATACTTAGAAAATCAAACAGAATTTTTTAAGTTAGTGCCTAGTTTTAGTCTTAATCTTTTTGTGGTTTCATTCCCCAGTTGTCAGATGGAGGAACCATGATTGCTTTTCAGGGACAATATAGTGATGACTACAATAAATAATTCTTCCTTCAGAGCACAGTTTGTGTCCTGACCCATGTATTGCAACGGAAGCAGAGAAGAAAGCAAAGCCTCAGTCCACACAAAGTAGAGGGACTTTTGAAAAAAAACAACAGAGGTGAACATTAGTTAATTAGAACAGCAATGCATGGAAGAAAACTGCCTTAATTGTAGCATTTCCTAAATTTCTGATTTTTTTTACTCTAGTGCTTTCATGGTATTCTTTAAATGGTCTTTTGTTTATCACTGTAAATCACAGTTACATTTGGAGCCATTTTACAGCATCTCATACATCTTTTTTGTTGTTTATGAAGGGACACAGCTGAAAGAGTCTCTATTGTAGCAGATGCTGCTGCTGTGCAGTGACTGTCTCAGGCTCTGAGCTCAGTTCTGTTCTCGTCACCATCAATAGGAGGGAGTTTCAGCATTGCCTGCCCTGCAACCGTTGCTTTTATTGATGTCCAGGTGCTGTAGTACAGCCTAGCAAAGAACTTGTGTGTGAGTCTTATGCTCTATCCTGCATGCACAAGGACTTTGATGAAGCCAGTATCTTGGAATCTGCAAGACGGGCTGGAAAAATAGTGAAAACAATAGACACTGGAAGTCTTTAAAACCTATGCTGTTCAGGAAAGTATCTGCTTAAATTCACCCATATTTTGAGAGCCATTGAAAGACCTTCTTATTTTTTAAATGTGTCTAAATATGCATGTTAGTAATTTCTGGGGGACTAAATATATTGAACAGGACATGTATTAATAATGTGGAAGCAGCAAACTAAATGCTAAATAAATGTAGGAGCAGGGGAAATAAAGCAAAGCACTTCAACCGTCAACATAAGTGTAATTTTTAATAAAACTGCAGATACTGTTTGAAAAGGCTATTTGAAACAAGAACAGTAAAGTTGAATTAGGAAACAGTGTTCAACCTTAATGCATAACTAATGTCTGAATGCATTATAATAACCTTTTAATGGGAGAAATCGCTGTAAGATGAGAAAATAGACTTTGCCTTTAGTGTGGTGCAAAATTAGATATGTTCAAAGCTATTCACTTGCCCTACCTTTAAAAGCCTGTGGAAACACACAAGAAAAGTATTTCTGGTGTTGAGGGCACAATAAATGTTAGGAGGAGATGTTATTCTGGAAGTAATGTTTTTCTCCTCAGAGATAATTGGAGTCATTTGAGCTTCAGAGTCTCAAAGTTTGACAGTGGTTTTGAATTCACCTGATTTTAATGAACTTTTGAAAGTTGTTACATTTTTCTGACTTGATGTCCCTTTTGTGTTTCAAGAGCTCTCTACAAACATGCTGTGAATAAATTAGGTGGGAAATCCTGATTTTGTGCAAAATTGTTAATTTGTGAAACAGGAGAATACCCCACTGCAGGATTCTCTATCTCTCAAATGTCTCCAAAATACAAAGCAGGGATCAAAATCCAATTTGTTCCACCTTTTGCCTTTCAGGTCCAAACCATGAATTACGTTGGACAGTTAGCAGGGCAAGTGTTTGTGACTGTGAAGGAGCTCTATAAGGGTCTAAACCCAGCCACACTGTCAGGATGTATAGATATAATTGTTGTACGTCAGCCAGATGGAAATCTGCAGTGTTCCCCGTTCCACGTTCGCTTCGGGAAAATGGGAGTTCTACGTTCCAGGGAGAAAGTGGTAAGAAAATGTGACAATTTTTATATGTCCTGTCTGTGAGTTAACTGTAGTAGCATGGAAGTTACTGAAGTTCTATGGTCTGCTAGTTGAGATTTTCTTTAGACACCCTTTATAGAGTCTGAATTAAGAAAACCTTCAGTTAAAATGGTTGTTACTGATTCTTGCAGTTCAGAGCATAATTTGTAAGACATTGACGATAATAAAAACTAGAACTAGCCATGAAATTTGTAATATTTGTGTTTAATAAAGCAAAATTTCAAATGTGCTAATTTGAAACTATACTAGATTTCATTAGTGACTCGCTAAAACCCCTTTCTTTGTTCAATGACATGTTCAATGATAGTTCCAAAAAAGGGAGATATTACTGAAGTAGTATTTTCAGATAATAGAACCTTAAGGTTAATTGAAGCTAGAAAAAAACAGTGAGGATTTTGAAATAAAAGTAACTAGGCTGAGTGACCTGGTAGTGTATCAGATGTGAAGTTACGAGTGTGACATTATTTTAGAAAGTAATTTTTCACTCATTAGAGTCTAGGTTCTAATGTAGCTAGAATTTTTGGCAGGAAGATCCTAAAGTCAGCATGGACATTGTTCAATTCTTACTTAGATCAGAAAGAAATTCCAATATTTAGAATTGGTAAATGTTGAAAGATATTACTGTGCCAGTGATGTACTGTGTCCTGAAATAGATTTGTAGACTTGTGCAAGTCTCCAAAAAATTTACAGTGAAAATGGAGTTAGTGTCGAGCATGGTTATAATCAAAGACAGAGATCTTCCTGAGAAGAAATGGAGATAATCAGGGCTGTACAGTGATATGATAAATGTGTAGAAGGAATTTTACATTCAGGAATTGAATGTAGAATTATTTTTCTCATTTGTGCTTCTCATAGTGTAAAAAGAAGTCTCTTTAATGAATTTGAAAGACAATATATTAAGACAACATATTAACATATTAATTTGCATTTGGAAGTACTCCTAGCACAATTAAAAAATAGGCTATGAATTAAAGGAGCAAATAGATTTGTGTGGCAAGTGAACCATTCAGAATTGCATTTAAAAAGATTCAGAACTTTATCTATTGACTGTAAACCTTTCTGAGTAGAGGAGCAAGGTATCAATGAGCTGAACAAGTTGGAAAAACATTTTTGTAAATGATTGCTTTGTGAAGGACTGAAAGAAAAAGAGTAGGTCAATGTTTCCTGTTTATTGTAATGTCTCCTACACTTCCTGAGAAGCATTTGCCCAGTGCCAGCAGCAGGACTACTTTCTTTTCATATAGGAATGTATTTATTTCCTTCCAGGTTGACATAGAAATTAATGGAGAGGCTGTAGATTTGCACATGAAACTGGGAGACAATGGGGAGGCCTTTTTTGTGCAGGAGACAGATAATGATCAGGTAAGAGTGAAAATGACTTTTAATTCATTAAAAATCTGATGCTGGCTCTTCAGAGTCAGTTTTGAGTTAAAAATCTTGTTGAAAAATATGCTTTTATCCATTTTATAGTATTGAAAGTTTCTGGACAATATTCTGCTATGGAAATTTAATGCTTTGCTGTTACTTTAGGGCTTTTTTTAATTTCTGAGATTTGAAAAAGCTGAAGATAATCACATGAGTGAAAAGTAAATAATTTGCATGCCAGTGTGTGAGCAGAAATGGCAACGACAGAGTTCACATGCTTCAAAGTTGTGTGCAAGAGATTAA
The DNA here is from genome assembly GCF_000277835.1 of Geospiza fortis. NCBI lineage: Eukaryota > Metazoa > Chordata > Aves > Passeriformes > Thraupidae > Geospiza > Geospiza fortis. Next base: position 5,664,326 of record NW_005054318.1, on the reverse strand, counting down.
TGTCCAGGGACCTGTTTTTTTCAGGAATCTTTAATTTGAACATATGCACCAGACTGCCAGTAAAAGTGCACATGCTCTGTGAACATCTGTGCCCACATTAATTCTGGTACTCCTCATAAACATGGTCTCACAACTATTATTCATGGGGGACTATATTTAAATGAGAATGTCTGCTGTTGAGCTCTGGTTAAATACTGGTCCAAATAAATTATGGTCACAGTAACTTTGAGTAGTCCACATGTAATGTAATATAAAAAAACTTTTGCAGGCATTTCTCTTCATATATCCCAAATAATTTTTTTCACTGTCTGGAGTAGGATGAGTGTTCAAATTCCTATACTGAGCATGATATTACCAGTTTCAGGTGAGATTTTGTGAATGTGCATCTCTGTACCTTTAAAATTTTTGTGTGTTAAATTATTTGGTGACTGAAAACTGCTGGAAATACTTCCATGAATGTCTAGAGATGTATATATATATGATTGAATAGTAGGGTGTTTGTGTGACCTAATTACAAACCATTGACCTTTCTGACTACTATCTGTCATCTATGTTGTGAAGGGGAATTGTGTTTTACAAAACATTCAGGTTCTAAAGTAAGATTTTGTTTCTGCTCTGTACCTTACATAAGGTGGACAGAAATGTATGCTGTAACCTGGGCAATATTAGATGCTCAGAGGATGCTGTATTTAGAGTATTGTCCCTGGTTTGTCTAAGGAGATGCAGCTATGGAAAAATTTCCATATGCCATAGGAGCATAATGAGCATCCAGTGTCAAATCCTTGCTATTTTTCTGAGGAGTGAATAACTAAAATTTTGGTAATTTGTGCATAGGTTGCTGGTTGTATGAGTGGTGAAAGAGCTAACATGTTTTATGATTTGAATTTTTTCTTTTTCAGGAGGTGATTCCTTATCATCTCTCCACATCTCCCATTCTCTCTGAGGGGACTGCCTTAATGGAATCCCAGCTGAAGAGGAATTCTGTAGACAGGATACGAAACCTGGAAGCCAATGCATCTTCACAAGTCCCACCCCAAGCCCATGGATCCCAGCCTTCTACTGAAACATCTCCAGTCTGTAGCTCTGTGAAAAAAAGGAGGAAGAAGAGGAGGAAGTCAGCTCATAAAATAGACAGCTTAAAAAGAGAAGACACACATGGAGACACGTCAGAAGATGAAGACATGTTTCCCATAGAGATTAGCTCAGAGGAAGAAAAAGAGCCATTGGACAATTCAAGGTATCATAGTGGAATTGAGATATGTAATGAAAACCTGGGTTAATGGTCCAGTCCATGCCTTCTAGCAGTAATTTCTACGTCAGAACATATGGCTGATGAAGGTGTTACTTGAAAAATAAAGCTTTAGGCTAGAAAGCTATTGGGAATGTTAGTAATTAAAGTAATGAAAATGACATTAAAAACATAAGAATTCTCTGTGGTGTTGTGAGCTAGATGGTTTGAATCAGATAACATTTCTTTATCTCCTTTTAGTTCAGGTTGTACTAATTCTTCTCTGCTGTAGGGTTTGTTAGCTGAAGTATATGAAAATTCAGTAACCGAATGTTTTTTAAATGTCATTTCTTTCCCCCTGTTTAGGATCCCTGTTCCAGATGTGTTTGTTGATGATGTATCTGACATAAAGGCTCCTGCAGTGTCTGTGCTTTCTCAGTCTGCACCTTATGCTCATTCAGATGGAGAATGGTCACCTCTTCAAAGGTACTTTTTTCTGATAGTACAGTTCTAGATAGTACCCTTATTTTAATTTTTCCATTAGTCTCTTCTATGTGAGTACTATATGAAGGCTCACTAAAGATTTTGATATCAAACATGGTCAGTGACCATTATTAGATGAATACTTTTATATTTTCAATAAATAGTCTACATATTCAATAGATAGTCTACCAAAACATCAGGTTGGCTTCGTCCTTGTACAGCAAATGCATACATAAAAATGCAGGTCCATAGATTCTGAAGAATATTTTTATCTGTTAATGGCACTGTTTGCATATAAATACTGTAGAGAGGAGGAATGTTTTGTGCAATCTGAATATTTGCCTGATGCACACACCCTGTAAGGGCTTCAGTGAATGTAGGTTTATAAGTCTTCAGTATTTCAAGTGTAATCCTTTTAAAAATTTCCCAGATAGGAGTTAATATATAAAAATAAGACTTTTTTAAACAAAAATGAGCTTTTCATGTCGCTTTTAACAGAGATATATTTACTGTGTGAAAAGAACACATACAGTAGTAATTTGCTTACTTTTTCCTGTATGTGTATTTGTGTGCATGTGAATACCTTTCATGTCAAAACAGAGCAGTTTGGACCTCCCTTTTTGTGTCTGTCAAAAAGGGACAATTTTTTGCTCAGGGCATTGGACTATAATTCCAGTTAGGTCTGTGTGTGTGTGCCCCATGCACGTGTGCTCCACATCCCCCATGCAGACTGCTGGAGTGCAGCAATATTCACAAGACCTTGTTCTAACAAGTCTTACCTCAATATCCTACCTCTGTAGTTGAGGGGCAGAGGAAGGGAGTGTGAAGAGATTATTTCAGGGCATTGGCTAAATTGAACTGTTTTGAATTGCATTCTGGAAGAAACATTGTTCAGTCCCTGTAAAGCTTAATGTGATTGGTTTCACCAGGCTGCTGATAGCATTTGTCAATACCCTGCCCTTTCGATGGCTTTTGGAACTGTGTGTTCTGTTTGTTTCTTGATTGCAGTATCCTAGGTTTTGAAAGCTCTCAATGTAAAGTCAGCATTTGTGTAACTAATACACAAAAAGTTTATGTTAATCAGCACCTGTGAATATAATGACACCCTGTCTTTCTTTGTCTCTACATGCTTTGCTGCCCAGTAAGGCTATAGATTGTAAAGGGCAAACCACTCTCCTCACTGCTCCAGCAGACAGAGGCCTATCTAACTCTTGTCCTCAACAATCTTCTCACTTTTCTCTTCCAGACAGGTAGAACAGATGTCCTCCCTCTTTTCTGGACTGCTTTTGAATCCTTTTAACACTTTATTGCATTTTTACCTCATTAAGACTATGTGAACTGCTGCTGTATTTATAGCTGTACTTATTGCAAACCCAGACACTTTGAAAGTGACATTGGAAACCTCTTTCTCTGCTTGCTTCTTTGTGTGCATTGAGTAGCAGTAATGATGAACCATGTAGTACCTTGATGAACCATCCATTCAAAGAGAATGGCTGATAGAAAATTATGTCAATGAAAGCCTGGGTTAAAAATCAAGTTCATTAAGATGATAAACATCCCAAAAAGGAAGAACTTAGCTAGTGAATTAATTCCTCTGAAGACTGACATTTCCACATATCTTTTTACAATCAGTGTATATTTTAATGACATTTTTGTCCCATGGTTTTCCTGAGTTGTTTGCTTGTGCATAGATTGCTAAAAGCAAAAAAAAAAACCTCAGAGAATAAGTGAGCAATAAAAATGCAAACCTTGTAATGGGAGGAGCCCCGTGCCAAAACTTCTCTCTCTAGGCCTTTGCAGTAGTGTAGGATTCCTCTTTTCCACAGAGCTAAAAGTGGATACAGAGACTTTCTGTGTTATCTTAAATTCAAGAAGTCTCAAGATTCTGCAGTCAAGCTCTTTCACTCCATTAAGTCAGTGGAGAGAGGTCACAGCAACGTTAAAAATTTAAAGTAGTAGAATATGACCTCTACAATTCTCCATTAATGCTGGGAAAGTTTTGAGTAATACATCAGGCTAAATTACTCATTGCTTATATCAACATACTAGATGCCTAAAGCTGTATCAAAACTGATAATCTTGAGGTTTTCCCAGCTTCTAGGTCTGCCTTCTTTAACCTGACCATGCTGCAGCACCAAGTCAAAGTGAGATCCTGGGATGTTCCAAACTGTTCTCCTTAGCATGTTCTCATGGCAAGGAAGGGCAGGAGTGCAGGTTGGGATGGAGCAGTGATTAGCTCTGGGTGGCTTTATGAACTTTGTTCTGGAATTCAGCTGTCTTACAGACTAGACAGACATTTAAAGTGCTGTAGCAACTTGTCTGATTGACGCTCTGTGTTTGCAGCTGTTGAAATAAGAAATGCTTGGTGGGTCTTTCAGCAATTTTTTTTCCCTCTGTGAAGTAAGTAATGCTATTATGGCCACCTAAGAGGTGCTTCACAGGCTCTCAGTCATTGCTGTGACATGTGCATGATGTAGGTCTCTTTCCTTCTGATCATCTTTTATCACAGGTACCTTTTGTCACACAAGACAGGGCTTTTTCTCAGGTCATATTGCTGCTTTTTCAGGTATCTGTTTGCTTCCAGTGCAAAACACTGCAAAGATCATTGTAGTCTCTTACTGCAGAACTACCAACTACAGGCCATGTTCCTTGTTCTTTGTCATTAGATTAGATTAAGTGCAATCATAGCTGTTAAAGAATATATAGGACTGTGATACAAATATTCAGCATCTATGGGAATCAGAGATGCTGATCTAATTAGCTGAAGTTTCCCTTCCTTCTTGTGTACTGTTGACAGGATGGGTAGCTCTGGTTTGATCTGCAGTATCTCAGCAGTCTGTGCAAGGCAAGGCAATTTCAGCTGGGCTGAGTCAGTGCATAATTTAAGGACACAGGAACTGCAAGACACAGTTCAGCCCAAGGCAAACCCAGACCATTGGGCAGCAGTTGCAGCAAGAACCTTCCGAGTGCAGAGCTCTGCTGCTTTAACATACCCACGTGTGTGAGTGCTGCATTTCTGGTATTTTCACTGTGTCTCTGAGAATAGAAATCACAGTGCTGAGTAACAGCTTGGGCTCTTCCCCATTCAGCTGTGTATACAAGGGAACTGTATTTTCAGGGAAAATTATGGAGAATACCATGTTTCCTTCTGCCCCAAATCTGTTTTCTTACTGCAAAGTGCAGAGGTTCTACCCAAGCTGAAGCAATAGCTCTATTCTCTCAGGGTGTCTGAGTGAGCTTGGGCTGAGCAAAGACAGATTGGAGATTTTTCTAGGTAAACAATAGGTATCTTGGAGGTTAAAATGTCTGTAGTGCACAGGGTAAGAAAGACATGAAGTGACAAGGCTTCCTTAAATCTAGATATTTTAGGCTTAAAGCAGCAGTAGGAGCGTTATTGCCTACTGAGATTTTCTGAAGTGCTCAGGCTACTGATTGCCCAGGTTTCAATGGCCTCTAAATATGACATACTGCAAATCCTACAAACTTTTCAGTGGAAGATTTAGAAGTTGCTTAAAAACCCACTAGGCAATTTTTTAATCCTTAGAGCTTGAAAATACTTTAAAATTACACTGTATTGATTCCTTTGTCTGTCAAATTATAGGTTATACCCTGAGGACGGATAAAAATTGAAATTCTTAGGCCCTAAAAAGATGGCTTATAAATTTTATAATTGAATTAGGTAACAGAAATATCTGTAGCTAAAATGTCCTAGTGTCTGTCCATATTCAAATTGTATATTACTGCATAGTTGAAAACAGTGAATACTGTAGATAATTAAGTTGCTGTTATTTCAGATGTGAATGTGAAGTAATTATTTTGGTGTGATCAGTGAATTCCCTACCAGCTGCCTCTACAAAACATTGAAAAAGGGAGACTTTATAACACCTTCCAGTAGCTAAGAAGGAGAGGAACTTTTTACACAGGCATGTAGGGACAGGACAAGGAGCAATGACTTTGAGCTGAAAGCCTGGACTTTCGGCAAGAAATTTTTCACTGAGAAGGTGTTGAGGTGCTGGAACAAGTTGCCATGAAAATTTGTGGATACCCCATCCCTGGAAGTATTCAAGGCCAGGCTGGATGGGACTTTGAGCAACCTGGTTTCATGACAGGGTGATTGGACTAGATACAATTAAGCCATTACAAACCATTCTATGATTTCACCTTTACATAAATTCCTCATGTTTGATTTATTCTTTATCTTTTTTCTGAATAAACTGAATATCCACACCAGTTTGGCTCTTTCATAAAACTGTAGAATCACAGAATGATTTAGGTTGGAAGGGACCTTAAAGATTATCTCGTTCCAGCCCTCCTGCTATGGGCAGGGACATCTTCCACTAGGCCAGGTTGTTCAGAGCCCCATTCAGTCTGGTCTTCAGGGATGGGAAGTTCACAGCTTCTCTGGGCAACCTGTGCTAGTTCCTCACCACCCTCTCAGATTTTTGTCCACAAACACCCTCAAGTAATTCTTCCCAGGGCTGCTCTCAGTCCATTCTCTGCCCAGCTTGTATTGGGATTGCCTCATCTCAGGCATAGCACCATGCACTTGGCCTTGCTGAACTTCATGGAGTTAGGCACTTCATGAGATGGAAGCCTTTTGTTTTTAAGAATGAAAGTAACTCAGTTTGCACCTTTGATTTAGGAATGTTGTGGATTCTTTTGTTGCTTTTAGTTTTTTTAATCAGGATTGGATGAGTATACCAAGACAGGTTACAGCTCAGATAAAAAAATGCAAGCTTTGTTCAGGAGGTTCTGGGGGAGATTCTATGACCTGTGTTATGCAGAAAGGCAGAGCAGATAATCTGAAATTTTCCTTCTGTCCTTGAAATCAGTGATTCATTATTTATTAATGACTGATGTGACATCACATTCTTGACTTCACCACATTAAGAATATGCTATAAGCTGATAATTCACCATTAATTTATAAATATTTACTATCAAGTAATTATCAAAACATAGAGTTGAATATGTTTCAGCTGAAAGGGCTCAAATTCTTTGTGTAGCTCTCCTGCTTTTTTCCTCATAAACATCTATCCAATGGTTGAGCTGAACAAGTTAGAAAGGAGTCAACTGGATTGCTTAGATTAAAGTATTACTTAGTCAGGATACGGTGTCTTGTTGATGTGAGTAATTTCTGCACTTTGCATACATTATTCATCTGCGCTGGTACCATCCCTATTCTTTTTACCATGCAGAAAACCAAAAACCTCCTGAAATCAGGTCCAATGTTCTTGTTTTATCTCTTTCAGCCTCTCAAATATTACTTCTCTGACAGCACTTACTGGAAAAGGGATGAGACCTCTGAATGCCAGTGTAAGAGGATCCTGAACTTTTCAACTATTTTTCTATGCTTTCATACCTTCAGTTGGTTCCTGATTATTTCAGTCTTCAATTCCTTGTATTGGTGGACATTAGTTTGGAAAGCACTCAGTGCTTTGTGGTTACTTTTGCTTTTGTAATATTTTTTGTTTGTTTTTCTTTAGCCCATCAGATTCACGTCCTCCTACTCCTCAAAGTGACTCAGAATTAGTCAGTAAACCTACAGACAGAAGTGGACTGAAGGATAATCCCCACATGCACTGGGCATGGGGAGAGCTACCCCAGGCTGCAAAGGTATCCAACATAAGTTCTTTAATTCCTGCTAGCATCTCTTGTGCTTTAATAGGGCACATGTGCTTAATCTACTGCAAACTGATGAAGAGGAAATGGATCCTGGTTTAACCTAAAATTACAGTGTTTTATGTAAGATAATTGAATCTTACTCCATAGGAGGTATAGGAAAGTACCTTATGGCATGGATATTCTCAATACTGATGATATACAGTAGAAAATGAAGAAGTAACTGAGACCCAGTCTTGTAAATGTTAGTAGCTTAAAAAACAGAAAAGATCAAACCCAACGTCCTTTGGTAAATCACTGAAATTCATAAATGATCTTAAATGGAAATTAGGTGCCTGGTATTAGCAGTCATATTCACAGAAATGAAAATGGGCTGCTTCAGTACAAAAGTATCCCGAGACACCTGCAGTTCTGTATCTGTGGATGTGCAGACATGCTGTTCTCTTGGCTGATAGGACTGGCTTGGTGCCTGTTTCCTCCTGGAGCCATTTGTCCCAGTTAGGTGAGGGATCTGTAGCCAGCAGCCTTATTTCCAGTGCTGTACAGAAGCTGTGGGCAGCTGCCCACACTGCAGGCTGGTCAGGTGCTGGCTGGCTCCTCGTGACAGCTCCTGAGGAGTCACAGCATTCACATTAGGGTGTGCATGTGCACCAGGCTTTGAGAGGTAGAGGTCAGGTTTCGGTGGAATACTGCAACTATGGGGGCTGGGATAGTGCAGAGTTTGGCACCTCCTGCTGACAGCTGGCCTCTGGAGAAAGAGCTGCAGAAGAGATGGTCTTACACACAGTATTAAGAGGAAAAATTGCTGTTTTGCAGGGCAGGGAAGTGGGCATCCTGTTCAGAAAGACTTCTATGTTTTGGTGGTGGTACCAGAATTATAATGGCACTATTGTAATTTGTTGTAATTAATTGTCTGTTGGTAATTAGTGAAAAAAGGAGGGGTGGGAATCCAGAATTCTTAATTCCTTTAGAGGAGCTCTGGCCTCTTCTTTAGTATGTCAGTGGTGAGCTGTCTCATCACCTCTGCACTAGTCTCTTCCCTGTGTACATTGCAAGAAATTTGGGAGCTATTTTCTGTTGTATTGCACTAAGTAGTTTATTTAGTTGTTTTGCACTGGGTTCTGTATTATTGCACTGATAAGTATGTTTGAATTGTCATGGGATTCTCCTCTGATAGCACATGGTGTTTCCCTCCCCCAAAAAAGCCCTGGTGGAAATGGTTTGTCTCAGATTTACTCCTCCCCTCACCCCCTCCTCACTTGTATCCCATTGGCTGTGGCCCCCTTCCTCCTCCCCCCTTCCTCTGAGCTTAAAATCCCCTGGAAAGAGATCCCTACCCTCTTTTCACCTGGGAAGTCACCTGGTGTCTCCTGTCTAGGAAATAAAGTAGGACTTTGTTCCCAAGAGAAAAAGAGCACTTTCATCTTCTGCTTTTGTCCTGTGTAGGATTGTAAGGGCTAAGGTCCATAGCTAGCTGGATTGGACCCGAACAGCCCGCCAGGATCAATCTTAGGATTTTCTGCTCAAAGAGAACTGATATAAATGCTTGGGTCCATGCAGGAGTTCCAAATTGGCAGTTGCAGTCTAGAATGGAGAGTTTCCTGCTAGGAAATTTAGGTGTATCTTTCATATAGCAGTCACACACCCTGGTGTGTTTTGCAAATCTTACTCCCAGAGGCTTTTCTCTCTGCAGTCCCTGTCTATGTCCCAAGCTATTCTGATCTTGCCATACCTGAACTGGGAGTCATACTTTAGCTGCTGTTGAACTTCATGTAAGAGTTGTTTGTTTGCTATGACATGAAGGTTATAGCAGCTGTGCAGCTGCTGATGTAGTTCAGCTCCTCTCTGTCCCTCTGTAAGGACACTTCCTGTCCCACACTCAGAGAAGATCTGGAATTGTTCCTATAAAGTGATTTAAATTCTAAAGCTGGGGATTAGACAGTGTCCTGGTGCCTGAGACCATCTTGATTGTGCAAGGACTCCAGTCTGCACCACCTTCTCTTGTTTGTCAGGTTTGCCTTCTGAGGGAAAGCCAGGATTTTCACAGAAAGAGAGGAAGGCAGGGTGAGAGGTGGGATTTGTGGGTAAATGGCAAAAGAGGACTGTAGAGCACATTGCAGAACAAATTATTCCTGGCCTTGAGATGCAAGTGAATTTTGCACAAACACAGCAGAGAGAATTTTTGCATATTGTAGTCTCTATCTCAGTGGTGGCTTTCTGCTGTAGTTGGTTATCCTGACAGTCTGATCTCATTGGAGCGAACAGAACAGGTTAAACTCTGGCTGTTGTGTTTTTTAAGGGCTTTTCTTTGTAGTAATCTGTTAATTTTTCCTCACAGGCCAGTTCTCTGCTCAAAGCAAAGGAACCCAGCATGCAAGATGTAAATCCTTCTGAAAGCACTCACTTTCGGGTCATCCAAAGTTCTCCTGTTGAGGAGTTTAACACAGTGTCTCCTCTGCCTGCCCTTGGACAAGCAGATGCAGCAATTGCTGGTGAAATTGAGCCTTTACCAGCTGAGACAAATAAGCCAGAGACAGAGCTGCCAGGAGCAGCTGAACCCCCATTGCCTGCAAATGAAGAAATAAAGCAAGCTGCAGCTTGCTCAGCCCAACCGACTGGCAAGATGGATTCCCCTTCCAGAAAGAAAGGTAACGGTGTTGATCCTGCACTTTAATATGCATGACTTTATCTTCAAATTTCATGGTGATAAAGCATCCTATTGCCATATAAATTAATCCATGGCCTGAAGGCACTTTCAGATCAGAAAAGGAATAAGCTTTGGAATGAGTCTTCAAAACCTGAGTTGTGCATCAAGCTGTGCACGAGATATGTATTAGAAGATTCTGAAGGTCTGAAGTTGTTGGCAGTTCTGTGCATATGAGCAGGACTACAAAACTTGCTCCATTTGACAGATTCTGGGATTTCACTTTTGTGTATAAGCAGACTGTAACTCCGCTGGTTCACCCGAGTGATGTGTGGCTGGTAATTGTGGAAACTCTGCTTTAGTGCAAAGTTGTGCTATGTCTTCTGCACAATGAGCAGATTTGCCATAAAGTCAGGTGCTTTTATTTTACGTGCTTTTTAGTTCTATGTGGTGCATATCCTGTCCTGAATATGTGAAATGCAACTTCATCTGCTTTTCTATCCTAATTTCTGGGCTCTATTTCCATGGTATTTTATAAAAAGTGAACAAGTGTTACAGTCTTCACATGAAATTTATTTGCTTACAAATGTTCTGTTTTAGAGCACTGATTATAATTATTCCATGATTATGTAAGCTCTATATAAGCCCAGTTTGTGCAGCTGCTTTTTAATCAGTAAACATACAAGTTTCTTGCCCTCTTCCCCATGCATTCCACTGTCTTTGAAAACAAAAAATGATGTGTTTCTCTGCTTACTATTCAGTGCTTGTATAGATTTTTTGATTGCTTTTGTGATGCTTAATGTTGGAAATTGAGACAGTGAGAAGTTGTGGGTTTGAGAATGAATCCAGATTAGTTTTTGACCTTACAGTGGTTACTTATCTAGGTCTACTGGCAGCAAGAGGACAGTGGTTGGTCCTAGTGACAGGTCTAGAAGGGATGTGTTTGTTCCCTACAGTGGTGCATGTGCACATACAACATATCAACTCTATGTGCTTAAAAGTGAATTGTCTCCATAATGAGCCAGTTATAGTGTGTTAGTCTGTTATTTCCCTTTTCCCTATATTTTAGTCTGTTATTTCCCATTTTCAAGGAGGGGTGTAAGATTAGTTCTCAAAGATTAAATGTTCTGACTGCTATACTGTGATAATAGGCCTATGCAAATACTTAGAAGGTTTTCTTTTGCTTTCGCTGTTTTCCTCTGGTGACCACTGACTTCTGATTCACAGTAGTTTTGTCTGGGATAGGGAGTCTTTGGCATGTCTCAAAACTAGTCCTCTGCTGTCTCATTTTGTTAATTCGTAATTTGAACAATGTATATAAACTACTTCTTTTGATATTTCAGTATCATTTTGTACAAATACAGTTCACAAACTGTTATAACTTTCTGGTTTCTCAGTCTTAAAAATGAATAGCTGAACAGTAATAACAGCTCTGTGTTGTTACTCAGAAAATACGAATTAATGGGCTTATTTCTTCTGTCCCTTACAGACAAACGGAGCCGGCATCTTGGTGCTGATGGTGTCTATTTAGATGACCTCACTGACATGGATCCAGAAGTTGCTGCACTTTATTTCCCCAAAAAGTATAAAAGTCTTTTTCTTATATTTTTACTTTTTAAAGAGCTCTTTTCATCTTCCATATTTAGATCAAACTCTTCATTGCCAGCCAGATAAGATGTCTTTTTCAGGATTCAAGCAGAGATGAAGGTAGAAGGAAAGTAAAATTTTCTAGAGAGGAATATTAAAAGTTTGGAAGGTGCTGCATTTTAGTCTGAGAAAAGTGCTTGCAGCTGGTTTTCTGTTTTGGTCAAGTAAGTATCATATATTGATTGTGGATGGTTATGTAATATACACTGATGTTTGTGAGTGTTACATGTCCTAGGAGAGTAATTGGCCTTGGGATATATTTATCCCCTGTCCTGACTTATTACCATAAAGAACATATCTTACTGTTAACTGTATTAGCAGAAAATTATTGCTCTAATGTGGCTTTACTGTGTTTGATTCACCTATAAATATGAATGTGAGAAAATAATTTTTGGAAGATGAATGACAGAGTTGTATATGAAAATACTGCACCCTGAACATACAACTTCCAGCTTGTTCTGATCTTTATTGGAGCCTCTTGCAACATTTATAGTTCTCTTTCAACATATACTCTAGTGACTTGATTAAAGTCATTGAGCAACAACTAAAGTAGCTTGTGTACTTTATTTTTCTTTTTTTGCTTGCTTAAACTCAGCTGCTGTAATATTATCATTTCAATAAAGCTGAGAAGGATTAGTTATATAGGGAAAATGTTGGATTGAAAATTTCTTTCTCAAATGCATTCATATAATTCTGAAGTAGAAAGCAGAGTTTGATGAGCTTGAATTTTGTAATATTGATCTCATCAGATTTGAAGTAGGTATAATGATTTATTGTTTCTGAAAATTTTAATCCTAGTAGTTTACATGTAGAGCGTTTTATTTATATATACATGACACATAAATACACAAACATACACATTATTTGTGTGGGTTTAACTATCAGTTTATATAGTTAATATAAATATAATAATAAACTTACATGCTCATTCTTGTTCCTGTGTGGGAATAGTTCTACTAGTATAAACTCTGCTTATTGTATAATTATTTTGTCTATTAAGATTATACAGTTTATTGTCTTATCTTCCTAGCTCTTATAAATAAGTGAAGCTATAATTATACATGCCTAGTTTAGATGAAGTAGAAGCAATCTAATATTGGAGGGCACCTGAGACCTATATTACTTTTGTTTTGCTGTAAAACTTAAACAAAGGTTTTTCTTTTTTTTTTTTCTTTTTATTTTGCCTAAGCTTGTACTTGTTAAAGGGAGTGAATTTGGGAATGAACACATGAAGACTGAATTGCTGATTTTTCTGTTCCAGTGGGGATAATGCCCAAAGCAGGAGCACGGCCGACGTGGGGCCGCGGCCGGCCAGCCACTCTCCGCAGTCTGTCGGGAGCTCGGGTGTTGACAGCGGGGCTGAGAGCACCTCGGATGGAATCCGGGATTTGCCCTCCATTGCCATTTCTCTCTGCGGAGGCCTTACTGAGAACAAAGAGATAACCAAAGGTACAGGATGACTGTGAATTGCAGACGTGTGCTGGCAGCTGGGTTTGAGCTTCCCAGCCTGAGGCTGCAGAGCCCTCCTGTGGCTGTGCTCAGCACTGGCTTGAGAAAATAAATACTGGCCATGTAATGATAAACTTCCTAGAACTTCTCATGATTTTTAACACATTTGAACAATCCACTATATATGAAAATTTTTGGAAGTATTTTATTGATATTTTTACTTCCTGATTTTTTTAACACATTTGAACATTCTTAACACATTTGAACAATCCACTGTATAGGAAAAGTTTTGTAAGTATTTTATCGGTATTTTTACTTCCTGACAGTGCTATGTTTTGTATAACAGTAGTGTTAATGATACTTTTGCCACTTAGTACAGCGTACAGCTAGGAAATTCACAGCTGTTACAGTCAGGAGTGAAAAAGGTGGTCCATAAACGGGGACATAAGGAGAAGGAGTGGAAAAGTTCAATCTGATTCCTGCCCTACCTCCAGTTTCCTGTGTAACTTTTAGATAAATCACAATACTTTGTGCTTTAAACTTCCAGTGGCATAATGTGAAAATAAATGTGTTAACACTTGAACTTTCTGCAGTAATGTGGTGTGATAAAATCATATGAGCCTGATGCCGCACTGACTGCTGCTCACAAGCTACTTATTAAAATGTTTCAAATATCCTGTGATTTATTTGAGTCATACTGTCATCTGAATCACTTGTAAATTACATAATTTTTCTAAAAGGAGATTTTCCTCCCTCGCAGTTCAGTCCCCGAGCTTTCACTTTAGGCTGTATTTTAAAAGGAAAAACACCCAGAAACAAAGAAACCCTCATCTTCTGAGATTGAGAGTCTCTGAACAACTTGCTTTCATATTGCAGTTAAATCTCAGCACCCTTGTAATGAAAGTGTAACCAATGTGTGTGAGAGGTGCTGAGAGGTTTAGGTTGGCCCATCCCAGGCATTTATAAATGCATGCTTTACAAATGTAACTTCTTTCCCCCACAGAAGAGTTCTTAGAACATGCAGTAACATATCAGCAGTTTGTGGACAATCCTGCTATCATTGATGACCCTAACCTTGTGGTTAAGATTGGAAATAAGTAAGTATATTTCATATTACTGTTGTAACAATGGCACTTCTTTGTCACTTCAGTGCATTACATCAGTATAACTATAGCTGAAAACCAGGTTTTGAATATTTGTAGCTTGGATTCGTCCAGAAAGAGTCAACTCCCTAGTGAATTCACATCCTTCTAGTTACCTTTCCTCCTTTGAATTGAAAGTGAAGAGCAGTTTCAGATGACCTGTTACTGACACAATTTGAATTTCAAGAAGCTGTTATTAAATGCTAATAGTATTCACATTCAATTGACAGAGTAAAAATGAAATACGATGTGAACTTGCTAAGGCTTGCCCTGAGCCAGTTTGAATAATTAATATTTACAGGGATACATCAGTCTGCTTCCAGTTGCTCAGTACCAAGCAGTTTTTTTGTATATACTGAATATTTTGCTAATATACTTCTGTGGAGGCATTGCTTTTCGAGATTTGTCAAACTTCACCCACTGAGTACGAGGCTTCCATTTCTGCAAGGCTAAGACATTATTTTGTATGTTTGTATTGCTGGCAGCAGGGCAGTGCTGTGGTCTAAGCCAGATGCAGCTTTTTGTGGGGGTTCTTTAACTTGAGAGTTCCTTGCACCTTGCAAACAGAGGAGAGATCATGGCTTTGTGCTGCTCTTAGAGAGGTTTGGCTACCCTTGGTCACAGCCATGGCTCATGTAAGGCTGATGTACCCAGGTGATAGTTTATATTGTGGTCAGCCTCATACCTGACCTCACCTCTCTGTGGTCTGAGGTGAGTCACTCATTGCTTCCCTGACACTGTTCTCTGAATCTGTTGGTTGTATTTATCTGCCTGCTGAATGTATTGGGAAGAGAGGAGACTTTAGTGAGGATCTTAAGTGTCATATTCTCTTAATGTCATGTGAACTTCATCTTCTCTACACAATGGATACTGTAATTGTCCTAATGTCTGCAACAAGCGTTGAGCCATGTTCAGTGTGTAATAACAGGAGCTTGACATCCTACAGACTACAGCCCCTAAGTTTTATGTGGCTCCTTGATGGAAAAAGAGTGAAAAAAGCTTGCAAAATTGTGGCTTATGCTGTGATAAAGAGGAATATAATAAGGACTGTAGCTGGATGGATGCAGCCAGAGAGTTGTGAACAGCTCTGTCCAGATGGAAGCTGATGTCCCTGAGGGGTCTGTCCTGGCAACTGATGCTCTTCGATATCTTTGTCTATAGCACAGACAGTGGGACTGAGTGCACACTCAGCACATGTGCAGATGACACAAAACTGAGTGGTGCAGTGGAATCAACAGAAAGAAGTGATACTATCCAGAGGGACCTGGACAAACTTGAGGAAAGGGCCCACAAGAAACTCATGAAATTCAAGTTAAAATGACAAGTGCTGCAGCTGGTTTGGAGCAGTCCCAGATATGAGTACAGGCTGGGAGACAACTCATTGAGAGCAGCTCTGTACAGAAGAACTTGGGGGTTCTGGTGAATGACAATCTGGACATGGGCCAAGAGTGTGTGTTTGCAGCCCAGAAAGGCAAACATGTCCTGGGCTGCACCCAAAGCAGCAGGGGCAGGTCAAGGGAGGGGATTCTGCCCCTGTGCTCTGTTGAGACCCCACCTGCAGTGCTGCACCCAGCCCTGGGGTCTCCAGCACAGGACAGACATGGACCTGTCGGAGCAAGTTCAGAGGAGGGACATAAAGGTGATCAGAGGGCTGTGAGGACAGGCTGAGAGAGTTGGGATTCAGCCTGGAAAAGAGAAGGCTCTGGGGAGACTTCATTGCAGCTTTTTAGTACTTAAAGGGGACTTAGAAAAAAGAGGGAGAGCAACCTTTTATATGGTAATAGTGATATGATACTGGGGAACAGTCTTAGATGAAAAATTCTTTATTACTGTAAGGATGGTGAGTTACTGAAACAGGTTGTCCAGGGAAGTGGTAGATGTCCCTGGAAGTGCTTAAGGCTAGACTGAATGAGGCCCTGAGCAGCCTGATCTAGTGGAAGGTGCCCCTGCCCAAGGCAATTGAGTTGGAATTAGATGATCTTTAAGATCCCTTCCAACCCCACCATTCTGTGATTCTATGATGACTTGAGTAATGTGTGACAAACACCCTTTCTGCTCAAGGCCTAGCTTCTCTTGCACACCCTGACAAATGTATATGGTAAATTACCTGTGAGCATTCTGTGGAATAAGATGGGTCTGTTATTGCTAGTGCAGGTCAGAGTTTGATCTGTGCTTCATGGCTTTAACCTGCCAGCTGGTGAATACCAGGTAGATTGTGAATTGGGGCTTTGGGATTACAAAATGCTGTAATTGTCTCCCTTGTGTGCCCAGGTACTACAACTGGACGACAGCTGGTCCCCTTCTGCTGGCAATGCAGGCATTCCAGAAACCTTTGCCAAAGGTGAGATTGAACATGAAGGCTGGTAAGAGGAGGAGTTTTGAAATGGTGCCACTGATTAAGGGAGGGAAATGGGTTGTTGTACGAGAGAATCTGCACATCGGTAAAATCTACCCACATATAACCATTCATTTATCTTATGGCCTAAATAAGGACTAAGTTTGGTCTGTGAATAGTGTTTATCTGCTAGGCTAAAGTTACTACAACTATTCTGAAGTAGGAAAACATCTTTTTTATTTCATTAATATGGTTTTTAAACATAAATTACATTGACCCATGTTAATGTTTGCTGTCGCTGCATACTTGGTGTTTGCTTTCTGTTTTATATGTGTACTGCATATATTATTAGATAAATATAAATAACCTCAGTGAATAAGGTTTAAATACTAGACGAGGAAGGCCTGCAGCTTGCTAGCTTTTTGTTTCTCAGTTGGTTGTTCATAACCCAGGTAGATAGTGCCAGATAGCTCTATGACTGTGTGATAACAGTGTGTGTTGGCTTATATAAATGTGCTGAAGAAGTTAGTTCAATGCCATATGACCTGGTGCCACGTAGGTGGTCGTGCCAGAAATACTGTAAATGTATATAAAGAAGCAGTATCACCACTATCCCTATTTAGTGTCCTGGTTAGACATGGATTTAGTAAATTTTTGAACCTAAACTTTCCTTCTGCCATTTATAGCACTTCACATATCTTTGGGATTGTTCTGTGTGAATTCAAATGCTATCTCTGTTGCCATCACTGTAGACTAAAAAATTTCTCTAAAGCCCAGAATACTCCCTGCCAGTGTTTCTTTCTTAGTGCCATGTTAGCTCTATGTGCAGTCATGTGCAGCTGCATGGTACCATCCCAGTATAAAATGAATTGAGGCTAAAAATCCCAAGTATCTGGTAAACATTGCTTGAATTTCAAAGATGTCACAGAGCCAGATGTTTTGTGCATTACTGCAAATGTTCTGATAATCATCAAAGGTGGGATTCATCCCATGGAACTCAAATGCCCTCAGAAGATACATAGTTATCCTACTCTATATTTGTTGGGTGCTCACACAGTGTGATTCAGATCTTGATAGGTGCCTCTTGGGTCTTCATTGGCAATAAAAATAATGTAAGGTAACTACATTTTAAATGAAACACTTCAAAGCCTGAGCCAGATGTCTTGGGTTTCACCTAGGATGTGTAAATGGAAAGAAGTGCTATAAAATATTTTTCCATAATGTTACAGCAGATGGCAATTCTTTCAACAGCTTTATACTTACGTCATTATTCATATAGATTATCAGTTGAGAAAAATCTTCTATGAGTGTGTAATTCAATGTGCTGGGGTTAATTTATATTCTGAATGCTGATAACTTTCTTGAGAGTGCAGTTTTAATTTAGTGGAGAAGCCAATATTTATAGTTTGAACAATCTGTATGTTTGGAAAGGTTTGCTTGGTTTACTGTCCCTCTGAAGCTAAAATGACTCATTTATGTTACCAGTCATCCTACTGGTTTTCTTCATGACTTGTTACTTAGAGTTTTGATTTGCTGTAGTAATGAGGTTAAGGAATTGAAATACTAAGATGCTTTAATAATAAACAGTTTATGAAGTATTTGAAAATGAATGCTTTTGCAAAAAAAATTTACTGATGTTCTGTAAAATACATTTATATGCACATCTAATTGTAAGCATGTGAATTCCCCCACTAAAAGGTTATAGGAGATTTGCTTGAAGTTCTTGACGTATTTGAGAATCCCCTTAAATTGTTGCTGTTGTTCTCAAATGTGGCACTCTATTCTCCATAGCTCCATCTGCTTCCTGTTTTTTTAATTTGTTTGAAAAACTCAACTTTATTTTTCCGTCATTTCTTTTTTTCTAATATACTTTAGATAGTATAGTGAAGGTAACCTATGGAAGAACTGAGAAAAGGGATGCACTGTGCCGCACATTATCTGAACACAGTCCCCTCTTAATTGCGAAGAGTTCTTAGTTTAGAAATTTTTTTAAAAAATCATTCATCAACATCACAGCATTCTTTTGGTGACCTTACTTGCAATGGAAGCTGTCATCTCAGAAATACAGTGTCCCAGCTGTTCTGGGGTGTAACAAACCCTGTGGCCACTTTTACCTTAATATTTTCCCATTCATCTGTTGCTTCTCTCTGAGTGAAAGAATTCAGCTCCCCTTGTTACAGTGCATAAAGCTCCAGTCATGGATTGAAAGAACTTTTCTACTGGTGTCTAGTATGTAGAACCAATGTAAAGTAGAAAAGGTTTATAAAAGAAACTATTCTAACATTTTCAGTCAAGTGCATAGCATGATAATTCATAAACTCATAAAAGCTAGTAACTTCTTTACTTTTTGCTAAGCTGGTGATTGAATACCAACTTTGTAAATAACTCTCTTGCATGTCAGTTTGTTACTGTTTTGCACGACACCTCCTTTAGGAAGTGAGTTTTTTTTTAATGTATAATTTGTACTAAATAACTTAGAAATAGCAGGTTCTCCATTCTAGACGTTATACTAACATCTCTTTATGCTTTTTTCTTCTTTGATTTGATTTTTTTCATTTTCCTTTTAAAAATACCATAAGTATTCATGCTTAAGTTACTTCAGAGCAGCTCTGGATACCATTAGATTTTGCTTTAGTAGAATTTATGGTCCACAGACAGTATGTTTACTTTTATTCTATTTATTATCAGTTAAAACTGTGTGTTTGGCACTTTTTCATTTACGTATGTCAGGTTGTCCTTTATTTTGGGCCTTTTTTATGTTACCATCCATTTATCACAGGCAACTGTGGAATCTATAATGAGGGACAAGATGCCAAAGAAAGGTGGAAGATGGTGGTTTTCATGGCGAGGGAGGAACAGCACTATTAAAGAGGTGAGTTTGAGAAGCAAGCAGAGTTTTCTTCTGCTTGCAATGGGAGGGCTGGGATCTGCATACTCATCCCTCAGAACTTCACTTCAGAGGGTACCTTGGTACTCAGTTTGACTGAGAGTATGCACATTAAACATGATCTGAGGTCTGGTTTGTTTTGACTTACGAATGCTTTGGATCAGACCCTACCTGAAACATTTGCGTGAAGAGTTTTGATTTATTTTCATTACACAGATCTGAGGCAGTAGTATCTAATGTATTAAATCTCTGTTTGGAAACCTAGCATCAGAGTTGTGCCACTAATTTAAAGTGTTCACTCAGATTACCTACCTTTCAGCATCTTTCTTTTGATGGTCGAAGAGCAGACATATTTATGAGTAGAGTGAGCTGTAAAACTCAGCAAGACCTAAGATGGCAAGCTGACTATATATATTGGTTTGAAAGGCTTTTTGAGTTTCTTTTCAGAATGTTAGAAGTTTGTGATAACAATCTTAGTGCTGGATGAACATTGGAAAACTGAAAAAGCCAAAGTTTTATATGAAATATTGTTGGCTAGTGAAACATCTTCATATTAATTTATACTGCTGAAGCATTAGTACTTCAGGGGAGAAAATTACTTTTAATACAATTTTATGGTTGTGCCTCTGTCAAGAACTTCTTTAACCTTGCATGAAATAACCATTGTACTGATCTCTGGGTATGGGTTTTAGAGCATGAGATTTTAGTTTTATAGTTGTTTGAAATTTTCAGGATATTCTCTGCAAGTATTTGATTATCTCTTAAGCTGTGGTGACTTTAAATGGAACTATGTAAAACAGAACTATTCACTATTTAAAAATCTTGTGGAATGATTTGGTAGTGTTCAGCATCTACTCAAAAGCAGTTTAGAAAGTTTTACTGGATTTAAGATTTAAATTATTCTCTGAAAGGTAATTTGTGGTTTTTTTCCTTTTCCCAAGTTGTACTTTGCTTTCTTAGGTGAAGTCTAGCTATTTGAGGTGTATGAATTGAGTAGCTATGGAGTTGATCCCAGAACTTCAACAGTACTAGAT
Organism: Geospiza fortis; assembly: GCF_000277835.1. Taxonomy (NCBI): domain Eukaryota; kingdom Metazoa; phylum Chordata; class Aves; order Passeriformes; family Thraupidae; genus Geospiza; species Geospiza fortis. The sequence continues at coordinate 5,643,856 of NW_005054318.1, read as the reverse complement.
GTTAAACTTGGTATTTCTCTACTTCTTCCCTGCAAAACTAAATCTTAATTATTGTTCTGAGTTTTATAGTTGCAGTTTTTAGTTCTTTGTACTGCCTTTATTCTTTAAGGGTTTTATTTTGCCTACAAACAAAGGAGACACACGGTTGATTTTTACGAAGTCTGTACAAGGCAGAATTTGATTTTCAAATATTTTTCTAAAAACATCTTTCTGCTCAACAGAAGATGCATAGCTACTCATACTTGTATTTTTACAGGAAACAAAGCCAGAGCAAGGCATGAGTGAGAGTGGACTTACAGAAGAATCTTCACAGATGAGCAGGGCAAACAGGTACCGCCAAAATCGTCTGTACCTGAAACAAGCAAGAGTGATTATTTAAAAATGAAAGCAAGTTACCTCGGCTATTCAAACAAAGAAATACTGTGTCAGTGAAATACTTTAAATTTGTTACTCATTGCACCACAGAAGTGCAAGTAGGAGGCCCCTACTGGCATTTCTGTGGTTTGGCTGGCCGCTCTGGGACTTTCATTCCGGCCCCTTGGAAACACACTCTAATTGGAGCAGTTCTCCAAAGCTACATGTATTTCTCAAGAGTTTTTAAGGTAACATCGTAGACGAACCCAAGCTGTTGTCAGATCCCAGTTGCTTAAAATTTTTTATTTATTTAGATTTATGGCCTGACAAATTAATTGGCTCCTGCATATTTTGGAAAGTTAAAGGACTTTCCAGAGTGTTTTTCACAGGCAATAGTCATGGTTTTCTATTGCTTCTTTCCAGGATTGCAGAAGTCTCTTCCTTCTTGTGCTCCTAACAATCACACTGTACAGCCAGAATCTCACCTCGGAGGGTTCTATGACATGAGTTTTAGCTTGCTTTAGAGGAATGAGTAAGCCAGGGACAGCTCTCCCACCTTGTCCCTGTTCTGTGCATATGCATCTTAATGTAAAGACATCTTGTTTGTGCTGGCTGCAGTTACAGCTGAAATGGACCAGATTCAAATATGCTTTATGCTCATTAAGTGAGGTTCAGGGGTCACCATTCTGAAGCAAAAAGCTCTCATTCTTTCTGGCGGTCAGCAGTTGCAGTCCAGGCAAATGTGCTGGAAGGAGGATTCCTCATTCTGTAGGAGATTAGCTGTTGTCTTTGTTGCCTTTCTGAGATTGAGAACCAGAGTTAATTGGAAAGGCTGATTTTCCTTTTAAGGATGACAAGTGATGTATAGGTCTGTTTCTTACATGGTTGTTTAAAAACAAGGTTTAAAGTGGGATTAAGAGTTCAAGCAGACTAGATTCTGAAATTGGTATTCTTTGTTTAAATTTTACCTGGCCTTAGAAATCTCTCATTAAAAATTTATTGTTTGCAAGCAAAATATCACAAGTGGGATGTTGAGTAAAGCTTTTGAGATCACATGTCGCAAAGGATAAGATAGGCTTTTAAACGTTGCTAGTCATGACATGCAGTACCTTGATACTGGGTCAAGACTACCAAACATACCTCCAGGTGTGATTGCAATAAAAGGCCAAATACTGATTGTTTTAAAGATCAGATCTGTAGGATGTGAAAGAGTTTTAACTTACACCTACAGTGATAGGATTTTTTACTGTAGGAAAACATTCTTTCTGAGGAAGAATACCCTTAAGAAGTTTCTAAAAATGGTTGTAGGAGAACAAAAGTAATTATTCCAATGTGTATTTAAACAGAATACTGTGAGGGAGCTCAGGTTTTATGACTTTTCATTATTGTATTCTGAACAGGGTAATCCTGCAAATCCCAGAAATGAATAATCCTGTTATTTGAAGCTGCTCATTGAAAGAACATGAGGAGTTATTTTGTATAATAAAACTTCCATAACCTGCATTTTTTTAAAATTAATTTTTAGATTCTTTGGGGGAGTAGAGAAGAGGGACAGAGAATCCAGCATAGCAAGTGCCTCTTCTTTTGAGAACAGAGGATTTTTAAAGTTATAATATCTAATGGGTATTATTTTTTCATCATATGAGATTTTTGAGTTAATATAATACATTAATTTATATTCGTTAAATTTAAGTAATGAAAACTGTTATAGCCATTCACTTGCCTGTAACCAATCCAAGTTTGAATAATGGGCAATGTGTGAATGAAAGTTTGGTACTTCATTGATATATTAAAAATCATGATATGAATGACATCCTGTGAGACAGTATTGGTAGCAGAGAATCAATAACTTATTTGGTGACTCACTGTTAATGCATTTTTAATGGCTGCTGAGATGTATTTACGGGCATGATAACATAATTTTCTGTGTGTGCAATGTTCCAGAATAAAAGATGAATCTTCTTCAAGTGACGAAGACCCTAGAGCTGCCAAACAAAACCTCGGGTCATTGCAAGCCAACTCCAGTCATCTCTCATTATTGTCTGGAATCAGTTACAAAAAATCACTTCGACTCACTTCTGACCAACTTGTGAGTTAATTTTACATCCTTGTCCTGAAATGGCATTTCTAATACAACATAAATCTTTACTGTTTTTCAGGCTTCAAAGCTTAATTAGCTCTTACATCTTGCATTTAATTCTCTCTCATTATATTTTCCAAAAAAGCCTTTTCCCTTCTCTTTTCTGTATTAAACATGAATGTTGCTCCTTGCAGCAAGTGCTGGGGTTTGGAGGTGGGATGTCATTTAGAAAAATATCAAATTCCAAAGTGTGTATTTGTCAACTGAGTAAGTGTATTGGAACCACATCCTTCCTTGTAGTATGTGAAATGTGTATATGTTGACGGACCTCTCTTCTTTCTCCTTCCTCTGTTTTCCTTTTCTCTCATTTATAGGCAGATAGTCATATTTTGCATGAATACAGTTTTCTGTTAGTAACTTCTGAAAGAGCTGCTTGTGAATTTATAATGAGGCCAGGCTATTGATTTCTTTGTAGCTTATTAATTTCTTTGAAGCCAATTCTCTTCCTCTGTGACAGAGGTGTTTTGGCTAATGATGACAAAACTGTTGCAGTTTTGTGTTCTGTACATTTCAATTTGATCTGGAAAAATGGGCTACTATAGGGAAATGCTTCTTGTCATCTTAGGTAGAGATAATTAATTTTCTGAAGGAAACCCACATGAGGCATACAGCATTTAAGAGCCCATCACTCACTGCCTGGATAATTTGTAAGAAATGCATTTTTTCCCAAGAGACAGATGAGACGTGTTGGGTATTTTCTGTTGGAAAGAGAGAGCAGGGGTTACACAAATAAAGTGGGACTTCACAGTTTCAGAAACCTTGCAGAAATTAGCTGATGTTAAAACTACTCTTAAATTGGTTTAAAAGTGGGGGAGATTCACCAGTTACCTATGAGTTTTGCATTCTCACCTCCTTTTCACTTTTTAACTAATTGAAAAGTTGCAATGAAAGATAATGAAGAAAGAGATGCACTGAGTGTTAAATTTCTACAGGTCTTGGGAAAATGAACAGCTAGGTTCCCAAATAGAATCAAATCAGTAGCCTCTTGTCCCACATGTCACTTAAGTGGCCCAGGACACAGTGAAGAGCGGCAAAGTAGGAGAGTTAAGGTTGGTTAGTGTAGGCTGAAGGGTAATAGTTCATGTGGTGTGAAGGTCTATTATTGTACAAAAGAGATAAAATAATGTAGAACACAGATCCCCCTAGTAGAGGTCTTAATTAGAGTTTATGAAACTCTTGTTACTTTGTTATTTCTCTCTGCGTATCTATCTGTCTTTCAGAGTGGGAAGTGCTCATAGATGGTCCCCATTCCATCATTTGTTACAGTTTGTGAACATTTGGGGATTTTTTTTTAATTTACCTGACTGTAAAACAGACAGTTTATTTGTTTCGTTCTGTTCTATAAACCAATGCCTAAATACACCACGCAGGGTAAGCCTCAGTTGTTGTCTTTTAGAATACCTCTAGTGAAAGCAATAAAATTCAGGGTGACCAAATTGGGTTGACTGGTTGGATGGAAGGTGCCCAGCCAAGCCAAGCCACTCTGTAACTCCCCTTCTCAGTGGGATGGGGGAGAGAACATAAGGTGGATAAACAAAGAGAAAAACAGGTATATTCTCCACTTCCCACCAGTGAGGGATGCTCAGCCACTTCCCAGAAAGCAGAGCTTCAGCTGTGGGAGGCAAACATTGTAAAATAACAAATGCCCGTCGTTCCTCTTCCTTTCCTTAACTTTTATGTCTAAGCTGGTGTCATATGGTAGGGAATACCCCTTTGGTTAATTTGGATCATCTGGCCTGGTTGTGTCCCCTCCCAGGATCCTGCCCACCCCCAACCCCTTGATGGGGGAGGAATGTTGGAGAGACAGTGCTGGTGCTGTGCCAGTGCTGCTCAGCAGTGCCCAAAATACCAAACACCTTTCCAGCTGCCAGTGCAAATCACAGCACTGTGACGGCAGCTGTGGGGAAATGAGCTCCAGCTCAGCCAGACCTGTTACAATTTCCACCTCATTCCATACCATTTGTATCACACTCAGGTCCCACATAATTGATGTATCTTCCAACTGTTCCATTGTATTTATTTCTCAAAATCGAAATCCCTCCTTACCCAGATTCAATTTAACTACATTCTTAAACCATCTCTATACCAGACATACATTTCATTAACACTGTCCTATCCTTTCATAGATACATATTACTTTCCCATTCCATGGGCTTCCTCCACCCCTCCACATCCATGATTTGGGCTCCATTATATCAGGTTGGGTGGTCAGGACAGGAGAGCAGCATACCTGATTGTTGACATGACACTGGTCCAGTTCGGGTCGTCATTGCATTTCCCTTGATCCTTGCAAAATTCATTCTTCATCAGTTCATGTCATTGCTGTTACTTTGCTTCCTGCAGCATAAAAATTACACCACAGATCATTTTCTCCCCAAGGTTAAATCTCCCTGAGGCACTTACTGGTTCTCCCTATGCTTCTGAATTACCCCCCAGGTATACCCTGGTCTTCGGGGAAAAAACAATCCCACAAATGGGTTTGACTTTATGGGAGGGGAAATCCATACCAGCTTCCCCAGCCAAATACACCAAGGCAATGCTCATGCGCAGCTTTTACACTGTGTCCATGTCACATGCTTAGTTTGTTGATCTCCTTGCTGATAATGTCTTGCAGAAAAGCTTAAAGCTCAAGAATGGCCCTAATGATGTCACCTTTAGTGTTACAACCCAGTATCAAGGCACTTGCCGCTGTGAAGGAACCATTTACCTATGGAATTGGGATGATAAAGTTGTTATTTCTGATATTGATGGAACAATCACACGGTGAGTTTATGAACAGGGAGAGACTTTATATACAAGGATTTTCCTCTTTAGTTTAAAGGAAAATATAATTAACAAGTGAGTGGGATCTATTTTCTCTGCTATTGGTCTGCCCAGAGTTATTGAATCACTTCACCTGACAATGACAGTGCAAATCCATCCTAAGCCACTGCCCAATATTTCTTCCTCTAAGATGCAAGTTATTCAGGGTGTGGACTTCTTGCTGTGTATCTGTACAGTGCTTTGTCAAGAAAGATGCTCATTTTGCACTATTTGTTATTATAGTGTGCATATTTTTCTATCATATAAAGCCAGAAATACATTGAAGCCAGAATGAATATTTGAAAATAGTTTATACCTGACCAACCCCTGGCTTAATGTGGAGAAGTTAGTTTGAAGTAAGCTAAAATGTGACTTACCTCATACTTTAAATTTCTCATAAATGTCCATTATGGGTAGGTTTGGTTTATTTAGAAAACATTTAACATCAACCTCAAAAATTATGTTTAGCATTGGTGGCCTCTTAAAGGTCTGAGTGATGCTTGTGTGCTGTGACTTCTGTATTACCTTTTGGGGCACAAGCTTATCCATCTTGGGGCACAGGAGTAATTGAAACAAGATGGTCAAGGACGAGCATGTCAGTCTATCTAAAAAAAAAAAAGGGAAATAAACCAATTCTCTTCTGATGACAGTCAGTTCTTTACAGAATACTTTTTTCCATTTGCAGCTTCCAAGTAAGTTAGTGGGATTTGTGTTAGACTTGACCGTTATTATAAGTATGGGGTTTTTTCAGCTCAGTTATATTGTTTTTCCTATTCAGGTCAGATACATTAGGTCATATTTTGCCAACTCTTGGCAAAGACTGGACACACCAAGGGATTGCGAAGTTGTACCATAAAGTGAGCCAGTGAGTATTCAGTAAATCTGCATGCATCTGTGGCTTGTGTGTATTCATTTGTGTGTAAAAATTTAAATTTCTCTAGGCTTCTCTTAACCTGTAAGGGTGACAATTTTCATCAGTATCTTCTTGCTTTAGTGATGCTTACACAGTGTAAATGTCTCCTGCATGATATGCAGTGCAAAACCTGCTTTGTGACAACGAAAGCAAAAGCCCCCTATCTTTTTTTTGTGAGTTTTTCTTTTATTGCAAGAATGTCAGCTTTTCTTATGTGTTTAAATTACCGTGAATGTGTGAGGAGCCTCTGGTGCACATCACAACTCTCTTCTTAGTTAGTCTGTTCTGTGTACTAGAGTTATGCTAAGGTTCGTTTACTGCTTTTTGTTTTACATGGATGATGAATTATAAATTATGGATATTGGAATCTGAATTATGCCAGAGACATCTCTCGGCATGTTAGACAAACGTGTTCACAGAAAAGACAGGACAGTCTGGGAATTCACATGCTGAGTTTTATGTATAACCTCTGCATTACATTTGGTGGAAATGTTAGTTAATTTTTTTAATTGCAGTTGTTATTTCTGTGCCTGCCAGCATTATCAGTTGTTAGGGCTTTGATGATCATAAACATAGGGGAAAAATAGATTTGAGTCATGTTGGTTTTCAAATTACTGAGTTAATTATTTCGTGGCTATATTACAGCTGAACACCATAGAAATGCTTAATAGTTAGATCTAATGACCATGCGTGTACTGAATACAGTATTTATTTTATGAAAATTAATTTTTTAATAGGAATTGGGAAGTAAGCTCCTGCAAAGTTGAGCTGATATAAGATAGGATTCTGTTCTAACATGAACAGAATCAAAGGCAACCTGTGACTTACGCCAAAACTTTTTTTTCAGTGTCAGGTTAAAGATTACTTCTCTTACTGTCTTTTGAAGCTCAAGTTGTTCCAGCTTGACAAAATGTGTTATTGCTGGACATCTTTTTTGCAGAGGCCCAAGAGGCAGGAATACAAAGGCCAATGTACCATTGTCTGCTTCATGCCAAATGTTTTCCTCTTTGCAGATATCTTTCCAGTTAATTCTAAGGACAATGGTTCCACCACACAGGGGTGGAAAGATAACCATAAGGAGTTATAAGTCCTGAGAGGAGCAGAGATAAATGAGCCCTCTTCAGGTGTAATCACTAAATGCAGCAGGGCTAGATGGGTTTTAATTACCAAGTTTTCTGGCATAAATGTTTCTACTCTTTTAAAAATAAGTCTGGGTTAAACATACTATTTAACACCCGTGATTTGATTCATGTAAAGGTAAACCCTCAAAATTATTATCTAAACAACTGCTTTATTTTTACAGTAGTTTCTTCTTTTATATCTCCTCACAGAAATGGATATAAATTTTTGTACTGCTCAGCACGAGCTATTGGAATGGCGGGCATGACCAGAGGATACTTGCACTGGGTCAATGAAAGAGGAACTGTGCTGCCTCAGGGGCCAGTTTTGCTGAGTCCAAGCAGCCTATTCTCAGCTCTTCACAGGTAATGCAATTTTGCTTTTACAGAGAAGGGAGCTAAGGTTGGTGGAGGTTGAATTATCAGCTTTTTTAAATGGGAGAGCTTGAAATAATTAATAATTTAATTATTTTTACATATTGGTACAAAATTTAATTAAGAAGAAATTTTGTTAGAGAAAGACCAAAATTCAGTAGTTACTCAATATCTGGTTTATATCTTAGATGTATATTAAGGCACAGCTGTGTTCACTGTTGACCAGCAGATACTGCTTGGTGACTTGATTTGTTTAACATGGTGTGTTCACATTTAGCTATGGGAGAAATGTGGACATTTTCATAGCAATCGCTCTTGTCCTTATCTGTAAGGTGTTCCAGTTGGCATAAGTATATTTTTGTGGAAGGTTATTTGTTGATGGGTTTTGAAGAAATTCATGTGAAAATGAAATGAACTTTTTATATGCCTGACTGCACTGTGGGATTCTGTGAGGACAATGTTATCTTTCCTAGGTGTTGAATTGTGGTGAGTGAATAATAACAGCACAGATTATGAATATTGTACCTTCTGCCTAATTCAGTGAAGCATGTCAAGTGATTACTGAAAATATTTTAAGCTGTTAAAAGCTGCTGTGACAAGATATATTTCATTAGAGTTTTTAATGGAAGGTTGTTCAGATGATCTCCTGATTGAGTGACATGCTACAGGCTGTCTTACCAGTCACATTCTAAATATAAAAAACCATGGAGGTATTAGAGTGCACTGCTCAGACTGATTAAGTAATAAATGCAGTGAAAGGTAGTTACTGCTATCTTATGCTCCTTGTATCTAGAAATACCTTTAAAACTATACTCCTTTTGGTATCTTGTTTAGACTAAGGAATGCCCATCTTTCAGTGTACACTAATGTAACTGCTGAGGTGTGTGGGCAATAAATTACTTCACTGTTTTATCCATGAATTTAATCCTTGTAGGTTTGAGATCAGGTGTATGTTAGACTGAGGAAAGGTGGTTTTATTCATCTTTTGCACATTCTCAGGCATTGATTTATACATGGATCTGCTGTTCCAAAGGGTTGCTCTACTCCCATGAAGCTCCTGTACTATTCACATCTTCCTTGACATTTGTGTTGGTACTAGGATCTTGGATTCTGAGCTTCTTAAGTGTTTTTGTGTCATGCTGGCATCTTCCTATATTACGGGAACTCCAGACTCTGCCACCGGTTCAGTCTGGTGTTCAGTTCTGTTCAGTCCTCTTGCCAAGAGTTGTTGTTGTGAAAGGGCTTTTGCCCAGAGATGAGATAACTCTTGTGTTCATTAATGAATTCTCTATTCTGCAAGAAGCAGATGAAGAGAAATACAAGATTCCTTTAGTCCTTAACTTTTGCTAATCGCCAGTGGTGGAGAACCTGACTGTAATTCTGTCTTAACAGGCTGAGGTGCTTCTAGAACATATGGTGATTGCAATCCTTTTAAAAATAAAATTTCAAAAAAAAAGCACCTTAAACAATGAGGGCTAATATAATCTATGAACCATTCTGCAGTTCTCAGGAGGTAGTTTACTTGGTGAGAGTTTATGTCTCATAAGGATTGATTTAGCAGCTACTCCCTGTAATCCACTATCCTTGCTCAGTAGCCATCATTGTAATCTAGGCTTCAATAGAAGTTACCTTGAGAGGATTTATTTACTGTGCCCATTATGTAAGCTTGGGAATACTGTTCTGTTTTCATGGGCAATCTGACTTCTAAAAGATTTATTGTAGAAGGTTGGATGCTATGCAGTAGTATCTAGCCAGGTGAAAATGTTGAATAAAGAAGATAAAATGGTTTGTGGTGTATTTCATGTGTACTTATTCAGCTTCCCTTTTTTATCTTTTCAGGGAGGTCATAGAAAAGAAACCAGAAAAATTTAAAGTTCAGTGTTTGACAGACATCAAGAATTTGTTTTATCCTAACACAGAGCCCTTTTATGCTGCTTTTGGAAACAGACCTGCTGTAAGTAATAGCTAAATTTATTTCTATTGCAGAGAACAGAAATATTGCTGTTATTTCATGGTTCTGTTGTATTAGAGCCTAGAAGCTTTAAATGAGAATTAGGCACATTTTATTAGGCTGTGTACCAAAAAAAGTATTAAGGTTCTTCCTCAAAAATACCATGGTGTAGGATTCAGAGATGGAAGAGCAGCAAAGTAACTAGGTTATATCTGCATAAATTAGCAGTTAAGCTTGTGTAGAAACAGTGATCTCATTTTAATCCACGCAGATACAGTGGCAGTGAGGTAACTGGGCAGACAGAAAATATTCCAGATTAATATTGGTGAGACTTACACTTCTCTAAGTACACTCAAATAACCTTGAATGTCCCATTGAAGTCAAAAGGTTCTACTTTGTATGGAAAGTGATATATTGGACATAGAAAAGGATGGAAAGTGGTATATTAGACATAGAAAAGGGAAGACAGATCTGTCACCTGTAGGAAGACTGGATATTTGGGCTATTGAAAGCTCCTATCCTGGACCAAAGAATGCTGTTAAGCATCTAGAGGAGGGAAAAGTCTCATGGGCTTGGGCTGAGGGGGACCCTGGCATGTAATTACCCCTTCTTTAAAAGCATTATGTAGAGCTTACAGAGGTCCTCACTATCCCATTGCTGTATTGAACTGTTATATTATAGGCAGCTTAGTTTCTATTATCAAGGCACCTTTAAACATACGATTATGAAATAACATTTTAAAAACTTCTGTGATGTTGTATTATGGATAACTACCTCTAGTTCCATTTTTTTGAACCTCAGGGAAACATGCATTAAAATAATGATTTTATGTCAATAGTATTTCAAGCAAAACAGTAAGTTACTGTTTCTAAAGTAATTACTGGTAGCTCACTCCCATGCTGGCTGCCAGCATGCAGGCTTCAGGTGTGCAATGTGTCACGGGTTTTGTATAGCTCAGGATCATAGCTTTCTCAGTTTTCTGCTCTGGGTTTTCTGTTGTTTTTCTGTTTTGGTTTTTTTTGGAAGTTGTTTTTTTGTTGTTGTTGTTTTGTTATGTTTTTGGTTTTGATTGTTTTTTCCAAGAACAAACTCAGGGAAATTTCTGTACACATGAGTGTTACAGGTGTAGACAGTGTTTGGACTGCCATGATGCTAAATTCTTGAAGTGACTGCTCTTCGCTTTTGTTCAGTTACTTAATTTTTTTGAACAGTCTTTACAATATAGAAATAATAATAAACTTTGTGGTTTCATTAACATTTCAGATTTTCATCATCTTGGCTTTTGAAACCATGATTTATGTTAGCAAAAACTGCTGGAAATTGTGAAAAAAAAATTGGAAATTGTTTTTGCTCTGATCTTCTGGGAGATATTTTCAACTTTGGTTTTGTCAAGTTTTTCTTCAGAGCAGATCAAAACTTACTAATTGTTTTCTTTAACAACCTGAATTTCGTAGAAGACATTCTTAATTCTGACTTCTAATTGTACTTCCCATAGTTGTATCTGCATTACCTGCTGTGGCTCACTGCTGCTGTTTTGGCATATATTTCTTGCTTTCCCTTCTTTATCCCTTGTTCTGACATGTAGTATGCCATATGAATATGCCACAAATCTGAACTCAAGAGCTAAGTGCTGGCTTTAGTGTAGATGTATTTGTTATGAATTTTGTGACCTTGCCCTTAAAAAATAATTCCTGTTTTATGTGTCAGTTACATTTTAACCTCTGTACACTGTTGTAACATACTTGGTACAATGCACACAGGACATTAAATATTCTCTGAAAGAAAAATGAAGGTGTTAATGTGCTCTTACACCAAATGTCATTAGTTCTTTACTGAATGTTATTATTGTGTCAAGGGAAGTTACTGAAAAAAATGAACACTATTTTGATTAACAGTTTAAACTGAAGTGGCAGACTTCTTATCTAGCAGGAAATTGTCTGTTTCATGAACATTTCATTAGATTGACCTCATTTGTAACATAATGGAGAATTTCAGGCACACAATAACTAGGTGAATTTAGTACCAGTTCTGTGTAAATATGTTCTTTTGTGTAATATATTACAGCAAGATTACACATGATTTTGCAAAGGCAGAATAATGATTTTTCTTCTTTTTTATTCTTTTTAGGATGTTTATTCATACAAACAAGTGGGGGTTTCTTTAAACAGGATATTTACAGTTAACCCCAAAGGAGAACTTATACAAGAGCATGCAAAGACAAACATCTCATCGTAAGTAATCTCTTATCCCTAACACTTCACAGACTAAATTCATTTGCTCTAACCTATGACTTAAATTGCCCAAAGATCCATTCAATTTTAGTAATTAAAGATTCTTTAGAATACTTCAAACAAAACAAAAAAGATTTAGATTAAAATACAGACTTTCCATTTCCCTTCAGTTAAACTGACAAAAATAATTTTTTTATATTTAGTATAATAAATTCCATCTACTTTATTCATGTGAAAGATTATAAGTGGATTATTTAATCTGCATAAAAATGAGACTCACTAGTTTGCTGATGCCATCTGCCTTTTCCTGGCCTTTTCAAAATTTCCTTTTCCTGGATCTCCTATCTAGAAGAGCCAGAAAACAAAATCTGAAGAGAGGGTCAAGTGCTTCCAGAAAGATGCTTAGGCACTGGTAACCCCTAGCACTGGAATGGCTTTTAGTAATGTTAAATGTTGGTGTCCTTAATTGAAGGGCAGCCATATGTGCATAAAATATGAATAATCAGTTGAGCAGGGAGCTGCTTGAGCCAAGCTGGACAGAAATGGAGAAGCAATGTGGTGCTTGAATATTTTAGCAGATGATCTATGTGTAAAATGGCATCTGTTTCTCACTTAGGTAAGTATCATTTGTTAGAATGAACGGATTAGAATGAATTTCTTATCCTAACTGTGAATCCTTTATGGAAGCTGGGCACCAAAATTAAATTTAGTTTTATTCCTTTGAGGAGGGTCTCTTGTCCATTTTGTCTGTTTGTAAATGTAGTCATGCCTTAGTGGTTGGGATGTTTAAAAAGTTCAAAATAAACAAGATCTGAAATGGTTCAGCATTCTATTTTTTTTTTTTTTCATTTTCCAGCTATGTCAGACTCTGTGAAGTGGTAGATCACATTTTCCCTTTGCTGAAAAGAAGTCATTCTTCAGACTTCCCTTGTTCTGACACCTACAGCCAGTTCACCTACTGGAGAGAACCTCTGCCACCTTTTGAAACTCAGGATGTACATCCAGCCTCATCTTAACCACGTCTCCAAATTGTTGGTCTCACCTCAAAGAATGGGTTGGTTTGTGTTGAAAGGACACCACTTGGCTTTTGCTGTTGACAGTTCAGTTGGAATCTGTGAAGTTGTGAGCATTGTACTCTTCTGTTGTGAGCAAACTTAGGAATGCTTTTTCATACTTAGTTAGGTTTCCAGACAAGAGGAGTCTTGTTGGGAATAGGAGTTGCTTTTCTAGGTCCTCTCCCAGCTCCTCAAAATTTGCCATGCACTTTCATTATATAAGGTCAGTTAAAAGTGCAGTGATGTTGGGGTTGCAGGTAAACATGCCATGAGGTTGTAAGTGATTCCACATCTGTTCTGCATCACTGAAGCCATCTTCCATCCTGTCAGACTCCTTGCCAGTAAGGGAGCTGAAGGTGCTCACCATTCCTGACATTATCTGGTGACACAGACAGGGATTACAATATGTATATCAAAATCCTTCTCTCGGAAGGAGCAAATGATTCCTCCTCTCTTCTCTTGCTTGACCAACAACTGTTTGTTTAAGAGTTAATTACTGGTCTAGGTCCTCAGCAGATGTAAATCAGTGTAGCTGTCAAAACCAGTTGAGCTGTGTTTGATTCATTCCAGCCTGTTTTGACATGGGACACTTCTGAGGAAATAAATTATATGTATTCTAAATAGAAAGTAAATGAAATAGGATGGCCAGATTCTTCCAGTCTTTCTCAGTTTGAGAACTATCATACTTCAGGAGTAGCTTTTTGGATCAAGGTGGAAGATACAGGCCACTGTGGATAGTGCTCACCTTACTGAAGTGGGTGATTTTCAGTAAACACATCTTTCCCACACACAGTGTGCTGAGGTTGAAGATTTTTTACTGAGCCAAAAATAGTAAGGATTTTATCAAAATGGAATAGTTTTGTTTGAAATATTATTTTGGTTAAAATGTGAATTTTGATGCTGGTGAATGACGCATCTCAGGTTTTTACTGTATGGATTTTTTTGCTTTGTTTTGTATCATAAAGAATGGATACTTTTAGTGCAATTTACTCTCCTTTAAGATAATGAAATCTCTTTTTTGTTTTCTTTTTTTTTCCATATTTATCCAGACACAAGCTGTAGATATTGCTTTTGGCAGCCTTAAGACTGAACTGTGTGCACTAAAAGCAATACTGTGGATCAGTTGATAACATTTTCCAAATGGTCTGCCTTTACACAATGTGGTACTTAAAATATGGACTCCAAGTCCCCACATGCCAAATGATTTCAAATATGTTGTAGATAGGAAAGAAATTTTTTTTCCTTTTGGAATATACTGAAAAGTCTAATTTTTCTCTGAAATGCTGAAAATGGCATCATGGGCTTCTATGTACATTGTATTTCAGTATGACTACACTGGGGGTTCACAAGCTGTGGTCTCTGCCAGCTTGTGATCTGAGATTATGGTAAGTGTTTTGCAGCTGCTTTGTAGTGTTTTCACTGAAGAGTTTAATAACAGGAAGGCAGAGTGGTCCAGGAGACAATTTAAGATGTGATTATGGTTGTTTATCAGCCAGAAATTTGGAAATGGCTGCTCTGTATCACATTTCTTTTGTAACAACAAATTCTGGTTTTGCATGTCAAGAGTGATAGCAGTGTAGATAGGATGGTAACTCTCTGGTAGGGATTTTCTAAGTTTTACTACTGAAGACTTTATCTGGGTTCTAAGTGGGTCAATTTATGATTTCTCTGTGCCTTCAGTAGTAATGAGAACATATGCAATGCTTTACATAGCTGCAGTGTGCAATGGAGAGCCCTCCCTAAGTCTTCCTTTCACATGAACATTGCTACTTCAGGAAAGGTAAATATCTGCTTTGGACATACCAGGATTAGACACAAAGAGGAAGAAATGTGTGTTTGACATTTGTTTGACAAGTGTTTGACAACGCAGAACTGATTGTGTTCTCTTGAAAGTTTAAAGAAAATGCAAATATATTTTTACTTCAAGGTGTAAGAAATACGGGGTGGATTTTCTGAAAGACAATCAGTGGGGATTGCAGATTGCCAGACTGAGATGGTTGCATCTCTAAATATGGCCACACTTTCCTTTAATTATGTGTTAATACTTGTCATTAATGATTGAATAAATGGACAGATGTACTAGCTGCATCCTATTTAAATTCAGTTTTGGTAAAGGCCTATTTCAAGCCATTTATTATATAAAATATATAAAATAAAACTAACTGTTCTCTTCGGTGAGAGGCTTTCAGTTTTGTGGTTTTTATCCTTAATAGTAGTTAAACTCTATTTTCCCAAGATGGTACACACAGCAACTCCCACCAGAAAAGATGGTCCCTGAAAGTTTTCCACAATTAAAGCCTGTGTTATATTTATTTATAACTTAATAAATGGGCAATCTAGGGTTGTTTCTTGCCTTTAGTATTTGAAACAAAATGATAATGTGAATAAGGAACTGTTTTAATTGTCAGATGGCGGCCACAGTGCAGTGCTGGTACACGTAACCCTGAGGTGCTGCAGAATCTGTCCCAGAGATTTTCAAGGTTTGGTTAAACAGGGTTATGGCTGGCTTGATCTAGTGCTGGTATCCATCTGCTTTAAGGCTGAAGTTGGACTGCATGACCTCCAGGGGTCCCTTCTGACCAACTTTTCTGTGATTCTGTGACATTCAGAGCCTTGCTTCTGAGTTGCTGCATCCCCCTTTGTATCTGAAATTGAAATATAGCTGAACACTGTTAGGAATGTGTGTTGCTGTAACTTTTATCACATTTACTGACAAAAAAGACACATGAAAATCAAGGGTTTGACCTGCTAGAAACATCACCATACTTTTCCAGAACGTATAAAACATTTTGATTTGGTAGCTGAATAATTTTAGCATAATATTTAAGCTGCTTTGTTAATTCGTGTACCAGAAAAAGATATTAAAAAATGCTACTCTTTCTGTGAAAGAAAAAAATCAACCTTGCTTGCAGTGTAATGCTGGTTTTTGTTACAGAAAGAATATGTTAACATAAGTATGCAGACACATTAAATCACAGTATATTCTATTCATACAATACACAGAAACTAGAATATGCAGCAGTGAGGAGTGACTAATGTTTATTTTCTTGATGCTGATGACCACACCACTCTAGCTGGGTCATGGGAGGGAAAGAATGTTGTACTTGTGACATTAGTTATGCTGAACATAAAATGTTACTACTGTAATTTGGGGAAGGAGGAGAAAGAGATATTGGATATTTTTTATTTGTAGATATGGTTTGTTATTATTTGAAAGCCTATTTATATACAGTGTTTACTCTGTATATGTATGTGCTACTGCAGTGATGAAAATCGTTTTAACACTTCATTTTGATCTGCTGAATGCAATAAGAATAGAAATATATATTGTAATAAAGGCAAAAATAAGTTTTTTCCTGACTTTCCTATTTTTCTGTGTTCTTTGATAATGGCAGAGTGCTTTTGCAGAACTGCTGAACATGTAAAGCAAGGCTTTTGTATCTCCAGTCTCCACTGCCTGTTTCTCACTGGGGCTATCCAGTGTATCTTATATTATTTTTGCTGTTCAGCTGCAATGTTTTACCCAGAGCCTTTTAAATCTGAAAGAGTTTACTGAGGGAGATGGGGCCAGGATCTGGGCCCTGGCTGTTTTGGGACATGGGAACAGCACCTTGGAGCCAAGAGCAACCAGACGGGAACTGGAGCAAATTGGAGCAGTCAGGAATCCTACCCCAGAATTTTTGAATCTTCCTTTTGTCTAATTCCTAGTGTGACCTAAGCAAAAGCTGTCCATCTGTTTTGAATGGGGATGCTGTCATCCATCCATGGCAGTGAGACCAGATAGCCTGTTTGTGGGGCTTCTCTTTGACATAGGCCATCCTGCTGGGGGAAAGCCAATAACCTTTTTTCCTCCTGTTCCTGAGAACACAGTGGTGCCTTTTGCTCCCCTGCCAGGTTTGCTGAGCAGCCTCACTGCAGTGCAGTGATACTGCCAGGCCTGTGAGTGCTGGTATGGAAACAAAGATGTTTGGGGTTGATAAGGCTCTGCGGCATCTCAAGTTCTCTGTTAAGAATACAAGAGCAGCTGTATTTGGGCAGCCTGCAGTCACTGCTTCTTCAGTGTTCTCTATCTTCTGTATGTCTCTGCCTTGTATAAACATTTACCCTGGAGCTCTGGAGACAGACTTTGAAATGAAGGTACCCTTTTAATTAAAAGTCAGAGAAACAGTGCTTTTGCATCAGCAAACCAGACTTTATAAGGACGCTGTCATTGCTCCTGGAAGATCCCATTGACACTAAAGATACAGTAGTCTGGGGGAGGAAGCTCCTT